>NC_058369.1:81734680-82094180 GCF_018350175.1 Felis catus
GGAATATTTTTGTTTCAAAGATACTATAGCCTAAGCATAAATGTTGACTTTAGTGCTACATGCCAGACTTCTAAATGTAGTGATTTTTTTGTCAGCATTTCATTTTCTCATGTCTTCCCATACCTTTGTAACATGATTTAATTCTGATTCCTCTGCAGTACTCAAATGTGAATGTACTAAAATATATTGAATAAAAATCCCATTGTCTTTGAAATTAGGAAAATGTAATGGTTAATATGTCTGCTTCTGAAAGTATGGAGAAAAACAAATAACCTCATTACTTTGCTCAGCTTGTTCTATACACTGTGGTAAATTTTATCATCTTTTCTTCTTCTAAAGGCTTTAGTTGAAAGGTGCCCTCGTATTACATCAATAGTTTTCATCGGCGCTCCACATATCTCTGATTGTGCTTTTAAAGCTCTTTCTACGTGTAACCTCAGAAAGATCCGATTTGAAGGTCTGTGATATTAAAAATGGGGTTCAGCATTAATGTTTACTTTTACTCTTGTGGCATTATAAATACAATACTTGTCTTCTGTTTTTTTAAAACAGGAAATAAAAGGATTACTGATGCGTGCTTCAAATTTATAGATAAGAATTATCCAAATATCAGTCACATTTACATGGCAGACTGCAAGAGATTAACAGATAGTAGCCTTAAGTCACTTTCACCTTTGAAGCAACTAACTGTGTTGAATTTGGCAAATTGTATAAGGTAATGAGTCATTCAGTTAAATGTTTAAGAAATACTGATTATTAGAATGTGTGAGACTCTCTCCTCAAGGTGCTCATTGGTTAGTAGAGTAAACATGAGAGGCAGGAGTCCAAGTGCAGGGAAGTACAGAGTTCTGTGGTAACACAATTAAGGGGCACCGACCCCAGGCTGGTTATACGGAAGGGCAAGGAGACTGTCAGGATAATTGGAATCATGGCCCCTTATAAGATTAAATGAATTCAAGGGAACACTTACGGGCTATTTTTCCTAGTGAGGGTTCTCATGGCTAGTTCATTTAACAGGTCTTTTCCCAAATGGAATTCATTAGTTGCTTAGGAGGAACCAACCTTACTGAAGGGTTTCTTCTTGAGTACTGGTGAGATTTCTCCTCTGTGTGGATCCCCTAACATATGGACAGAAGAAGACAAGTTCTTAACGAAACCCTTTCTTCAGTTGGGCATTGGGCTTCTCCCTTGGTATTCTCAGGTGGGCAAGGGTCAAATTCTTGTTGGAACCTCTTCCCTAGTGCATCTCAGGCTTTTGTCTGTGTACATTTTTTATGATCTTATAGGGCCACAGGCTGGCAAAACAGTAGTTGACTAGGAAGTTGGTTAATATTTGGGAGAACATAGGACTACTCAGAGTAATAAGCTAAACTACAAAAATCTTGACCCATGATCCCTATTATTAAAATGGGAAGTCACCATGGGTGAGGGAAGGAACTGGATTTGAAATGGGGAAAAATGTGGATTAGGAAATCCAGGTGTCTAGTGAATAGCCCAGCAAGGAACTGAGGCCTCCTGCCAACAGCCACGTGAGTGAGCTTGGATAGACCTTCCAGCCTTAGTCAAGCCTTCAAATGACTGAATTCCCAGTGGAATCTTTATTGCAAGCTCATGAAAGACCCTAGGCTAGAACCATACAGCTAGCCTACTCCCAAATTCCCAAGACCCAGAAACTGGGAGAGAATAAATGTTTAAGGCACAAAGTTTGGGCTTATTAGGTACATAGTGATACAGAACACACACACACACACACACACACACACACACACACACACACACACACAGAGTATCCTATCTGTATTAATATGTGAAATAAAATTGAGTTTCATCCTCATACTTCACTCAGGCTTCTGCAGGTTAACTACTTTTAAAATAAATGGAAGTTTTCTACTTCTAGCAGTATAGTTAACAAAACATTTCAAAGGACTCTTTGACACAATTTAGATCCTTGATGAGACATACTTTAAATACACTGCTGAGAGTAAGAGAACGATCCAATATCCAATATCCTGATTCTGTACGAATCCTCTCAACGAATGCTCTCTTGGGATTTGTTGCTGTTCTGAGCGTAAATGTTTATGTCAATGCCGCCACTGAGAGAATCAGCTCTGGCCAAGACTCAAGGTAGGGAAGCAGAACCTGAGACTTCCACAGGGGCTGGACCTGGACCTCTTTAAGGAGGACAAAATGGTCTTAGGTAGGTAGCACCCAGGGTCCTGCAAAGAAGTTAGCTCGAAGCTTCTCTGGAGGAAAGCATTTTCTATTTAGGCCTCCAGGACTCCTATAGATTAAGAATAAAATATAGGTGCTCACGATTAAAGATTGTTAGGTGAATGAAGATATGAGTCACCAGAAGCAGCAAAATAAATTTGACCTTCAAATAATTCAGATTATTGGGATTATCAGACATAGGATATAAGAAATATGTATAAAATGTTTGAGGAAATTAATGAAATAATAAATATGATCAGGGAAAAATATATAATAAAAATAACTAGATTTATGTTAGAAAGTAAAACTTTTAGGAATAAAAAATATAGTGCAGTTATTGAAATAAAGAAACTAAATGGATTTACAATCAGTAGGTTAGAACTCACTGGGAAGAGAAGTACAGAGACAGAAGATAATCATTTCCATGACAGAAGACTAAAAAAAAAAAAGATGAAAAATATGAAAGAGTGTATCATGGGGTGAAGATATCAGAGTTTCACAGTAGATTTTTAAAACTTCATCTATAAGAGATAAGCCTAAAAACAGTCAATTTGAGAGTCAGAGAATACACATTTTCCTCAACCACATAACCCTCCTCTTTAAAATGGACTGTGCATGAAGTTTTAAGACAAATTTCAATGATTTTCAAATTATTGGTATCAACAAATTACATTTTCTCACTATAATGCTATTAAATTAGAAATCACTAGTGGAAAGATAAATTAAAAACATATATAGGATTTAAAAATAAAAATTCCAGGGTATCAGAATCACCTGAGGAGCTGAATAAAACTACACATGCCCAAGCCCTACCACAGAGCTACTAAACCTGAATATTTAGGAATGGAACCCAGCTTGTGCTGCTTTTGATGCACAGCCAGGTTTGGGAATAACTACATTAACCAATTAACTTGTACCATTACCTGTATAATCCTTTTCTGTTGATTTTTTATGCCTTCTGGATTATAATAGAAAATTATATATACATATATACATACATATACACATACACATATATACGTACATACACACATATCAGTTGATATAGATAGGTGTGCACAGATTAAAAAAAAAATCCTTCTCACAAAGATGTACCTCACAAATTTAAGAAAAAAATAAAATGGTGTTTTTAAAACTGAAAAAAAAAAAGATAGGTGTGTATATGTATATGTTTTCAGACTACCTTTTCTGTTCCATTCATTTATCCATCCTCTATCTAATCTTGCACAGTATTTTACCTATAAAATGGGGTAAATAACAGTATATACTCAAGATAGTTGTAAGGATCAAATATGTTAGCTCATGTAATATGTTTAGAATAGTGTCTGGCATATAATATGCATTCAATAAATGTTATCTGTTATTATTGCTTTATAATATGTTTTAATGTCTAAGGGAATTAGACTTTCCTTATTAGGTTAATTTGATTTAACATATGGATTGTTTTCCTATTTTAAAAGCTTTCATATATATCTGTGGTTATTGCTGTTCTAATTTATTTTTCTCTCTTTCTCAAGAATCCTCTTTACCTAAAGATTGAATCCTAGTTCTCTGTTTTCAATCTCATTTATTTCTAATTCTTTATCCTTCTGCATTTCAAAGGAACTTTTCAAATATGCCTTCTACTTATTAATTTAATTTTCTAAAAGGGTCAATTTTGGTTTTGATGACTTAAATTAGGTTATTGAATTTTTAGTTTTTACCAGCTGTTTTTCTTTTGTTTGTTAATTTGATTATAGTTGACATACAATATTACATTAGTTTCAGGTATACAACTTAATAATTTGAAATGTTTATACATTATGCTATGTTCACTATCTGTATGAAACTATCATCTGTCCCAATATATCACTATTAAAATACCATTAACTGTATTCCTTATGCTGTGCCTTTCATTCCTGTGACTGATTTATTCCATAACTGGAAGCCTGTATCTCCTACACCTCTTTACCTGTTCTGCTTATCCTTCTACCCCTCTACCCTCTGGAGACCATGAGTTTATTCTCTGTTTTTATAGGTCTGATTCATCTTTTTGCTTTTTATTCATTTTAAAAAAAGATTTCACTATGATCTGAATCCTATGGTTTTGGAATTTCTCAGTCTGACTTGTTTCACCTAGCATAATACCCTCTAGGTCCATCCATGTTGTCTCAAATGGCATGATCTCATCTTTTTTCATCTAATGATGGACCCTTATATTGCTTCCATATCTTGGCTATTGTCAATAATGCTGCAATAAACATGGGGTAGATATATTTTTTTGAATTAGTGTTTTCATTTTCTTTGGGTAAATATCCAGTAGTGGAATTGATGGATCTTATGGTAGTTCTAGTTTTAATTTTTTGAGGAACCTCCATACTGTTTTCCACAGTAGTTGCACCAATTTACATTCCCACCAACAGTGCACAAATGTTCCCTTTTCTCTACATCCTCACCAATACTCATTATTTCTTGTCTTTTTGATACTAGACATTCTGACTAGTGTGGGGGTGATATCTCATTGTGGTTTTGATTTGCATTTCTCTGATGATTAGTGATTTTGAGCATCTTTTCATGTATCTGTTGGCCAACAGTATGTCTTTTTTGGAAAAGTGTCTATTCAGTTCCTCTGCCCATTTTTTAATCAGACTATTTTTTTTTTTTTTGGTGTTGACTTGTATAAGTTCTTTATATATTTTGGATATTAACCCCTTATCAGATATATAATTTGCAAATATCTTCTCCCATTCAGTAAGTTTGCTTTTTTGTTTTGTTGGCTACTTTTGCTGTGCTAAACCTTTTCATTTCAATGTAGTCCCCTAGTAGTTTATTTTTGCTTTTGTTTCACTTGCCTTAGACGAGATATCTAGAAAAACACTGCTATGTTTGCCATCTGTTCTTATCTCAGGTGGCCACCTTTTCATCTCAGATTGTATTTTAGAATATCTTTATTTTGGCTACAGTCAGGTCACCCTTATTAATTCTTACTGCTTCTTTACACTGCTTAATTTGTTCTAATGTTTTTGTATCTTCTTTTTCAAATCATTTTCAGAGATATGCTTTCTTAAGTCTTACAAATCCCATGATGAATTTGTTTTCTTGTTAGTAAAAATATCTCTCAATGAATACTCCAGCCCTGGTGTTTGCCAACAGATAAGTTGATCAGTTGTATTTGCACTGATCCCATCCCCTCCCATTCCCCCATCCACCCACTCACTCACCAGGCCCTTTACTGCATTCCCAGGTGCTGCCACAGTCTCCCTTTCATATTATAGATGGAAGGTGAGTTTATGGGCACAGGAGGCACTTAATGTGGCCCATTCAACTCAAACAGACCCATTCACCTTCTGCCTGTACTGCTCAGTTTTTTATAAATCTGATCAAATACAGGATATGAAAGATGTCAGCAGTCCACATATATTGTTTCCAAGGCTTTTCCCATCTGTACACCCACCTGTAGGATTGTTGCATGTGAAAGCTACCTCTTAGGATGCAATGTGCAATGTCCTGTTGTATTTATTTACTGGAATGCTTTTTAGAAGAAACCGGTGGTCTCCAAATGGAATCATAAATAAAGCTCCCAATGGAAGACAGGGAATGGATGGGCCAAATAGACTTCCAGCCATTTATAAAGCATGGTTCAGGGAGGGGGCAGGGAATGGTAGGGACACAAAGGCATCTCTGATTAGGGATAGACAATGTAGGAAGACTGAGGTCAAGATCTTCTTCTAGGTTTTCTGTACTTCAGAAAAAATCCAAAGGTCACTTGTTGGCTTTCCAGTCCAGCTAACTTGACCTTGTATTTAGTGAAAATTCCTCTAAGATTCTGGCAGTAGCTTGACTGTTAGTCTTGGTTCTACTCTCCTAAGTTTTGGTGTTTTTCTTGTGCAGGAGTTTGCATTGGGACCGCTTAACTCAATCACATTTTAAACCAAGAAAAAGATTTCAAGAACCATCTGTCTTATTGATTACAATTATGTCACCTAATTAAATGAAAAATGAACAGAAGAGCATTACTATCATTTATATCTTTTCTATTAGACTAAAAGTTGATTCTCAAATTTGGTTTTAAAACACTGGCACAATCAATACCAATATAAGGATATTACCATGTTATTTTAGAATGCATTGAATGTAGTAACTATTACTTAAGTAGTATTCTATATATTTCATATAAAATCATATTTAAAGCTTTTCTTACTCTTTCCTACAGAATTGGTGATATGGGAGTAAAGCAATTTCTTGATGGTCCTGTGAGCATAAGGATAAGAGAGCTAAATTTAAGTAACTGTATCCACCTGGGTGATGCCTCTATTATGAAACTATCAGAGTGGTATGATAAAACAATAATATTTTACATCATATATTAGTAATTGTATATTTGCTAATAGGAGAGCTTAGAGATAGACCTTCTGAGCCATTTGGGAAATATCAAGAGGCCAAGAAGCTGGTCCAATACTCAGTGAAATAAAAGAAAAGACACTGGAGTCATAGATTAAACTAGTTTTTTGATAATATATGAGTGGTTTCTTATTAATTTCATATTAGAGAAAGTTTCAGATGGAATCATTAATGAAGTTATCACTATCTAGACATGAGTGACTTCTCTGTGCTTTTCAAGGATATTACCTCTGTGTAAACCTTTGCTCCAGGCTTTGGAAATGCTCCAGCATTTCCCAAGAGATGTTCTAGCTGGTGGGTTTATTCTTGATTCTCCCTACTTGTCAGAGACCTTGTGTACTTGAAAGGGTCGAGCCCAATTCCTGTGGCAAACTTGTAAGGGATAAATGAGAAACTTAACCTTGCACTTTTAGGGGTCATTCATCATACTTACATGACAATATTTTGCAGGCAAGTGATATGTTTTTGTCTCACTAGAAATTACAGTATGAAATGAAACCACAGAAAGACTGTCTTATATAATAACCCACCTCCCTCTCATCCTATTTTGTAATTCCAAATTATTTTCCACTTTTAAACCTACTTCTATTTTTTTTAATTTTTTTAATATTTATTTATTTTTGAGAAAGAGAGACAGAGTAAGAGCGGGGAAGGGACAGAGAGAAAGGGAGACACAGAATCTGAAGCAGGCTCCAGGTTCTGAGCTGTCAGCACAGAGCCTGATGCGGGGCTCAAACTCACAAACCGTGAGATCATGACCTGAGCCGAAGTCGGACGCTTAACTGAGTGAGCCACCCAGGTGCTTCTTAAGCCTATTTTGATTTTGAGAAAAAGAAAGTCCTTGTTTCAATACCATTTGCTTTCCTTAGACAGTTTTGATATAAAGAAATGGCTACCAATACTGTGATTAAAAGCTAAAATTAATTCTTCATGCTGCTTTCTTCCAGCTGCCCTAATTTAAACTACTTGAGTTTGAGAAATTGTGAACATTTGACTGACCTAGCAATTGAATATGTTGTAAACATCTTTTCCTTGGTATCAGTAGATCTCTCTGGAACAAATATCTCTAATGAGGTAAAGAAAATTTTCAAAATAGTTCAATGGCTTTTATTGTTTTCAGTAGTATAACAATGGAGAGAACATCAATTATTTTTATTTCCTAAGTTATTAGATTATAAAAGGCCAGTTTAGGAATACTGTTTCTGTAATAGTGATAGATGAAGTTATTTATAAACTAAGGGTCTTGTTTCTCTGCTTACAAAATGGAAAATTCAGTATTTTGAGCAAAGTCCTGACAGATCGGAATGTTAAACGATAGATCTGAAATCTGTTTCATTATAGAAATGTGGCAATGTGGATGTAATATATTCCAGTTGGCTTATATATGTTTTTCTGGTGGACTGAACATTCTGTAAAACTATGTGAATGCCTTGAAACCTCACTCTTTAGTTCAAAACTGAAATCTAGAAATGGCCTCATCAAATATACAAAAGAATACATTTTAAGGAACTCATTTCCTGCAAGAGGCTGATGCTACTCCTCAGAGTTGAAACTCAGTTCACACTTATCGTATCTTATCTATCACTGCGGCACTGCCCCACTTACTAATCAAAAGGAAGATAAACTTGGAGAGATTGCCATGTTTCTGAAAGACTTCAATGGGCTGTAGTTAGATAAGAAATGCATTGGCTTCTCTTGAAAATCAGTGCATTGGGAGGGATATAGGAAGACAACAGAGTTGAGGACCTCTACCCCCATCTGCTTGTAGTTATTCCCAAACCTGGCTGTGCATCAAAAGCAGCACAAGCTGGGTTCATCCCCCTGTTCATCCCTCATGCTCATCAAATCACCTAGGAGTCCTTCTCTGAAAAGCCCTACCTTACAGGCAAGTACAGGAACTACTTCTCTATGTGGATCTCTTGCCCCAGTACATCCTTTAACATGACCCATTTCTCTCCATTTCTTACTGCATTACTGATATCTGTGTTGTGTCCATTCTTCCCCAACATTTAGTGGGCTCTGTTTATTGGTCTATGTTCTTTCCTTTCTTTATCTAAGAGTGAATTTAGATTCAGCCTCCATCCTGCTAGACGGTCTCCTCTTCCCTTCCTTGGTAGTGTTATCTATGTGTGGTATGAGAGTGGGGTAGGGGCAGTTACATGTAGTCAACTCATTTTGGTGGTGGCAAGCCTGATTTTTACAACGTTGTCTTCTGTCCAAGCTGGAATCCACTGGGATGTCCGTAGGCTCATTTGGTTTTTGGTTTCCTGTTTAGTTAGATCCCTGATGTGTCTTCCTTGGTCAGCTCCAAAGCCCCTTTAGGTCTGCAGGCTCCTTTGTCATGTGTGCCTTCCTCTGGACCCCTCTGGGTCATGCTGGGGCATGGGGACTCTGTGAGGTTATCTTAGGTCCATAGTCCTAGACATCCCCTGCAGACATTTTCCTGTTCTCACATCTGGGTGTATTTGCCACAGACCCATGCCTCACCCTTCTCTCACTCTGCTGCAGTGGCTGACTCATGTCCACCAGCTTCCAGTTGGGTTTGCTGCTTGTCAGGCATTTGTGAGCAACTGGAGGGTAAGAAGAGGGAAAAGACCAGAGTTTTCCTCCACCTTTCTTTGCATCATCAGCAGCAGCTGCATTTCCTTCATGATCTTCTGCCTCCAGTGAGATCTTCTGTGGTCCCAGCTTCCCTGGGTGACCTTGGCTCCAGCCTCCAATAACACCGTTTCTTCTCATTGGCCTTCCAGCACAGGGGGAGTAGTGGCTTCCTGCTCCTGCTCACATCTCTAGATTGTGTCATTATCCCATTTCACTTCTCAGTTTCTTTACCACATATCTAGCCAGTTCCCTATCACAATTAAATTTCCTCAGTTTTAAATACAGTTTCTGTTTTCTTCTTTAGATCGTAGCTGACACAACAAGCAGCCCAGGAAAAACTTGGATGCCTTGTTGCTTTTCACAACCCTTCCAGGGAAAGGTGGGATGGGTTCCCATTTGCTTAGATCCCCAAACCTATCAGGTTGGGGGTTCCAACCTTCTCTCCAACTGAATAGAGTCCAGGGAGGTCTAGAACAGTGCCCTGTGTGGGGCATCCCCCAGCACTCATTCTTTGCTTCCCTCTAGCTCCCCCTTCCCCTGCTCTTCCCCTCCTCCTCTCCTTTCCTCTCCCTTCCTCTGCCTTGTTCTCTCCCTTGTTCTCTCTCTTTTTAGCTCTTCTTCTTTTCTCTTGACATAGACTATCTAATTTGGGGATGGGAAAAAAATGTTCCAACTCCATTACATGGTTTGAAAAATATTATGTCTCAAGTCTTTCATGGCTTATGTAAAGCTTAAAGGCCTGGCATATCTTTTTTCCTCCTGTGTTCTTCTGTGAAAACCTTTCCCTGACACATACAAGTAGAATGCCCAGCTGCTGTTAGAAGGGTCACAAGGTAACAAAAGGTGGAAGATCAAAGCACATTACGAAACACATCACGGTATCGTTCCACCACAGCACTCCTTGCAAGCCTGAATGATGAACATTTGTTGAACAAAAGCAGTGAAGCTTGGAAGGTTTATCCTAGTTTTTAGCATTTGGGGAAAACTCAGTTTTTATTTTCAAAGACCATATATTGAAGTTCTATCTGCTGAGGACAAGTAAAAAACTTAAGAATATAGCCTCAAGTCCCATTCACTGTTGTTGTTTTGCTTGTAAGGAAGGTATACAATATGAGAGAGCTGTAAATGGATATCTGTGGGGGACAATGCTAGTTATATTCTGCTAAAACATTTAAAAAGAAGTCTTCTGAAGGTTGTTGCTTTCTTCCTCTAAATTGGTTAAACTCTGATCTAGAAGGTGAATGATTAAAAAAAATAATAAAAATAAAAAATATGATGACTAACTTGAATATAAATTTTAAAAAATAAAAAATAAATAAAAGGCAAATGGTCAACACTGTAGTACTACAACAGCTGTGGTAGCTAATCTCAAATAGTAAAAATAAAATGAGTCAGCCCAGATGTCAGTTTGGGCAGCTAAACACCAGTCTGGATTGTAGGTCTGATGAAGTGCAAATACAACTAGAAACTTAACATTTAGGATTTAAACTCTGGAATGTTACAGATATTCACCAGAGATCAAATGTGACCAATTATACCTTTTGAAAAAAAAAAAGAAAGCTTCTTACATTTTCTAATAATTCTGTTCACTCTCAATTTTTTTTCAATAATGAGTTTTCAGTTAGAATCGCACCACTCATTTAGTTAACAAATCTTTATTCTGAGTACTTTGTAGTCAGTATTGGGATGCTGGAATGAACAAGACAAACATGGCTCCTCAGGCATGGGACAAGTGGTTATAAACTGTGATGGGTATGGGAGACAACCTCCCTCAGAAAGTCAGAGAAGATCTTTTCTAAGAGAGAAAGAAGGGGTATGTGCTGAGCCAAAGAAACAGCCTGAACGAAGACACAGAGGTTTAAAAGTATGGTGGCATCAAGGATATCTGTACATTGGGTATGACTTGACCATGAGGAGAGTGATAAGAGATGATGCCTAGGAGACAGGCAAGGACCAGGTCATGAGGGGCCCAGAAGCCATACTGAGGAATTTGTTCTTTGCCCTTTTGGCAATGGAAAGGTATTTAGGACTGTCAATTAGACTGTAACAAGGTCAGACGGACATGGTTTAAAGATGACTGTACCTGCTGGATAGACAAGGGAATAATAGATGAACGAGAGACTAATTAAAAAGCAGTAATCCAGTTATGAGTGTCTGCATTAAGGCTAGAGCTAGGGGAGATGACAGTAGGGCTGGAGCAAAATCTGCAGATTGGAGAGACACTGAGGAAAATGAATCATCAGGAAATAGAAATAGACTGAGTATGGGGGTAAAGAAGGAAGGGAGGCAATCAGGGATCATGCCAGATTTTTGGCTTGAGCATCTGTTTAAATGGTGGCATCCCTTACTGAGCTGTGTCCTTTCCACAGTGCAAGGAGCAGGGCTGCTGTTTGGTTTGAGTCACCTGGAAGACAGCTTTAGAGAAATGTAGAGCTCAGGAAATAAGCAGAGAAATCGCTGAAATTCACTCCTTAGAGACAGAAGAGCTTTTTAGGTTTGCAAAGTGTGAAGGCGTGTTGCACTCTGAAAGTCATGGAAACTCGTGAGGAAGTTAATCAGAGAAAGCAAAAGTAGAGATATTTAGAAATTTAGAAATATGCTTAAGTGAGAGAGCTAGCTTAAACGGGGGAAGCAAAGAGGAGAACACAGTTATTTAAAGCTGTATACAAAAAAAAAATAAAGCTGTATACATTTCTTATAATAATTAGAAAATAGTGAAAAATGTATCATCCAGGAATAAAAGCTTATATAACAAGTTATCTAGTAAGCACATTTTAGAGAATGAGGAAATATGTCAATTTTCTTCTTTTAATATAAAGGGGACAGGGTTCACAAGTGAGGGAAATAGCTCACTAATGTGATGGTATCTTAAAGTATCATTAAAAGTCTTTTAATCCCTTATACAGCTTTTCTTAATGTCTCATTAAATGGGATGTTATTCATTCCCTTCCTACCTCAGAGGATTGTTTGAATATGAGGTTATATCTTCATGTATGTGGGGAAAATGTTTTCCTCTAGTTGGGAGAATTATCACTTACTGAAGACCATAGTACCTACAGTTAGGGAAGTTCAATCCATTGCTTAAGTTGCTTTAGTCACTGCCATATTTGCTGTTTAAAGGAGAAATGAGTCAGAGCAATGGTCCAGACAGTGTGCTTAGACAGTGGTTTAATTAAGGCTCTTTCATTTGCCTGATTTTTGAAATTTTTATTTTTTTAAATTTTTAAAGAAAGTCTTATTTTTTTAAATTTATTTTGAGAGAAAGAGAGCACAGGGGGGGCAGAGAGAGAGGGAAAAAGAAAATCCCAAGCAGGCTCTTCATTGTTAGCATGGAGCCCGATATGGGGCTCAAACTCATGAACTGTGAGATCATGACCTGAGCTGAAATCAAGAGTGAGACCTTAACTGACTGAGTCACCCAGGGGCCCCTGATTTTTGAAATTTTTAATTATGAGTACCATATCTTGAGTGCCTATCATGTACGCTATTTCCTAGAGTCCCCTTACTAGGATGTGAGATCCAAGAAGACTGAGACTTTGTTTTGCTCACTGCTGCTTTCCCAGAACCTTGGGGGGTAATAGACACTTGATAAATACTCACTGAATGAAGGAACAAATGCTGAGCTCTAGAGTTACCAAATGGGAATAAGATCTGTTCTCTGCAGTCCAACGTGGAAGGGTAAGTATGAGTAATTTAAACATGGTGTGGCAGGTGTAGTGTTGGAAGAAGAGAGGAAGGGATCTCTTAACTCAGCCTGCTCGACATGCAAGCATGCAAATGCATGCTTGTTCAAGGAACTTTATGCAGCTTCACACTACTAAAATGTACTGTGAAAAGGAGATGTCACTGAGGAATTCCATCCTAGGCCAAGGAGTTTGGACTTGAACCAATGGATGAGGAGACAACACTTAGCAGGGAAGTCACAGTCATAATAGCCTCCCATTTTAGAGACATTATTTGTGTTGTTCTCTGGAGGACAGATTGGAGGGGAGAAAGACTAAAGGCAAGGAGTGGAAATAAGATGAATCCGTAAAGGGGACTAAAGAAAGAAGGTGAGAAAGGTTGTAAGAGAACCAGGGGAGTGTAACCATGTGTGGAGTATTAAGGGAATATCCAACAGTGTTTAATAAAACACAGAAGGTAAACCAGGAAAGGACCAAAATTTGAAAGAATATTTACTATTAAACAGATCCCTGCCTGTTCTCCCAATATCACCTCATGCCCCTGCTCCCCTCACTTCCTTTCCTCTAGCTCCACTGCCTTTTTTTTCACTCCTCAAACAAGTCAAAAATCTTTCCTACTTATACATGCTGTAACGTCTGCCTGGGATGCTCCTCCTTCTATTTTTCATGTGCCTGGATAGGTAGATGCTGAGAAAATTATCAATGAGGATCATAACAATAGCTAATGCATCTTGGCAAATGGTACCTTTCAAGAATTTTTGAAATAATTTTATAATAAACATTGGTCATATTCTCCATAATTATCAGAAAATCACACTTCCCAGTCCAGATCATTCCAAGGAAATATCAATGGGTTTTATATTACTGATGCATTCTCTCTTTAAGAAAACATAAATGACATGGTGACATTAATGTCTCTAGGTGTTTTTCCTAAATAAGCATTCTCTAGTTCCTAATATTCTGTATCTTATTTCTGTCACATTACAGCATAGTTCTCTAGAGAGGTGTTATCTATTTAGATGGCCTCCCAGTAATAATACCTCTTGAATTATTGGTAGCACACAAATTATTTTCATTGAACTTCAAAAAAAAATTGATTGAATATTGGCATGCACATTCCATGTTAATTTTAATTGTATATGTTATAAAGTTTAAATTGTATTATGATATAAATACTTCTTATATCTATCCCTTTGCCTCCTCTCCATCTCTGCTGCCACTGCTGTAGTTCAAGCACTATTTCTCCTTACTAACCTCTCTTGTCTTAAATATCACTGTTTTCAAATCTGTTCTCCACTCGGCTGCAGTGTGATCCTTCAGCATGCAAATTGGAGCCTAATGCTTCCTGGAGCATATTCTGCAGGAGTTCCATACTGCTTACAGTTTAAAGTCTAAACAATTAGTGTAAAGGTCCAAACTCTTCCTGAAATTGTTCCTGCCCACCTCTACCATTTCACTTCCCCCAGATTCCTACTTTTCATCTTCGGCTCCACAGACACAGAGCTGACTCTCCTATAGCTCCTTGAACGTGTCACACTCCCCTTGCCTTCCCATCTCTGCAAGTTATTCCCTGTGTCTGAAATACCCTCTACCCTTGTCCACCTAGTAAATTCCTGCTTATCCCTCAAGTTTCAACTGTGTGAAGCTCTCCTGGAACTCCTAAGCAGACTTAGGATTTCTCTGTCTTGTTTCTACCATATTTCACAATGGCCCCAGTAAAGCCATTAACTCATTATACTTTAATATTTGTTGCACACTTTTCTCCCTACAACACTGTAAACTTCTTGATGGTAAGGCCTGGATCATCCCATCTTTGGGAAGCCTAGCATAATGCCTAGTTCATAAGAGGTACGTAAAATATTTGATTTGGGAGTCAGGGAGTGAGTGAATGAATGAGTCTCATACCATTTCCTTCCTTTCAACCAAACATTTACGGTTTCTTCAATTTCCACATTTTCTCAGCTATTCTCTGAGCTGGAGTAGGAGTGCTTACAGCTGAATGTCTTCATCTGACGATACACTTTCAAGAGACCACCCATCTGCATGGAACACACACATAAATAAGGCCTGAGGCTCAGTGAAGCAAAACCTCTAAAGCAGGAAACACATGAAATCGCTTGGGATTCGATAAATAGAAAGAATGGGAGTTAAAAGGAAGCAGGGAAACTCAGGCAGATGCATTTGCCTTGGATTTTCAAAGGCACATAACAAGAATTCTGCCCTGGTTATACTCTTCCATATGGAGCTGGACCTCTTTTGAGTCCTTTCCAGGCCCATCTCCTAGCTACTGGCTTTATAGGAATCTGTTGCTACCACCAGTAGCAATAGTGGCTTTCCTTACAGAGGTTACAGGCATTTGTCTCCTGTATCTGGCAAAATGCCTACTAGAAAAATTGCAAAAAGAAGTGAACAACTTAAGTTTGTCACTTCCCTCAAGGAGAGTCGTTGGTGCCAGAACTCTCCTCTTGACCTCCATCAGGTAGGAGGCAAGGAGTCTCAAGGCCAGTTGCTCTATTTCTAGGTAACATAGATGCTGATTTTCTTTCTCTCCATAAATATATAGAGAACCTATTTCTGTGTGTTGACCAAAGCCTGTTTTCCTTCAGAACTGTAGGTCAGTAAATTAGATCAGAGTGGTTACTACATTTAAAAATATGATAACAAAATTCATACTAACAATCAAGTAAGTAGAAATAAATAAAAATCATTGAAAAAAAGAAAGTTTTAACTGCATAAACATTTAACTGCTAACCGTAGTATAAAAGGGAAAATCACTTGTGAGGTTAAAATACATTCTGAAGGACTTTGTACAAGATAGTGTTTTCAGTGATTTCAGAAAGAGGAAGTGTGCTGACAGCTCAGAGCCTGGAGCCTGCTTGGGATTCTGTGTCTCCCTCTCTCTGCCCCTTCCTGCTTGTGCTCTGTCACTCTCTGTCAAAAATAAACATAAAGAAAGAAAGAAAGAAAGAAAGAAAGAAAGAAAGAAAGAAAGAAAGAGGATATGGTGGTAATTAAGATAAAACATATTTCCAAGTATAAGTTTTGTCCTTCATTTCTAAAAGAATGTGGTAAGCAATACCAAACACAGCAAATTGTTCAGAAAGGAACATATGAAATATAAACACTAACTCACATAATTACTAAGGGAAATAGATTCTATCCAAGAATCCTGAGAATATGCCACAACATAGGAGAAAATTGGCTCCATAAAAACAGATAATTTTACAGACTACTCATCCATTCACAGATATTCATTCATTGTCAACTGTGTGTTAAATATTATGTGAGGTACTGGGAGTACTAAATTTACAGCCATAGTTCTGGGCTCAAGGTACAGTCTAGTGGCAAAACAATAACAGTAAGAGTAACAACACTACTTGGTTAAAAGTTACCAAAAGCCTAAGTCCAGAGTGTGGGTTCACATCTCGTCTGGTGCCATCACACTAAGAGACCTTGGGCAAGTTACTTAACTTCTCTGTGCCATTTCCCTCTCTTTATTTTATTTTATTGTCTTAAATGTTTGTTTTTGAGAGAGAGCGAGCAGGGGAGGGTCAGAGAGAAAGAGGATCCAAAGTGGGCTCTGTGCTGACAGCAGAGAGCTGAACGTGGGACTTGAACTCACGGACCATGAGATCATGACCTGAGCCAAAGTCAGATACTTAACCAACAGAGCCACCCAGATGCCCCAATTTCCCCCTCTTTAAAACAGTGTTTAAAATATACTTTCCTCATAGTGTTGTGAGGACTAAATAAGATAATAAATGTAAAGTGCTTAACATAGTGCCTGGCATATGGTAAACAGTCAATACATCTTAGCAATGATTTATTCAAATTATGACATATGAGGTATATTTGTTGTGACGAAGATACATACATCTGGGTACATGTGCTGTATCTTGGCAGCATGGATGAGTTGAAAAGTGAGTGCTTATGTTTCTGTTGTCCATTTATAGAGGAGTCGGGGGACACTTCTCAGCTTCTGAGGTGTAGCTGAAAGCTTCAGTAGATGTTTGCAAGGAAAAGATGGACATTCTTGGTGGAGGAAGAAACAGGTGGGAAGGCATGGAGACATGAAAGAGGGTTTGTATTGGGAGATCCACAGGTGACTTTGTATTGTCCAAGCATGGCCCAAGAAGATAGGGGATGAGGCTGGAGAAAGAGGTAGAGGACAGAACGTGACTGGCTTTGGGTGCTCTGCAAAGAGATTCAGACTCATGCTACATGCAGTGGGAGCCACTGAAGAACTCTGAGTAGAACTCATACCGCGAGAAATGAGGTTTTGATAGTGGTGACAGAGGGACATGTATGAGAGATATTTAGGAATTATATAGGTAGGGAGGGCCTGGTGATTGGCTGGATATGGAGAGCAGAGGGGATAGGAGGAGACATAGAAAATTCCCAAGTTTTTACTTGGTCAACTGCAGACATGGTGGTACCAGAACCCAGAAAAAGAACCTCAGAGAGAGATTAGGACTTGTAAATAAGATGCCAAATTCCATTTTAGACATGTTTAATTCCAGTACTAGGACACATCTCTCTACACTACGGGCCCCTTCAATCCTGAGTGACGAAAAGAATACATAGCCATTTGACTTTTGGAATCACCATTTTTGTTTTGTTTTGTTCCTCAATATGTCTGGCAAGAAATCATAGTAACTAGGTATATTCCAATTCAACCATTACTGAAAGCAGAAAATTTACACAAAGATTTTCAACCACCTCCAAGTTCTATCCCCTCTATTACAACTAACATCTCATTTTTATCCTTAAAAAAAAAAAAAAAAGGCAGTATAAAAGGAAGCTTTTTACGTCTGCTGTCAGGGACCTTTTTTCCTTTCTAGATTTCTCGTGATCTGAGTGCCCCATAGTTACATCAGAGTTCTCAGTTATTCTAGACTCCTGGGCACTCACTGCATCTTATTTGATAGAATGTGATTTTTAATATCCTGTATTCAAACATCAAATATGCTAAGTTGCACAGGTTATATTTATAGGTTTCCCAGCCAGGGAAATCTGGGACCTATAAAGAGAATCATAAAAGTTGCAAAGTTCAGAGAAAAGAGCAAGGTACTTAGAGAAGTTCATCATGAGCCATTCACCAGACTCCTTCCTGAAGCTAGCAGAAAGAGTAGGAAAAACTGAACTACTAGTCCTCTGAAAGTAGCAATTCTGAGTTTGAGGTGCTTATGGCACATTAATGTGTCTAATTATCAATCAGGAAAGACCTGTTGCTCAGGAAGGGGATCTGAACTAGATGTAGAGATGGTTGACATGATGGAAGTCACAGATGAGAGACAGAAGGTGAAAAGAGGTCAAGTTCAAGACTCCACGAAATGGTGGATTTGGAAGGTGAACCCACAAAGGAAACTGAAAATGAACATCCAGAGAGGCAGATGAGGAAAGAGTTCAGACTGATATCAAGGGAACCAAGTGAGGTGGTATTTCCAAAAGCAAGAGATTGTCAGCAAGGTCAAATTTCACAGGTGGCTCAAGTACTGTGAAAACAGAAGCATCAATTTTTGTAAAATAAAATTGCTCATCTATGTATATACTTGTACATGGCAACATTCACAGCTTAGTATTTTGCTTGAATGTTGGTGCTGTGTGCTGTTTCAGTTTGTCTGGGATAGACAGTAAACTGCCCAGTACTGTTATGGGTCTGTGTAAAGGAATTAAGCATGGTGTTAATGTTTTGTATACTTTTTTGTTGATGTACAAAGAGACTTAATGATGGGCACAGGTGTTGTTTTTTCCAAATTATTGTAAATTATTTTTCACAAACATTGAGGAATTTCACATATTTATTGATTCATTCTTTTCTTTGTTATTTTCTTCTTTCGTTTGATACAGAATTAGCTAAGTCCTACAATATTTAGAGCAGCAATTCTAGGTTTGAGTATAAAACCAAGAATAAGACAAGCAGCTTGCCTTAAAGTTGTTATAAACTTTTCCCCCATCAATTTTTCTCTTCTTTTGAACAGGACATTTTGTTGTTTTGGCAATTTGCTTTCCCTATAGGTTGTAGCAATTTTTATTGCCATCTGCAATAAAACAACTATGGTAGACTTATACTCATTCATCAAGATTACCTGTTATAACTTCGCAAAAATTGCTAGGAATTAGAACTTTATTGTTATTTGAATTTGCATGTTAAAAAATTCTAGGTGTACCTTAGTGGCTCAGTTGGTTAAGTACCCAACTCTTGATATCGACTCAGGTCATGATCTCACAGTTTGTGGGATCGAGCCCCACATTGGGCCCTGTGCTGACAATGTGGAGCCTGCTTGGGATTCTCTCTCACCTGTCTCTCTCTGCCTTCTCCTGCTCGTGCTCTCTTTCTTTCTCTCTCAAATAAATAAACTTAAAAAAATCTAGTAATATCAATAATTTTGTCCTATATCTGCTGCTTTTCATTGCAATTATATTTCACCTTCTATGAATTTTCTGTTGACATTGGGGTATCAATACTTCTGCCAATTTGTATGAACTGTTTATAACAACGTAGTTATTAATCATTTGTCATATTTTCTCCAAATCCTTACAACAGCTTATCTCACTACTGTGGGAAAGAAATTAGTTTTAGTATTTTAATTGGAATGCCCACAAGCTACTGTTTGTAAAAAAAAAAAAAAAAAAAGAATCAAAAGTTGAACTATGCAATCTTATGTCATTTTATGTAGATTTTTTCCAAAAAATTATTTCTTTAACCATATGCAAGACAGATTATAAAGTTTATTTATGCTTATTTACTATTCTGGTATGTCTGTATTAAAGTGTTGACAGTTTCCAAACTGAAACATACTATAAATAAGGATGATTTGTAGCTATGTGGCTGTTAGATAAATTACATTATATTTTATTCTAATATTACTATTCCTAGACCATCTTTCCAGACTTTTTCTACAAACACAGTGTCTCAGAAAAAAAATCCATGTGCAAGTTTTAAAGAATAAATTTACTTTCAGAACGTTAAGCTTTGTTTAATAAGGTTTCACCCACTTCAATTTAAAAACATGTTTGTTTTTAAATTGTGACCAAATGTTCAGTCTTACAATAAGGCAAAGTATTGGTGTTTTTGTTTTCCTCAGTGTGTCATCTTTTGCCAACGAGTAACATAATCATACCAACCAAAACAGTAACTTCATTTTGTAAATGTGGTCAACAGGGATTTGGGAAAATTTGAAGATTGTTAAGGTAACACAAAAAATTAACTGCAATAGTTGTTACGTCTAAAATAATCTTATTCAAAACACCTCCTAAAATATTCAGCAAAACTGAAGAGAGAGGGTGTCAGAAAAGCTAGAAATGAGCTAAAAAATATACAAGAAAGGATAGAATTAGAAAAATCAGCATTTTGCAACTCCTAATGGAAAAAGTGATTTAGGCAAGGATGACCAATTAATCTGAAGTCTAACTTGGCTAAAAGGTTTCTGAGAAACATAGTATTTTTGTGGTCTCAAAGAATTACCCCACAGATTATTTATTAAATCAAAAGTAAAAATACATGCTATTGAAGAGATCTATAGTTACCACCTACGTCAAGTGAGTAAGCAGCATCACCAACAGTGGGGTGTCTCATATATGTGCCCCTAAAGGGTTGCAACAGCACCTAGGTAGTATTCTTGCAGAAAATTTTTACCTAGAATCTAATCAGTAGGAACAATCAGACAAATCCAGAATGAGAGACATTCTATGTAATGATTGGCCTGAGATCTTTAAAAGTCAAAGGCTTAAAAGACAAAATTTAAAGAAAAAAAAAAGGCTAAAGAGACATGACAACTAAATGCAATGCATGAACTCTGAGTTCTGAATAAAAAACAAATATTGGTTTTCTGTTAAATAGTATGGTATCACTATTAATTTTAAGTATTATAATACTATATATACTATACTATATATATGGGAAAATGTCTTAAAAAATTTTTAATGTTTATTTTTGAGTGAGAGAGAGTAAGCAGGGTAGGGGCAGAGAGAGAGGAAGACACAGAATCCGAAGCAGGCTCCAGGCTCTGTGCTATCAGCACAGAGCCCAACATGGGGCTCAAACTTATGAACTGTGAGATCATGACCTGAGCCAAAGTCGGACGCTTAACTGACTGAGCCACCCAGGTGCCCCTAAAATGTCTTTTTTCCTAGAGAGATACATATAGAATATTCAGAGGTAAAGTATCATGATATCTGAAACTTATTTTCAAATGGTTCAGGTAAATTTATAACATTTGTAATATGAAATATATAACAATTGCAAATATCGATGCATTCAACATGGAGCACCCAAATACATAAAGCTAAACAGACATAAAGGAAGAAACTGACAGTAATACAATAACAGTAGGGGACTTTAGGTCAGTGGATAGATCATCCAGACAGAAAATCAACAAGGAAACAATGGCTGTAAATAAGATGGATTTAACAGATTATACAGAACATTCGACCCCAAAACCGCAGAATACACATTCTTTTCAACTGCACATAGAACATTCTTCAGGATAGATCACATGTTAGGCCACAAAAGAAGTCTCAATAAATTTAAGAAGATTTAATTCACATCAAGCATCTTTTCTGAACACAATGGTATGAAACTAGAAATAAATTACAAGAAAAAAAAACTAAAGAGAAAAAAATAACCCGCGAACACACGGAGGCTAAACAACATGCTACTAAACAACCAATAGGTCAATGAGGAGGGGAAAATTTAAAATACATGGAGGCAAATGAAGATGAAAACACAACAGTCCAAAATCTTTGGGATGTAACAAAAGTAGTTCTAAGAGGAAAGTTTGTAGTGATACAGGCCTATCTCAATACAAGAAAAATCTCAAATAAACAATCCACACTTACACCTAAAGGAATTAGGCAAAGAAGAACAACCAAAGCCCAAAGTTAGTAAACAGAAGGAAATAAGAAAGATTAGAGTGGAAATAAACGAAATAGAGACCAAAAAAAAAAAAAAAAAAAAAAGACGAATGAAACCAAGAGCTGGTTCTTTGAAAAGATAAACAAAGTTGACAAACTAGTCAGGCACATCAAAAAAGAAAGAGAGAGGACTAAAATATTTTCAGAAATGAAAGAGAAGAAATAACAACCAACAACACAGATATAAAAGAATACTATTGAAAATTATATGCCAACATATTGGACAACTTAGAAGAAATGGATAAATTCCCCCAAAATTACAGTCTTCCAAAAGCAAATGAGGATGAATTAGAAGTTTTTAACAGACTGGTTATGAGTAATAAAATTGAATTTGTAATAAAAAAAACTCCTAACAAATCCATGGTCATGGGTTAGAAGAATTAAAATTTTCAAAATGTCCATATTACCCAAAGCAATGTATAGATTCAGTGGAATCCCTATCAAGATACCAATAGTAGTTTTCAAAGAACTAGAACAAATAATCCTACAATTTGTATGGAACGAACAAAAGACCCCGAATAGCCAAAGCAATCTTGAGAAAGAACGAAGCTGCAGTTATCACACTCCCAGAATTCAAGATATACCACAAAGTTATAGTAAGCAAAAGAGTATGGTTCTGGCACAAAAACAGACACAGTGATTAATAGTAGATAGACAGCCCACAAATAAACTCATGCTTATACGGCCAATTAATTCATGGCAAAGAAGGCAAGAATGTACAATGGGGAAAAGACAGTCTTTTCAATAAGTGGTGCTGGGAAAGCTGAACAGCTACAAAAGAAGGCAAAAGAGTGAAATTGGACCACTTCCTTATACCAGATACAAAAATAAACTCAAAATGGATTAAAGACCTAAGTGTGAGACCTGAAACCATAAAACTTCTGAAAGAAAACATAGGCAGTAATTTCTTGGATATCAGCTTTAGAAACATATTTACGAATAGGTTTCCTCAGGTCAGAGAAGCAAAAGCAAAAATAAACTATCGGAACTACACCAAAATAAAAGTTTTTGCAGAGCAAAGGAAACCATGAACAAAACAAAAAGGACACCTAGTGAATGAAAGAAGATAATTGCAAATGATATATCTGATAAGGGGTTAATATCCAAAATATATAAAGAACTTATACAACCCAACACCTAAAAAAACCAAAAAAATCCAGTGGAAAAATGGGCAGATGTGAATAGACATTTTTCCAAAGAAGACATACAGACGGCTATCAGACACATGAAAAGATACTCAACATTGCTAATCACCAGGGAAGTCCAAATCATCAGGTGAACCAGATGATATCACCAGGGAGATATCATCTCACACCTATCAGAAAAGAAAAGAAATAAGAAGTATTGGCAAGAATGTGGAGAAAAGAGAACTCTTCTGTACTGTTTGTGGGAATGTAAATTGATGCAGCCACTATTGAAAAGTGTGGATGTTCCTCAAAAAATTAAAACTAGGAATACCATATTACCCAGCAATTTTGCTACTGGATATTTACGCAAAGAAAATGAAAACACCAATTTGGAAAGATATATGCAGCCCTATATTTGCTGCAGCATTATTTACAAAAGCCAAGATATGGAAGCAACCCAAGTGTCCATCAGTAGATGAATAGGTAAAAGAGGAGGTGTGTGTGTGTGTGTGTGTGTGTGTGTGTGTGTGTGTGTGTGTGTGTGTTTATATACACAAATATTACTCAGCTATAAAAAACAATGAGCTATTGCCATTTGTGACAACATGGATGGGCCCAGAAGGTCTTATGCTAAGTGAAATAAGTCAGATAAAGACAGAAAAATATCATATGATTTCAATTATATGTGGAATTTAAAAAAAGGAACATACAAAAAACATAGACACGAATATAGAGAACAAATTGGTGATTGTCAGAGGGGAAGGAGGTGGGGGGATGGGCAAATTAGGTGAAGGGGATTTAGAGATACAAACTTCCAGTTTAAAAAACTGCATCAAGGGGCGCCTGGGTGGCGCAGTCGGTTAAGCGTCCGACTTCAGCCAGGTCACGATCTCGCGGTCCGTGAGTTCGAGCCCCGCGTCAGGCTCAGGGCTGATGGCTCAGAGCCTGGAGCCTGTTTCTGATTCTGTGTCTCCCTCTCTCTCTGCCCCTCCCCCATTCATGCTCTCTCTCTCTCTCTCTCTGTCCCAAAAATAAATAAACGTTGAAAAAAAATTAAAAAAAAAAACTGCATCAAGAAAACTTGTATATATATGTATGTATAGGCAGACTTAAAAATATATACTATGTATATATGTGTATATATAAAACTATATTCATACAGATAGATTAATGAAACTATATTTATACACACACACTCATATTAATTAAGCAAATACAGCAAAATGTTTACAATTGGTGAATTTAGGTAAGGAGCATACAGGTGTTTGACTTAGCTGTATACTAAGTGCACACACACATACCATCCCGACATTTGGTAACTAGTTCATTGCTGATGTCTATATACATCAGCTAAACAATTCCAGATGTTAAATTGGGGTGGGGTGGGGAGAATTGTTTTTAAGAATTTGCTCTGAAATGACATGTGTACATGTAGCTGTTCCTGGCAGTGTTCAGTGTCCCCTCCCACTTCTTCCAGTGACTCCAGACTGAACTACTTCCCAAACAATTCACACAATCCTTATGAAGTCTTTGTTTATGTCATTTCCTCAGCCTGAAACACTATTCTTATTATTTTGCTTATCAAAATCTTACTTAGTCTTTAAGGCTTAATTCAAATTCCCCTTCCTCCATGAAAATCTTTTCTAGACAGCCACCTCCCATTCTGTGGTCCCTGTACCTTTCTTGAAACACATGCTCGTTCTTTTTTGCATTATGGCCACTTATGTATCAACTGCTATTCCTTCAAGAGGGAAAGTTTTGTTTTACTCTGTTGCACACAATGAGGCCCAAATTCCTTAGAATGACGTACAAGACTCTTAGGACTTGGTGCCTGCTTTCGAGTGTTATGTCTTGACGCTTCCTTCATTGGACCTGATACCAGAGCTATAATATAAACCAATTACTAGGAATTCTTAAGTTCCTCAGATCCAGATCCCTCAGTTCCATGGCCTATGAAGGAGGAAACTGCTCCTTAGGATTTGTGTGAATTCCTGGGACCTTGCACTCACATACCACCTATATATGTATGTATAGGCAGACTTAAAAATATATACTATGTATATGATGTGTGTATATATAAAACTATATTCATACAGATATATTAATGAAACTATGTTTCATTAATGAAACTATGTTTCATTAATAATGAATAATAATCAATAATAATGAATAATAATGAAACTATACCACCTGCAATCTTGGCTACCACACGAGTAACTTTCCTCTGTGCTTCACTTGATTACAATTTATTCCCTTCCTATACTTTGGGAAAATAAGCCAAAACTTTCCTGCAAAACATTCATGAGTTTGGCTGACTTTTGAAGGACATTAAGGAGGATTTACATTTTCACGGTTACAACTTCCCTGAAAAGTAAGCGTCCACCTGCTCTTTACCCAAGGGAGGCCCAGTTACTCCCTTTTGTTGATTCCTCATTCCTCCTTCTTTTTGTTTTCCCACTCTCCTCTTTCCAACCCCACTAGAAGTAAAGTCCCTAGGACTTTCATCCCAAGCACTTAACAAGTGTTTCAGAGAACACCTAATTTGGAGCATTTATGAACCTCACGGTGCCAAGCAGAACATTTTACCTAGCTGGCTCTGATGTTCTTTAGGTCATTTATCTGAAAACCTTCTGAGTCAAAAAGCGGTTAAAAAATGAATCCTGTTGACTGGAATCATGTATTTCACTTGTACTGAGAAGCTGTCATCCCATACAAGCACAAGGCAGTTTTCAGCGGAGGCCTTATCTCCTCCAGCTGGCTCAGATTTGCTGCTGCTCAGTTGCAAAGTTGTGTTTACAACAGCAAGACCTTTGGTAACTTGTCCAGCACATTAGATGATGGCATCTCTCACTCCCTGTCTTGCTAAGAGATTGGCCGTCCAGATCTGAGAACTTTCTGTGTTCATCTTGGACTGAAGGATGCTGTAGGAATATTTCTACTCTGTATTTAGCTATATGGTTATTATGCCAATCAATCTCAGTTTTTACAAACATCTTTATTGAGAAATGATTTAAATACTGTAAAATTCTATGATTCAAAGTGTACGATTTAGTGGTTTTTAACATATTGATGGAGTTATGCAACCATCACCACAGTCTAATTCCAGAACATTTTCATCACCTCAAAAAGTCACCATAAACAGTGACTCCCTAGACTGGACCCACCCTCTACCCCACCCTAGGCAACCACTAATCTACTTTCTGGTTTTATATATTTACCTATTCTGGACTTTTCAAATCAGTGGAATCATATAATATATGGCCTTTAGGGTTTGGTTTCTTCTACTCAGCATAATGTTTTACATGTTTATCTATATGGTCGTATGCATCATATTTTTTTATTGCTAAATAATATTCTGTTATAAGGATATAACACATTTTATTTATCCTTTTACCGGTTGATGGCCATTTGGCTTGTTTCACTGTTTTTCTATTACGAATAATGCTGCTAAGGAACATTCGAGTCCAGTTTTTTGTGTTGACATATATTTTCATTTCTTTTGGGTATATACTGAGGAGTGAATTGCTGGGTCATATAGTAACTTTACGTTTAATATTTCGAAGAAATGCCAGACTATTTTCCAGAGTGACTGGACCATTTTACATTCCCATCAGCAGTGAATAAGGATTTTAATTTCTTCACATCCTCACAAACATTTTTTATTATCTTTTTAAGTATAGCCATCATTGTAGGTATGTAGTGATATCTCATTGTGGTTTTGATGTGCATTTACCTAATAGCTAATTATCTTAATTAAATTTTGAGGCCATATATTTTAATGAACAATTATAGTGATGAAACATAGCATTCTATTTTAATATTACCACATAGTGTTTTTGAATAAAGTGGTAAAGAGAATATAGGCTGTCAAATGTCATACTTTGCAGGTGTACTTCGTTTCCAGTTCATCTTAAAAAATTCTAACTCGGCTACATAAAAGTAAAAACAAAAGTGAAAACTCCAGAGATAGTTTCATAGGACAAATTCCCCATAGGATAATAACACATACTTAGCTATTATCAAGTACAGGGCAATGAGACAAACCTTGTATCTCTTACTTATTACTTTTGTTTGAACAAGTTGGTTTCTGCTGGGGGAATATCTAAGCTCCAGTTCTTCTAACATGAATAAAAAAAAAAATAGCATCCACATCTGGAACTGAGACCACATGTGCTGGCTCCACAGGGTTTAGTAATTTTTTTGTTTTGAAACAAGGAGGCAGAAAACATAATGTGTTCCTACCCAAAGAGTCCACATTTGCAATAAAATTTTAAAAATGAATGGAGTGATTTTATTTTTGGATGATATACAAAACTGTTAAATGAAATTAGAAATTGCAGTTTAAACAGTGGCATCAATTAAGAAGATTTTCTGGGAACACAATCTGGTGCAGCCACTCTGGAAAACAGTGTGGAGGTTACTCAAAAAATTAAAAATAGAACTACCCTATGACCCAGCAATTGCACTACTAGGTTATTTATCCAAGGGATACAGGTATGCTGTTTCGAAGGGACACATGCACCCCCATGTTTATAGCAGCACTATCAACAATAGCCAAAGTATGGAAAGAGCCCAAATGTCTATCGATGGATGAATGGATAAAGAAGATGTGGTATATATATGTGTGTATACACACACACACACACACACACACACACACACACACACACACACAAAATGGAGTATTACTCAGCAATCAAAAAGAATGAAATCTTGTCATTTGCAACTATGTGGATGGAACCCGAGGGTATTATGCTAAGTGAAATTAGTCAGAGAAAGACAAAAATCATATGACTTCACTCATATGAGGACTTTAAGAGACAAAACAGATGAACATAAGGGAGGGGAAACGAAAATAATATAAAAACATGGAGGAGGACAAAACAGAAGAGACTCTTAAATATGGAGAACAAACAGAGGGTTATGGGAGGGGGTGTGGGAGGGGGGATGGGCTAAATGCGTAGGGGGCATTAAGGAATCTACTCCTGAAGTCATTGTTTTACAATCTGCTAACTAATTTGGATGTAAATTAAAAAAAATAAAATTAATAAAAAAAGATTAAAAGAAAAAAAAGATTTTCAAGCACTTCTTTCCTTGACCTGGATTTCATTTTATTTTTTAAACAAAAGGGCCTAATATGTACATCGGTGAAACAACTGGATATAATATTTGCATAACCCATTTTAAATTATGATCCAAACGCTGTATTTAAGCTCAATAAAATGTAAACCAATGCTGTAAATAAAATTTAAAAAGGACAAATCCATATACCATTTCTGGTATTTTCCCTGCCAGTCAGCTCTGGGACCACAGAATGAGAGGAAACTGCTCTTGTCCACCTTTTATAGGAAGCATAATAAACCAGGAAAATGGCATCTAAAAGGCACATTAATCAGTTTCCCCAGTATAATGGCGAAAGTACTGAGAAATGAGACCGCAGAACCACACATTAAAAAAATTTAAGAACTAAAAAGTGTAATCAATGTTTTTTTAACTAAAAAGAAACAAAGCTTTTAAATCTTTTTTAAAAGTTTATTTATTTATTTATTGAGAGAGAGAGAAACAGAGCACATGAGCGTGGGAGGGGCAGAGAGACAGAGAATCCCAAACAGGTTCCTTGCTGTCAGCACAGAGCCTGATGTAGGGCTCAAACTCATGAACTGTGAAATCATGACCTGAGCCTAAGTCAAGAGCCGGACACTTACTCAACCGACTGAGCACCCAGGCTCCAAGAAACAAAGCTTTTAAACTGAAAGAGAGAGCTATTATTGATGAATGATTGTCTGTCTGTAGGCCTTTAATAAAGATCTGTTCCCTCTCCAAGCAATTAAACATAGTAAAATGAGCTAAAGATTTCAGATTTTTAGGCTGGGCACAAGTAAGAATTTACTGACAAATAGATTAAATAGCCACATGAAGTGTCTTCAAAATAATTGACTTAGATAATATTTACCTAAACACAGGTAACAAGGAAATTTCTGGCTTTGGGATTCTGTCACACTTTTTTCCCCTCTTTTTTCCCCTCTTCCTATGCTAGATCTGGGGCAAGAGGAGGAGAAATGAAAGAGTGGCCAATGCCCTCTTTTTATTTTTTAATTTAATGTTAATTTTTATTATTGAAAAAATTTTAATTCCAGTATAGTTAACACGCAGTGTTATACTAGTTTCAGGTGTACAACACAGTGACTCAACGATTTCATTCATTGCTCAGTGTTCATTGTAAGTGCACTCTTCCTCCCCTTCCCCTATTTCACCCATGCCCCACCGACTTCCCCTCTGGTAATCATCAGTTTGTTTTTTATGGTTAAAGAGTCTGTCTCTTTGTCTCTCTTTCTCTCTCTCTCTCTTTTTTCCTTTGCTCATTTGTTTTGTTTCTTACATTGTACATGAGTGGTATCATATAGTATTTATCTTTCTCTGAATTATTTCACTCAGCATAATACTCTACAGATCCATCAACGTTGTTGTAAATGGCAAGATTTCAATATTTTTATGGCTGAATAATATTCCATTCATATGGGTCACATGGTAACTTTATATATACACAATGGAATACTATATATATATATATATATATATATATATATATATATATATATCCATCCATTCATCTATCAATGGACACTTGGGCTGCTTCCATTATTTGGCTATAGTAAATAATGCCACTATATACATAGGGATGCATGTATTCCTTTTAATTTGCATTTTTGTATTCTTTGGGTAAATGCTCAGTAGTACATTTGCTGGATCATAGTAATTTTAATTTTAACTTTTGGAGGAACCTCCATGCTGTTTTCCACAGTGGCTACATCAGTTTGTATTCCCACAAACATAAGAGGGTTCCTTTTTCTCTACATCCTCACCAACACTTATTTCTTATGTTTTTGATTTTAGTCATTTTGACAGGTGTGAGGTGATATCTCATTGTAATTTTGCTTTGCATTTCCTTGATGACGAGTTATGATGAGCATCTTTTCATGTCTGTTGTCCATCTGGGTATCTTCTTTGGAGAAATGTTTATTCATGTCTTCTGCTCATTTTTTAATTGGATTACTCATTTATTAAGTGTTAAGTTCTTTATATATTTTGGATACGAACCCTTTATCATATATATCATTTGCAAATATCTTCCCCCATTCAGTGAGTTGCCTTTTAGTATTGTTGATTATTTGCTGTGTAGAAGTTTTTTTTATTTTGATGCAGTTCCAATAGCTTATTTTTGCTTTTATTTCCCTTGCCTCAGGAGGATTCTATCATACTTTTTATAAAACATTAGAGACAACCTGAAATTTTTATTTAAAATGTTGCCTAATGAAAGTAATTTTACAAGTGTAAAGAAATATAAGACAGAAGCTAAACTATTTTGCATAAAAGGTTGTTATTTTACTAGATATATACTATTTGTACTAAATTATAATCAGAAAATAATCTTTATATTATTTATATTTTAGGGTTTGATGACACTTTCCAGACATAAAAAATTAAAGGAACTTTCTCTATCTGAGTGTTACAAAATCACCGATGTTGGAATTCAGGTAAGATAATTAAGGTCTTCTCTTAAAGAATTATGGTTAAAATTTAAGCACAAACTGAACAAACTTTATAGGTCAGAGTAGAAAAAATAAGTGGATTATAAATATCCTGATTGAGACAAGGTAAACTGGACTTTAGACAGGTCTCCATAGCCTAAGGTGACTAAGGGAATTTATTTTCTCGTTTTTCCTCTCTACTCTCTCTCTTCTCAGTGTTAGACTCATGGGATAAATAAGGACTAACAACTTCCATATAGGACAAGGTTTTAACAAAAGGGGTTACAAAACATTTAGATGCCTGTAATCTACTAAGAGAAAAAGCCAAAAGGTTTTTCTAAGGTTAAACAATGATTTACCCTACTACAGTTCATTTAAAAGTTAAACGTACATTTACATAAAACTTTATCCATGAATACGATAAAGTCAGGCTCTTAAAAGGTCTTTGACAAGGTGACAGAACAAAGGTTATTAAAATAAAACAGTTAAATATTAACATTTCTAATACTGGGCTATCTATATATATATTTAAATATATGAAATTTATTGTCAAATTGGTTTCCATACAACACCCAGTGCTCATCCCAAAAGATGCCCTCTTCAATACCCATCACCCACCCTCCCCTCCCTGGGCTATATTTTTTATATGGTGATCAATTACACTGGAAACCTAGCATGGTGATGACATGGACTCTTAACATACACCAATTACTAACTAATTTTTAAAATATTCCATGGGATGAGAAAATGCTGATCAAAATATGAGACTAGGGGCACCTGGGTGGCTCAGTCAGTTAAGCATCCAACTCTTGGTTTCAGCTCATGATGAGTGGTTCATGAGATCGAGCCCTACATCTGACACTTTGCTGACAGTTCAGAGCCTGCTTGAGATTCTGTCTCCCTCTCTCTCTGCCCCTCCCCTGCTTGTGCTCTCTCTCTCAAAAATAAATAAGTAAACATTAAAACAAACAAAACAAAATACGAGGCTAAGTATTAGGAAGCCAGAGCTTTTTGCCATTTCTCTTTGACTCTATGGGTTCCAGGCATTTTTATTTTCGGTCCTTGAAACCTGAAAATTACACTATTTTTAGACACTCTTAGACTTGAAATAAAAGCCTTCTTCCATATGCTAACTACATGATCATTCAGATGAGTGGAAAAAAATGTAATTTTTTTAAAAATTGGCATGTATTTTTTCAGTGATCTAGAAGAGAAAATAAAAAAAGGGAATACAGGAGCACGGAAATACAGAATTATTTAATTATTAGTTACATAAGATCAGCTATTCTATTCAAGTTCACAAAAACTTTTTTTTCTCTTTCTCCTGCTTTTGGTGTGTATATGTATGTTGTGGCTGTTAATCAGTTTTACCTTTCTAAGGTTCCCAGTATACTCATACTTCTGGGCATATGACAATCTTTCTCCTCTGTGCCTCCTCCAGCCCAAGTATTAAGTCCCCAAAGAGAGGAGACAAAGAAGGTGAGAAGAGAAAATGACACAGAAACCTATTTCACAACTCCTTATTTGGATTTACAAAAGAGAGGGGAAGGGAGTAAAATAAGGTGATTATATTGAGATATTTACATTATCCACAATTTATCAGGAATTTGCTTTCTTGTTACTTATAAAAGGTAACTATGGGAGATTCTCTTTTTAGCACAAGACATTGAAACTTACATTCAACATCATGATTTAATGACAAAAATGAGATAAACATTTTTACCCTGGTTAGGTTTTGCAAGAGGCATGAACATAATCAGAATAAAAAATTACCTCATTTTAGTGTTTAACTGGAAACCGCAGCACATGCAGATTAAGTGTCTGGAGTCTCAGATGTACTGACTTAGGATCTGGTTTTAATTACTTCTTCCAGCTTCAGTCTTTTGTCTGAGAACATTAGACATTTAGTGATCATGTTAGACTAAAATTATTTGGTGCTCTTCAAAGGCACACGCATTTTGGAAAAGATGTTTGATGCAGTCATAACTGAGCATTTCTCAGGAAAACTTCTCCTTGAACATTTTATGAATTTAATTAAATAACAAACTGTCAAGTTTGGCAAAATAATTGGTTTAATTGGGATGTTGCAATATAGAGAATATGGAAGTTGTCTTGTTACTTGGATAGAACCAACGGAACAAATGTAATTATTTACTTTAGTTGCTTTTATTTTTCTCTAGTTGCTTTTTCTACTCCCTTTATCTCGTTTATATTTCTCATTCCCTGTTTTTGGAATGAAGTATGCTGTAAATGCATTTTTGTAATGGTCATATATACGACCATATGTAGGTCCTTTGCAGCTAGACAAAATTTTTTTATTATTTCCGTGTTTGTAAGTTGAGGTAGCTGTTTAAGAAAGGGCATTGGAGAGGAAAAAAATCAAGGTTAGTTATGACTTACCACAAGGGCTTACACATGTATATGCAGGGAAAAGTGTGCGTACATCTGTGCTTACATGTAGATATGTATGTAAATGTATACCTATGTATAGTATATGTGTGCAAATTAAATGTGTATACGTTTTAGCGTATGTTAGATTGCATGTTTACATGCAACTATGTGTATATCTGCATGTCTGGTATATGTGTGTAAATTAAATATGTGTACACATTTTAGTGTATGTTAGATTACACACATATAGAGATGCTGTAAGATTATATATTTCTAGGTTAAGACCAGATAGTTAGTGATCAATATTCAAAGCAAATCATAAAAATTAGTCTGTTAAATGATTATCTTTTTGTTTATATTTTAATTTTAAAAATTAAATATCCATGTAAATTAAAAGGATCTTTTCTTACAAAAGTGTATAGACTAGCTCTCTGATAGCAAAGGCAATGGATATAATATTGGCAACGTGGGCCTAGCTATCCAAAATCCTTATTTTTATCCTGATTCTGCCTCTTACATAGCTACATAATCTTATGCACACAATTCACTTAGCTCCACAACAATTCATTGCTCCCATAGTGGCTATAATTGTGAGGCAGACAGGAACTAGCACCCTAGAACAGGAGTCATCTTTTCGTATAACCTTTCTGTAACATTTTCCTGTAAGGGTCAGATAGTTTACATTTTAGGCTTTGTAGGCCATACAGTTTGTGGTCACAACTGCTCAACTTTGCTACTGTAGAGTAAAAAACAGCCATAGACAACACATAAATAAATGACAGTGACTGTATTCCAATAAAACTTTATGGACAAACTTGAATTTTATATAATTTTCACATGGCATGAGATATTATTCTTCTTTTGATTTTTTTCAACCACTTAAAAATGTAAAGGCCATTCTCAGAGTGAAGGCCATATAAAAAACAGTGACAGACAAGATTTGTCCTGCAAGTAAAAATTTGGCAGTTTGCCAACATCTGCTCTAGAGTCAGACAGAAGTTTACAGTTTTAGTCTGTCAAGATGTGTGACTTTTGACAAGTTAGTTTCCTCCTCTGGGCCTTGGATTCTTCACTTGTAAAAATGGGTGTAATAATAAAACAGTCTCCCTGTTGTGAGGATTAAATGATATAAAACATCTGAGTACTTAGCATGGTTTCTGACAGAATGCATGATGAATATTGCCTATTACTATGATTATTATTTTATTTAATGAAATAGAAACTAATATATACTAGTAAATAAAAAATAAACATATTTGGCATAATAGTTTGATAATTTGTTTACCTTAGTTAACCAGAGTCAGAAAGCAGGTAATCGTGACAGCCAAACTACTCTAATGCTAAGGAGATAGTTTAGAATATGTTCTTGGAAAAAACAGCTTATTAGTTTTTACTTCTATGAATGAATCATGTATTTTTCAGAGGCACTTAAATATAAATGACTAAATAAATTTACATATGCAAAAGCATTTAAAAAATCTAGAACACTACATAAATACAATTGCTATTTTCTTGAAAATAGAATAAGAGAACAAACCAGTTAAAAAGAAATTGGATGGCTGTTTTTCACTGGGATTATGATATTAAACATATTTTTTCAATATGCATAAATTTTCTCTTGAGACTTCTTTGACCCATGTTTATTTAGAAATGTGTTGCTAAACTTCTGAATATTTTAGGATTTTCTAGCTGTCTGTGTGATTTCTAGTTTATTTACTTTTTAAAAAAAAATATTTATTTACTTATTTATTTAGTGATTTCTAGTTTAATTCCATCTTACCCTGAGAGCATATTTTGTCTGATTTCTAATCTTTTTTGTTAAGGTCTTATTATGCAGGAACACTATTTGTGTGGTAGTTAGATGTGTTGTGGGAGGTCTCATTCTATATTCATATGATTAAGTCTCGGTCTTCAAATGGGCCTGTGTCCCAGGACAGTGATCTTTATAAGTGCTTCCAACCCCTCTCCCTGCCTCTGCTACACTGAGGTAAGACAATAAGGTGAGAGAGGCTGGATTTGGGTATTTCCCTGACCCTTTGCTGGATTAGCTCTCGTAAAACCCGTGTTGGGTAGGTTCTGGTAAAACAGTATCCCTTGAGGTCAAGCTTTTGTTAATGAGAACAGATGTTCTGGAGGTATCTTACAATGATTACTTTCCCTCTCCCTGTGTAGGAAGCATGAGGGCATTTTTCTCTGATCTTCATCCTGAGAACTTGGTGGGTCTCCTGGATAAGCTCATGAAAGCATGGGGGCTCAGCTAAGGCTGGGCCCCAGAAACTTTTCTCTCAAACTAATCTACTCTCAGTTTCTGGCAGTTAGTCAATAGCCCTTTAAATGTTCCAGCTTCAGCCACCGGCTTCTGCTCCTAGTAAGCCCTGATTCTCTGTATTCACCTGTCTTTCCAGTTTTCAGAGTGTGGTTTGCTTTGTGACCGCAATTATCTGACAGATCTAAGAAGAGTTGTTGATTTTCAGTTCGCTCACCTTTTTTCTTCTTTTGAGGATAGAAGTGATAAGTTCCAAACTCTCAGGACAGACTGGAAACTGGAAGTCTGGAACATTGCTTCTGGATTCATGGATGCTGGCTGAATCAATAACAACCAAAAGGGATGATAAATGTAAATTAGGCCTGAATCAGACCTTTAGAGTCCAGGAATGAAGTCAGGAACTGGAGGGCTCAGGAGCCAAGAGCAGAAAGCTATTGGCAAGCTGGGCAGGTGGGCAGCCATCGGTGCTGAGCACTGCCCTTGGCGTCGGGAGCTTGCTCTCTTTGAACTCCCTGCAGTGTGCAGCCTGGTGAGCTAGCTGTGCTCATACAGACAGAGCCTACGGCTGCCCCAAAGTTCAGGTACTTTGGTTGTGTCCATTCATAAATATTCTTAAGTTTCCTTAGTACAACCCCAGGATTTGCAATCACTGAGTTGGCAAAAACTGAAATGATTATGTTCAACGTAGATGAATAACTCCATGCCTTCATGGAAGAAAATATTCAAATTGTCTCATTCAGATTTATTTTGTGAAAATCTTGCTCAGTGATTGAACTAAGAACATGTGAACTGGATTTTCTATGCAGTGGACACTGAGGTAATCTGTCAGTTTTTTGAAAACAAAAATCATTCTAAAAATTTTTTTAATAAGTCAAGGCCTAGTCAAATAGGTAGGCTTATAAAAAGAAAAATCCAATACCATGTGCTGATTGTTGGCTAATGTTAATTTAGCATGTACTATATGCAAGGCATGTTCTAAGTATTTCCTGTGTATTAATTAAGTACCTTATGAAGTAGGTAATACTTTTAATTCGATTTTATAGATAAGGAAATCGAGGTTCAAAGAGGTTAAGAATTTTGCCCAAAGTCATGAAACAAATAAACACATGAGCTAGGATATAATGTCTAATTCCAAAGTGATAATTCTAGCTATTATACTGTAATAAAGAAATCTCCAGAAGGATTCAGTTGTGGTACTTAATTCAGCATGGGAATGCCAGGGAAAGCTTACCCACTGGAAGATCACTTTAAGAAGAAATGTGGCATTTAGACTGAGGGTAGAGGGGAGAGAGGACAGCTCTCAAGATTTATAGAAAGAATATAAGGTAAGAGGATTTTATTATAGTCCAGGAGAGAGAGAGTGGCAGGCCTACAAGGACAGTAACAGTGAGACTAGAGAGAAGGGAATGGATTGGAGAACATTTAAGTAGTAAAATCCATGGAACTGTTGAGTTTCAGTAGGCTTGGAAGTGAAGACATGGTTACGCATGACATCCGTCCATCTGACTTGGCTGCCTGGGAGATTTATGGTACCCTCATTTTCAAGCTCTTTCCCATAGCTAAGTCATGTAGCCAGTGCTATGAACTACCAAGTCCTATTCAGTATTTTGACGTTTAGTTTTGCACTTTCTCTTCTTTGTGAGTGATTCTGTCTGTGCTTCCTCTCTAAGCTCTCTTTACCCTTATACTCTTAGGACAGAGTCCCCTTTCCCACTCTCTCAATCCATAGGCTTGTAGTGGCTGCAGGCAGGTTAAGGGAGCTCCGTTGGAATATGTTTTTACTCTACTTACAGGTAATTCGAAGGTTGTAGTTGTTCTCTGTCTTCTAATGGGGAGAATATGGGTACTGTGTAGCTTTGTTTGTTCCCTCTATAGATTTTATGGTTTGGGGAGGAGGAGAAGATTCAGACTTAGATAAATATCACTGTTCTTCAAACCCAAACATGGTCTCCTCTTACCTTTTATTATGTGTATATATATACATATCTCAAAAGACTCTCTAATAGAGATGGATATCTGTGTTTTAAAGCCCTGCAGCCAGAATGCAGTGGGTGTATTTATAACTACATAAGAAAAATAAGAGGCATGTGGTAATGGTTCAGCCTTATCTACTCTCTAGTGTCTTTTCTGCCTGATTTGTTGCATATATCCTTCTCAAGCAGTTTACTGACATCTCCCAAATGGCACCACTGATGAATTTTAAAAACCTAGTTGTAGCCTAGGATAATGTCATATTCTCTGATGATCACAAAAATATTTGACAACTTTTGTTTATGGGGTATAAGCAGTGGTAGAGATGCTAGAACATCCACTTCTCTCACTGTTTTCTTACCGTCTTTCTTTTTTGAGACCCTTAATCTTGACCTAAGTGCTTGGACACTTGAGATTACGAGTTCCTTTTGTCTTTTAACCTTTAACATCTTTTATCCATTCTCTTGTTACAAACTTTTGATTTTATTTTTTATTTGACCTTTACTTTGTAACTGATTTATCTTGATTTATAAATAGAGATGTAGAGAAGAGGGATCAAGGAATAAGGACTGGGAAGGGTGGCTGCATGGGTAAATCAAGAGCTACGCTATGGCTGGGAGAGCAGCAGACTAAGATCCATTACTATTCAATTGGTTTTCAGGACTACTATTACTATTCTACTACTACTATTACTATTACTATTCTAATACTACTACTATTACCATTCAATTGGTTCCCAATCCAGGACTGTTCAGCAAATCAAGGGGTTCTGTAGATGTGAGGCTGCTCCAGGCTGAGTCCAAGTGGGGACCGAGGGTTCAGGGTTCTCTGTCCTGTATCCTGCATTACCTGTGCTAGAGAACTGAAACTCTTATAACTGAGGAGCATACATGGATACTCAAGTCAAAAAGGCCTAGGAGTACCTGCAACATTCAGCAACATTTCTGAGTCCTCCTCTCCAAGAATGGCCCATTGACAGTCTCTTTTGGACATTTATCTATAAATTGTAAGAAGAACTGGGTTCATGTCTTGACCTAACATCCACGTCGGGTTCATTCTTACCTAGGAGCAAGTGGATTATGCTCCAGAGACTCTTTTCTGATCTCAAACTCTTACTTTGAATCACTAAACTTTCTGACTAGTTATAAAATGTTGCTCATGCAAGATTTTCATCAATCATTCTCATCAGTTGAAAGACTCCACCCCCTTGGTGGTTTAGAGGTTTTAGTGGCCTTTGACATGTACTGACTTATAATGCCAAAGATGGATTAGATGTGTTGGTCCCACATAGCAACAATTTTTTAAAAAACCAACATTGATTTCTATTTGGTTTCTAAGATTAAATCATTCAAAAACTGTCAAAGTATGAGATTTCAATAACTCCACCTCTTCTCCAGGGATATAGTTATGTTTATGGGTTGTGAGGGAAGCAACAAACAGAGGATCCTTTTCCAAAATGGCTTTACTCTTTGGCCTTTGATACAGTGGAAGCTCTGAAATCTTCTGTGTGGGGAGATAGGACATTCAGACATCTGGACACTGTTTCTTGGCCATACTGCTCATTAAAATTCTTTGCCTCCTCCAATATTCCAGGTTACTATTAGGAAATAAGTGACTAAACTCTCTGTGATGAAGATCCCAGAAGGTCCCAGGTGTAGAATCATTTTACAGGGTTTGGGGAGAGGAAACTATGGAATTCCTGTGGTAGAATTAAGAGGAAGGTATCTGCTACCTTGTGGAAAAAGCAACTCCAACAAAACCTAGAGCAACTAAGATCTTTGTTACAGAAATCTGTGCTTCATAGATATCCATACCAAGAACTGTCTCCTAGAATCTATAATAGAACAACATAACCAACACACCTAAGACACTTGGAATTAACAGAGAGTCACAAGGTCCCAGAAGACACTTAGGCATTATTCTCTCTACCTAAGGCTGTGAGCAAAAGAAATAAGCTCAGTATTCTCTGTTGTTCCTCAACCTAGTGTGTTCCCAATTGTGGAGGCAATTCAATAGAATTAGAAATTTGCAAGACTTCAAAGGATGTGGGATTTGACAGCTTGTTGTTTTCCCACAGTCTGTAAGGTTCCAAGGGATACTGGAGTCATGGGTACCATGTTTCTTTGGCTGATAAATAGCCGAAACTGAGAATACCCAACACCAATCCTGGCTTCTTGCCCTCTCCCACTGGGGAGAACTATTTTTGGACAAGTGAAGCAGATAGACTTGCTAAATGAAAGCACACATCTGTTATTTTCATGTTGAGCATCCACAGAGAAGAACTATAAGAGAATATGTCAAAAGGAAGATAATCCTTTGGAGGACTCTCCCAACATGTAAGCTGTCCCTGGAACATGAGTTTATCCTGTGTAAGATGAAACTTGCCAAAAGTTAAATAAGAACTGTCAGATTGTATGAAGGTAAAAAAAAAGGGGGGGCACAAAAAATAAACATCCAAATTCCATTTTTCCACAAGAGTATGAGTTTATGCTTCTTTTGCTTCTTAAATATAAGTGGCCAATCTGTGTTTGATCTTTCTGTCATGTAGCGTGCCTAGGCCTTGCTTACTAAGCCTCACCTGACATGAACTGAGTACCCGTGGCATATCTCACACAAGATATGATTTTTCCATATTATGACTTCTAATTGTCCTCTCTCTTAGCTTCCAGTTAAATTTAGCACATGACATTTCCTCATCTGAAAGTCTTCAACATATGGAAGATAGTGAGGATGTGCTCTCAGGGGTCTTAAACGGCAGACCATATTGTTCTAAGACCTCTCTGGTTCCACTGCTGAGAGGCAAAACCAAGATCTGTAAAGGGTGCTATGTCTGTCAAGTACTTTTGGAGTACATTATCTTCCAATAAGCCTGTGAGATAGGTTAACGGTTGTTTCCATTTGCTTATAGATGAGACAACTTGAGGTTAAGTAACTTTCTGAAGATCACAAACCCAACTTCAGGCCCCTTAAGTTTTCTGCTGAACCAGTAACCTCCCTTGATTACATCATCTCTTAGTTCATTACCCCCACAAATGGGAGATCAAAGCAGCACCGATGGCTCATGAACTCATTATTTCCTAGAGATCTTTAAATGGAAGAGGTCACAGGAGGACAGTATGACTTAGCCCTCGGAGTGAAAGTTCTGAGTTGCCATTTTCTTGGGAAAGAATGAGAAAGAGAACAAGTGGAGTGGCTGGCTGTGTAAACAGAAACCTATCAATTCTTTCAGGCTGATTAGTATAGCTTAGATAATTTCCCTGCCCTTCTTATCCCAAAGAAACCCCTGGGGAAGTGCCAGGTAACTGGGCCACTGGGCACCCATTTAATTTTACTTATCTTAGAAAAATGGAAAAAGTGTAGGTTATCTTACAGTCCACAAGAGAAATGCCTGACTGACCTTTGAGTAGCCCAATCTGGGCTTATTTTTATTTTGGAGATAGAGTCTAAAACCTGAAACTGTTCTGGAAATTTCTCCCCACAAATTCTAACTCAAGGGTATTTTTTTTTTGTTATGCTTTTCCAGGTCTTCTTTCCGATATACGTTCTCTTTGAGTGCTTACCCTTTCTGTTGTTTAATTTCCCCACATTTGATCTCTTTTTATGACTACTATTTACCGACTGCTTACTATGTGCCAGCTACTGTTCAGTTGCTGTATTCATATTAACTCACTTAATCCTCCCTACAAATCCATGAAGTAGGTGTCATATTAAGGTACCATGTTATTCTCCTGTTGCAGATGAGATCATTGAGGAATTGAGAGGTAGGGTAATTTATCCAGAGACACAAACTTCTAAGTGGCAGGATATGAACTTAGGCTGGTGGACCCCAGACTCTGTGCTCTTTGCCACCTTCAGAACTGCAGTTATTAAACAGGGTGTGAGGAAGGACTGGACTTAGTGTCCTAAGAGCAATCTATGGGAGCTCATTTTCCTTACTCCTGTGCTAAGCAGCATTTTCCATTCCCTTCGGACACTATCTCATCTTGAACCTCTTTTGCATGCTAGATGTTGGGGCCGCAAGAGTTAAATTAGACATGGATTCTGCTCTCAAGAAGCTGCAGTCAATGCAGGAGATAAATTATGTAAATAGCTATAATACAAGTAGAAAGTGAGAAAGACAAAAAAGTTAAAAGCTATAGGGATTTGGAAGAGGCATTTCTTCCAGAGGAAGGAACTGGGGAAAAGTTTGTGGAGTTAGCCACATTTGAGCTGGCTTGAACTACAGCTTATCTCCCAAATCACCATATAATTAGGTAACAAATTGCATCATGAAAGCATCTTCGGAAATGCCTGTTTTGGGTTTTGGCCTTTGCCCTTTAAGAATCCCCTCCATATTTACTAAGCATACCAAGAAGTATGCTGAGCCTTGCTCAGCCTGGTTTCCCTGGCAGGGAGAGTGGGAATACAGGAGAGGCATTTTGCTAGCAGTGAGGCGTTGGGCTCTGTAGAATTTAGTTCTGGTGGCAATGCCCAGATTTCCCAGCTCAGTGTGCCCTGGCCACATCTACATCCATCTGCTCTAATGCCTAGTGAAAGCAAGTCTATGTTTGGTAGGATATAGGAGGCCCAACAAACTGAAGTTTTGAATTCAGTTTATAACTTAAAATTGTAGACGTTGTACATTGTAGCCCTTGAAGCAGCCAAAAATAGTCTTCATTACAGAAAATGGTTTTTGACATTACAAGATTTTCCCAAGATTTTTAATTGGGAAAAAGAAAAAATGAAGCAAATAGTCCAAAAATGGGTATGCACCACGAGGGGGAGCTTTTTTGAGACCGACAGCTGCCACCTGTTGAGGTGGCTTAAGTCAGGATTTTGGCAGAAGCACATTATTGTGACAATCAATAAATGTTAGTGGAACTCAGTCTCCTCTACATACCCAGTTTAGGAATGTAGTCAGTAAGCCTTCCCACACTATGACTCAGCTGCGAAGATAGACAGAAGAAATGATTTAAAGACATTTGGAAGTTTTCTTCAAGATTGTTAACCCACAGCAAAACTGGTTGATACGTGGGATGGGAGCCAAACTTGATAACTTTTGTATTTTCTCCCCATTTTCACTGTAAAATATTTCATCTTAGAAGAAGCTTAGTCTGACATTTTCTAAGAAAAGAAAATCAACAGCATTGATAAATATATATGAATCTGTACCACTGGAGCCAGAAAAGCATAAAATAACCTTATCAATAGGGGAGAAATGGAATTTCATGAGTGGTTATGTTGAAACATGCCTGCAGACTTAACTTACTTATGACTTATATGTGTCTTAAGGAAAATGTGAATTACAAAGAGAGGAGAGGGTCTGACTGACTTCTCAGATCTGCACTGACTTATGCCAAGCATAAAGCCTGAGTCCAGTCTTTATGCCTCAGATTTTCCATGGATGAAAATGCTACCATGAGTGTATCATAGACCTTCTAATATGTTTTCATGTTATTCTTTAATTTTAAAACCTCTGAGAAAGTTCAACTTCAAAGACTATTAGAGGTTTGTTTTTTTTTTTTAAGACTTAAAGCAGAACTGATTCAAGCAGTGCAAGACATTGACAGATGTTACTGAAAGGGTTTTCAGACACTAAGTGCCTTGAATCTCCCTTCAAATTTTGTTTCATCTTTTAATAAATTATTCTTAGTTTAAATATTCCTTCCCGCCTTGAATTTTCTATGGTTCCCTGAACTCTGTCCATTTTCTGAGTAGAAAACAATGTTACCCTACTCCTTGTGACATAAGAATTCCTGTATCATTAAAACAGAATTCTTTATATTCTCGAAGATGCTTATAAAGGATGGATCAACCAACTAGTATTTATTGAGAACCTACTGCATCCTAAATATGATGCTTGTGAAAGAGGGTATAAAAAGCTAGCAGAATTCCACACAATACCTCTGAGAGACTTACTGCATTCTCATTGAAAAAGCTGTTGAATCTCCAAGCTGAGATTTAAGACCAATCATTCCAGTCCTTCAAAGTCAGATTCCCCTTGCACCACCACTGGGCATTCTCTCTATGTTTGATTATCTCTAATGACAGGGACCTCACTATCTCATGACAAGCTGCCCCTTCCAATTTTTGTCATCACTTAGTTGCTAAAGAAGACTGATCTCCATACGAAGTTAGCCACAATACAGGAGTAAATCAAATACTGTAACTGCTGAATCAATTGAAGAAGACAAATTCTGCATGAGGTCAGAGGAAAAAGGAATCACTGTTGGCTATTCTGGTCAGGAAAAGATCATGATTGAGGGTTAAATCACCAATATCTTTTAGTACTATTTTTTACTTCCTATGCTAAACTGCCTCTCATGGAAATTTTGCCTCTTTTATAACTTGCTAAAGAAAATAGTGGACTGACTAGTTCTTTCCAGTCTTCCTTAGGGCTAAAATGATGGGAAACTGGCATAGTCAAGTGGGAGGGAGGCCCACTGGTTGTCTTACCTCTGGAGTCATCCTGATGGCATCAAGTGATCCAACAGCCCAGGTCCTTCCCTCAGTTCTGAAAGGAAAATGACATGTAGTCCAATGGACATCCATTTTTACATACAAATAAGCAACGCCTTATTAGTAAGCCACTAGTTACTAAAATCTAATATTAATGGTAAACTATCATTTACTGAAGTCTCTAATTTAGTACTTTAAGAATTTGAGCTGTTTTCCAATAAGGAAAAACCTCTAAAGTGACTGAGCACATGTTGATAATTTCTAATTTTTATAATTTGGGGGAGGGACTTTTGTTAAGTACAATATCTGGAATTGGTATATCTGGAATTGGTCATGGTTTCTAATTCCTATTCATCTTAGTATATTTTTACAACTGCAACTTTTGTGGATCATTTTGTTTTTGTATAACTGCTTGGTTGTAAACTTTTTCCTCATGGATTCTTCTTATCACTCAGTTCTTGTCTTTATTTAACTGAAAAGTGAGAATGAAAATTAATAACTACTAAGGTAAAGGGAAGAATTTCCAATGATTTCCAGGATTTTTCTAGCCCTAGAAATTTCAGATGAACATTTTGGTATCTCAGAACAATGCTAGAGGGTGGATATTATTTTCCCTGATTTAAAAAAGAAGAAACTAAGGCTCAGAAAGATGGAGTTGCTAAGGTCTGCCTGATTCCAAAGACCGTGGTCTTCCCACTACATTACCCCACAGTGTCTGCCATCTAATTCTCCCCTCTAGATTCTTTTCCTCCACTCATTTGGCTGAATATAACTTTAATAATTACTAACCATATGGGTAAAATCTCAGCGCTAATGTCAGGAATACCAAATTCCGCTAAGGAATTTGTATACTACTAAGCTATTAGGCTGGTGTGTGTATATCTTTTGTTTAAAAAAAAAAATGGATGTAATAGCTTTTTCTTCTTTTTTTTTTTTTTCAACAAGATGTAACACATCTATACTTCAGGGACTGACATGCATACTAAGCAAGCTGCTGTGGGTAAGATGGCTCTAGATGAATAAAGACTAAGAGAAAAAAAAGAAAAAAAAATCTTTGACTTTGAAATTTCTTGCAGGCGTTCTGCAAAGGCTCACTGATCTTAGAACACTTGGATGTCTCTTATTGCTCCCAGCTGTCAAATGAGATTATTAAAGCACTGGCCATTTATTGCGTTTCCCTCACATCTCTCAGCATTGCTGGCTGTCCAAAGGTAAGTGCAGGAGTCAGAGCTCAGATGTGTCCAGGTGAAACACAGAAAAGGAACCCAGGCAGGGTAGCAGTCAGGGGTCAGTGTCATCATAGAATTTGTTTTCTTTGCTATGCCTGAGGTATTCATTACATTTTTTTTTTCTCTTTCCTCAACTGGGAAATGGCTTTATGATTTCATTTGTGTTAAAGTAGAATTTTCAAAAAGTTAAAAACAATTCCCATTCAAATATAAAAACGTGTCAAGATTTATGAATTCATTAATGAGAGGACCAGCAAAATGGTAAAACCAGTTCATACAGCATTTGATCAAACTGGATATTTATAGGAACTGAAGAAAAAGAATGTTGGAATATGATTTTTAGGTTAGATCCAAAGTTGGCTAATGTCCTATAAGGTAATAAATCCATAACCTTGGATTTATAGTTTCTACCAGAAAGAAATAATTTTCATCTCCCCTGGACAAAAATATAACAAGTTATAACATGTAACTTCATCGACTTTAGGCCCTAACCGGTACTAATTAACATGCCAAACAAAGACATAATTCCTTACAGAATTCCTCTGGTGAGCCTGTTAAAGATGTTCCAGTATGACACTGAAAATACATGTAATCATCTTCATTCTTATTTCTAGTGTTTGATAATTTTTTTGACATCTGTTTATAAAAGAAATATGCACTTATTGTAAAATCTCTGGACTACATATAAAAACAAAAAGGAGAAACTAAAAATCTGTTGTCATACCACCATCCAGACATAACCAGTGTTGGCATTTTATACTTATCTTCTAGAACTGTTTCTATGTACACAGAGATTAGAAATAGTTATAGAAGGTTTGTTTTTGTCTTTTTTTTTTTTTTAAGAATAGAATCATACTTTCCAAAAGACATTGTAGCCTACTTTCTTTTTCTTTATACACTATGGACATATTTCCATGTCAAGAAATAGAGATCTCTGATTCTGGATTAATACGGTAGATTGAATATACACATATAATTTTGTTCCCTCTTAAAACCTTATAGACCTACAGAAGAACTGTTGGTAGGGAAAACAGAAGAGACAAGATCAAGAAAGTTTTGGAAGCTTGAAACCAGATCGACCAATAGAATTTAGCAGACAGAGGCAGTTTGAATCCTAAGCCAGCAACAGAGAAAACTGTGGGGGAAAAGATTGATTTATACCATGATCTTCAAACTTGGTGGCACTGTTTACCTTTGGAACTGGGTGGAGAGGGTGGCTAAAATAAGGAAGACTGGGTTAAGAGTTCTTGAGAAGTAGACAGATCCTAGATCTCCTCCTCTACCTCACACCTCTGGGCAACTACCCTTCTCTACCTTCACCAAAAGACTGGATACTTATTTCCTAAATTTCCCAGATTTCTCAACCCTGGCATTATTGATATTTTGGATGAGATAATTCTTTTGTAGTGGGGGGTTATTCTGTACATGGCCCTGTAGAATGTTTAACAGCATTCTTTTTTTTAATATGAAATTTATTGTCAAATTGGTTTCCATCCAACACCCAGTGCTCGTCCCAAAAGGTGCCCCTCCTCAGTACCCATCACCCAGCCTCCCCTCCCTCCCATCCCCCATCAACCCTCAGTTTGTTCTCAGTTTTTAAGAGTCTCTTATGCTTTGGCTCTCTCAACAGCATTCTTATTCTCTACCCACTATATGCCAGTAGCACCAGGTCCCCCCCCCCCCTTATTGTGACAATAAAAAAATGTCTCCAGATAATGCCAAATGTCCTCTGGGGGGCAAAATTGCTCTATTATTTGTTCTACCGATAGTAAAATAGTGGCTTGCTGGGCTGGGAGATACCATGCAAATTCAGAGTTTGAGTACAACAGTGAAAACAGGAATTCAGTGACTGAATGCCAAATGCAGAGACACTCAACAGCTATTCCAACAGAGCATCCAGAATGTGGCTGCCAGACCTTTCCCTTCAGGCAGGAGACTGAAAGCCTGTTCTCTGGAGACTCTGACTAGCACAAGATGAAAGACAGAAAAATATTGACATTTGGAGGTTTACCAACTAATAATCCATAGAATCATTGAAGCTTTAGGTAGAGAAGGCCGACATCATACACTTAACCCTTCCAATCAGTGTGTAGCCCTTCTGCTATTAATAAATAGCAGACAGCCAAGGATTACCAGACATAATAGAAAAGCCTCTAAAGTGGAAGATAAAGACCAAAACAAATTAATAGGAAAAACTTGGGGGAAACAAAATATGCAGAGGGAAGAAAACTAAAAAGTCTTTTTAAAAAATCCTCAGAAACTATATGACCATTAACAACCTGTTGTCTTCTGTTGTGCACACTGATGGGCTTCTTTTTAGTAAAGCACCACCCGAAATCTCAAGATATCCTGCATTCTAGCTCGTCTAAAAAGTCAGCTTCTATGTGGTTAGTGGATTAACTGAAGGATGCTAGAAACTCCTAATTCCTCCATAGTTAACTGTGCTGTAGTAAGGAGGAGAAGGCAGTGGGGGGAAAGATGTGGTAAATCATGACAAAATTAATCTAGAAAGTTCACAACAAAATTCTTGTTTAATAATGTACTTGTTTAGAACTAGAGAAACCAAATGCCTTATTGGTCAGCATCATCTGGCTCTAGAAGTAGGTCAAGGAACTAAGTATACTTAGCCACACTGACCATGGACCCTCTGCAGCGTTCTTGTTTTCATTGCACACAGACACGTGGACACATGGGCAACACATGGCTCACTGTGAACTGCCCTGGCCACAAAGCAGATGCAGATGGGGGCTGGGCCTCTTAGTGGCTCTATTAATTAGAGGGGAAAGAAGGAGAATAAGAGAAGTAAAGACTCTGGTGAGAATAGGAATTGGGCAGAGGATTTTTTGTTTGTTTGTTTTGTTTTTGCTTTTTGGTAAGGAGAAGCTGAGAGAATTTCTTCTATACACTGTGCAGTGGATACTGTCTTGCAGCCTAGAAACTAAGGAGGATGTTACACAAATAAGATATTACAAAACAAATCACCCTATATCAAAGATCTAGAGTGAAAAAAAGGAAAGGGAGTAAATTATTCTAGAACCTCAATGTAAGAGAGAAGAAGGGTTTAGCTTTACTACCACTGTGGGTCAAATAAGTATCTTCATTCAGAAGATGTGGTGACCATAATTTGGGCCAATAGGAATACTCCTCATTGAGAAATCATAAAGCTATGGTCCAGTCTAATATATTCTACCTACATTGGTTTTTTAAATTAAATTCAATTAATTTTTAAATTCCAGTATAGTTGACATACAGTGTTATATTTCCACCTACATTGCTTTTGATGAGCTATAAAAGACATTAGTGTCTGGCTCATCATCCTAGACTAGGTTTCTCAAAAGCCCATGGGTCAATCTTGCATGGTCACTTATCCATCTCCTGGAAGGCCAGCTTTTTCTTGCAACCAGCCAACCTCCAAGGTTGGTAAGTAGTACTGTGACCCCACCCTTCCCAGTGCTAAAATGGGAATAATAGAATCTCTGCTCAGTAGGACTGAGATCAGGACTGGGAGCTAAGAATTTACCCAGTCACCTCCACCTCTAGTTCCCAGCCCTATAAGTCCCAACAACATCTGTTCAGTCATTAAACATCTTGAGCTTCTGATCTACAGGAAATGTCAGGCTCCTTTTTCACTCCTTCAGAATCAATAAAACGTAGTGCTCTGAGCTCTACCTGTCCTGGACTTTTCTATCACCTCATTGTCTTGCCTATAATTCTGAGGGCTTTTTTTCCCCTCAATGACATCAGATCCTCAGAGACCAAGATAGTATGGCAGGAATGTATGGAGGTATTTTTGTGAGAATCAGGCACAATGTTAAACCTTGGTCCTGAACGTGTTCTGAAAACAGGTCATGCTTAGACAATGACAACATCTATTTTCCAAACTTGGAAAGTGTACATTTCAAACTGAAGAGTTTTCTACATAATTTCCTCAACTTTATATTAAGAACAAGAGCCAAGCCTCATGGCATGTGTTTTAGAATGTTCAAACATTTAAAATAAGAAATTAAATCCAGTTGGAAAAAAAATTCCTTTGAGGAAAGTAATCTCACTGATTTCACAGCAAGTCTTAGTACAGCTATGAATTCAAAAGCTAGACCTTGAGTAAATAAAATAATCTAAGAATGAGAGTTGAATTATCTCTGTATAACATCTGGGCAAACTCTCAAGATATTGGAACCCTCAGCAGAATTTCTCAGAGTCAGATTCATGCAGTGTCTGTGGCTTCTGCTCTTTCTTCCCCTGCCTACAAACATCTGTTTCATCTACTTGTCCCCTTCCAGAACCATTTTATTCTACACACAAACCATCAGAGATGTCCAGATCCCTTCTCATGGCAGTTTGACCTTGTCTGTGGTTTAACTTCAGGGAATATATATATTTTATAGCTTTGCAACATGTTATATTATTAAACTTAGTTTTCTAAATTGATGATGCCTTAGAGTGGATTTCAAGTTTAAAGCCAAATTCCATTACTGCGGCATTTCATAAATTGTTCATATTGGTGTGATGGGTATTACTAAGGAAATTTTGATGAAGTTACCCATCCAAAATAGAGAACTCTAATATGAAAGTTATAACAGCAAGATCACAAAGTCTATTGCTGCTACCTGAAACATAATTTTAGTGTTCTGGAAATAGTTAAATCACTAACGTGCGTGATAGGCCCATCATGTGACAAGCTGGGAAGGGTTGTGATTCTGTTTGTTATGGACTCAATTTTTGTCTCCCTCCCTCCTGCCCCCCACATTCATATGTTGAAACCCTCATTCTCAGTGTGACAGCATTAGGAAGTAAGGCTTTGGGGAACTAATTAGGCTTAGACTGAGGTCATGAGTGTGGAGCCACCATGATGCAACTACTGTCTTTATAAGAATGGGAAGAAATTAGAGCTGTCTCTCTGCCTTGTGAAGATACAGCATGAAAGTAACCATCTGCAAACCAGGAAGAGGGTCCTCACCAGACCCTCAGTCTGTGGGCAATCTCATCTTAGACTTCTCAGACTCCATAACTGTGAGAAACAAATGTCTGTTGTTTAAATTACCCAGTCTGTGGTATTTTGTTACAGCAGCCCAAACTGACTAGTTCACTGTTCTTCCCTGGGATGGAGTTCATGGGAATAATCAGTACTTCACTTTGGCTGTGTGTTCAGATTACTGACTCAGCGATAGAGATGTTATCGGCAAAATGCCATTACCTGCACATTTTGGATATTTCTGGTTGTGTCCTGCTTACTGACCAAATGCTCGAGGACCTTCAGATAGGCTGCAAACAACTCCGGATTCTTAAGATGCAATACTGCAGACTTATTTCCATGTAAGTATGAACCTGAAACATGAAAAGCTTTGAGAACTACTTTCTGAGAAAACAGAATACATGACTATGGCATTCATAACACATAGTGGCTCTCAGAGTTACAAAGTTTCATTTTAGTTTTTGCCTAATTGAAGCCAACATTTTGAGTTGAATCGGAGGAAGCTCTCTTCTAAAACTGTCTTTGTAGTTTTGTATCCCTTTCCCACTGGCCCTTCTACTTCAAGGACTTCTCCTTCCTTGACCATGCAGGTATTCAAAGCCTTAACTCTGCTCTTATAGAACTGTCACTATTCTTTCTTTACTCATCTCTCAAAATACTTCAAGTCAGTCAGTCTCCCCTAGGGGCTAAAAATAATTAGATTAAACCAGTTCACAATTAAGTATAAATTACTAACAGTTAACCCTAAGCCACATCTCTTTCAAAGCTATTTGTCTGATGGTTGTTACTCATTTAGGGATTTCCCTTAGGAGTGAGGTCAGAGTAAAGCATTCTGGCTTGACTGCTACAGCCCAAGTGCTGGTTCCCTCAATCTGCAAAATGTTTCCACTGAAATAAAAGTTGGGGAAATGAGCAATATACACAGGTAGAAGTTCTCAGGTGTCTATCCCGTGAGGTATTTTTTTTTTAATTTTTTTTTAAGGTTTATTCATTTTTCAGAGACAGAGAGACAGAGCATGAGTGGGAGAGGGGCAGAGAGAGACGGAGACACAGAATCCGAAACAGGCTCTAGGCTTTGAGCTGTCAGCACAGAGCCCAACGTAGGGCCCAAACTCACGGATGGTGAGATCACGACCTGAGCTGAAGTCGGACGCTTAACCGACTGAGCCACCCAGGCGCCCTATCCCATGAGTTTTTAAATATAAAGCAGTTATTTGCTACATTGTGTAGTTGTTTTCCTATTGACTGAGAGTAAAAATGTGCAAGTAGTTTTAACTGACCTGATGAAGTTACCTGTAAAATCTTCAAAATGAAAATTCTTGACCAATTCTTGAAGGTCTGGTTCTTTTCTGCAGGCTGGAAAAGTGAATACTAAGAATTAATATTATCAATTATCTAAACACATATATTTCGCAGAGGAACTTGCTTAATTAAGTAGCCCTGGCATGAGCAGAACCATGAGATCTGGTCACTTGAAGCCTGAGGAAGACAATGGTTCCTGATCCAAGGCTGTGTACGTTAAATTAAAACGAAAAAAAGAAAAAAGGACACAAAAATTATTACTTGTAAAATAGGCACTGCCACTGGGACCAGTGGGCCCACAGGGAGGAAGGCAGCCAACTGAAGTGGGGTCAGAAATAAAGAAGCAGGTCTTTGAAAATTTTTGAAGAGGAGTGGAGACCCAACCCTCCCTAATAAGTCTGGAGATGACTGATATAGGTGTGATTAACTTCATTGAAAGAGGCTATCATGAAATACGGTCCTAGGAGTCCCTGCCAGCCTTGTCATATCATTAAACAGTGAACTTTGGGTAGATGGCAATGAATGAATAACATATTACACAAAGGAGTCTGGCTTCTAATCTTTTGATTGCATTTTGATAATCACTAGTTTGGGGAGATAATATCACTGAACTTCTAATAAGTGGGATTTTAAGTAAGAATGAAGGAGACTTTCTGGCACATGGATGATAAATAATGGTGTTTGGTTAGGGAGACCCAAGATATCTAGTAATATCCTAATGTTGCCTGTGACGGGCTCACTCTCCTCTTGCAAGGTGACTAGGTAAAAAAAATATGTGAAGAAAACCAAACAAGGCAAAGTAAGATTTTACTAGTAGTTAGGCTTAACCACTAAAACTCAATGCGAAACTCTAGTTAACTAGTTGGATCTGTGAAAAATTCCTTTACCTAAGCTAGGACAGTGAAGTCATCTTTTGTTTTCTACCACCAAGGCTGGCTGTTCCTACTAGCAAGAAGCAGAGAGATGGTCCTAATGCTTAGAAGGGAACTGGCTTGTCTGTCCATCTCATCGTCTAAAAAGGCCAAACTACTTCAGTCTCCCTCATAGCCCCACCCCTGCTAAGCTCCAGCAGGAAAGAGGCCTAGAATGCTCTGATTCTATCTTTGTCTAGCAATAAAGAAGGGCAGTCCCCACAGCAGAGTGGTTTGGAGAGTCCCAGCATTTGGACTAGTAAGGCTCCAAAAGTGCTTATCTTGACTCCCAACTTCTAGGACAGGGTACTGTTGTTTAGACAAGGAGCTCCCAAGATACCTGGTCCTGAAAACTTTGATTAGAGAAGTGGTAAGGCCTGGCCACTTGCAGCTGTTTGGAGTCAGCTCTGAGGACTTTAAAGCAGCTTCCTTCTCCGCTCAAATCCTTGGTGGAATTGGAAATGCTACACAAAATATGTGGCCCCTTCAAGACTCAAGTTCATGATGTTGTTTAATCCTTTGCTTATCTATGTTCACTCTAAAAAAGCATAGTTGTTTGCTCTTACCAGGGCTAATGTGGCTCCCTCAACTGCAGTGGCTATTTTGTCTGGGTGAAATGGAACATTTGGTAGTTGAAATAGAGGAAATTGTTCATACTTGGGAAGACGTTCAATGACTTTGAATCACAAAGGGTTGAACTTCCACACATTTGATTCCATTTGAACATGAAAATATTGTATGATATGGCTCTTAAAATCCAGTTACTGCCATCAGAAGAAACATTTCTACGTACAAATCACCCCATACTCAATGGAATCTAAAAATATTGCACAAGCTTTGCAAATCAAAGATGTCTGTCCCACTGAACTGGGGGAGTAGCAAACTTTTGGTCAATGAGAAAATTAGCTACAGCTCTTTTGCAAGAGAGCTTCCAGCATAAGATATGCTATCATTCTACTAAACCCAGAGCCTGAAGGGATCCCAAGAAGTGGTTCCAGAGCATCATGCTGAGATACAATCTAGGCTCCTTTAACTCAAGGAGAAATAAGTAGCAACTATAATCATAAACATGAAAAGAATATCTAGTTGTTTATATTTGAAACAATTGTGTACAACCAACATTTCAACATATGGCCCTTTGTGGGAAAAACAAGAAAGGCAATACAAAGGAAGAAAAGCATAGTGGGAGAGAGGGAACAAGACCCAAACAATGGTCTCCACAACCCAACAGAGTTTGAACCACAAAGAGGTAAAAGAAACATTAAGTCTATACTTAGCAAAGAATAAAGGGACCTTTCTGACATTTTTGTGTCTGGAGTCTAAAACTTTCAACTCTAAAGAGATGAGTAGAGTCTTAGTGGCCTGGAGAGCCCAAATAGCAATACAGAGATTTCTCGAAGGCCTCTGTAGCAGTTGCTGGCAGCATGGATTATTACACAGGCACCCTGAGAGATCTCTGTTGCTAGGAAATAAAACCCTTATCAGAGTTCTCTTCCCCAGCTCATGGAAAAATCTTTGGGGAAAGACCTTTGTGATCGGGAGCTGTATTAGTATGAAAAAATATATTGCTTAATAATTATTTTTTGCCATGTATTGTGTTAATCCTATTTTATGTTGACTCTCTCATCTAATCCTCATAAATACCCCATTACTATAAAAATGAAGAAGGAAATTGGTTTAAACAGTGTAAATAAGACCCAAGGTCAAACAAATAAAAGGCAGAGCTATACTTTGTACCTAAGCATTACTATGTTGCTCTTTTGCCTTTAGCGATTCTCAAGCTTTTTTTTAAAAGTTCAGATATTCAAGGGACTTGATCACTAAGGGGAGACATGTGTCCTATTGTACCCAATCTACTCACTGATGCATAAATTAGAGAGGCTGCTGATTACCAGCATTCTTTGTGTTGTCTCCAACATTCCCCCCTTTTTTTGCCTACTCAAGAAACTAGAAGGAAATGTGCGTGAGGGCAAGCAATATTTTTATAAGAATAACCTTGAATCCCCTATAATATATAAAAACCAAAATCACCTACAAACTTCAGTACCTTATTATTATTAAACATCTAATATTTCACAACTGTTTGTGGCATAACATTTTGAAAATCGTATCCTAAATTAAAAAAAATTTCTTTAATGTTTATTTTTGAGCAAGTGACAGAGTGCAAGCAGGGGAGGGGCAGAGAGAGAAGGAGACACAGAATCCAAAGCAGGCTCTAGGCTTTGAGCTGTTAGCACAGAGCTGGACATGGGGCTCGAGCCCACAAACCACAAGATCATGACCTGAGCCAAAGTTGGACGTTTAACTGACTAAGCCATCCAGGTGCCCCTGAAAATCATGTTCTATATTGATCCAGAGAAACCTGTTTCACCAGGTTAAATGAGTAATGATGACTACCACTGCAGCATACTGGATTCAGTTCCCAAATCATCTCCTACAAGGTCCAAGGACCTGGGACTCACTTAGGTCCAGCCAGAGTGGAAGGTAGTCAAAGGATTCCATATGTACTCTAAGAAATTTAGAGTACACAGTAATTCCTAACTATACATTTTCTTTTCAATATTTTCTAGCTCCCATATATTGACCATACCAAACTATTTTAAAAGAGAGAGAGAGAGAGAGAGAGAGAGAGAGACAGAGACAGAGACAGAGACAGAGACAGAGTGAGTTCTTTTTGGCAGGAATATTCAGTTTCTAGATTTTCAAGTTCCCTGATACTTTTCAAAAGTACATGTGTGCAAACACACAGTAACACAGGATGTGTAAAAAGAGTTCAGAGATATTTGCTGCCAGTCAGCATGCTGGTCTGTTCTCTTGGCCAGGTCCTCAGCCTTAGGAGTCAGTCCATAGGAGGATGCCAAAGGTCTGAGTAAGGTGGTGAGGATAGCTAGTTCATGGGCTAAGGATTTTGTAAAAAAAATTTTTTTAATGTTTATTTATTTTTTTTTGAGAGAGAGAGAGACAGAGTGTGAGCAGGGGAGGGGCGGAGAGAGAGAGGGAGACACAGAATCTGAAGCAGGCTCCAGGCTCCAAGCTGTCAGCACAGAGCCCAAAAAGGGGCTTGAACTCACAAGCTGTGAGATCATGACCTGAGCCGAAGTCAGATGCTCAACTGACTGAGCCACCCAGGCTCCCCAATGCGCTAAGGATTTTCTAAAGAGTGGAGAGGACGTGGATTTCAGAATAGTCTATACTGGCATTCAAATCCTAATAATAATCCCAGATTTGTTCCAGGTCAAATTCAGATTTTCAGTTTTTCCCTAGGACTACTCTTGCTGTGAAAGCATACATGCTTTAAGATAGGCCCTAGAAACACTCTAGACCACAGAAAGCCTTAACCTCCTGACATTTGAGACTAGGGGAAGAAGGGAAGGGAAGGAGGGTTTGAGACCTGATCCTTTGTTCCTCTCTGGTCTGTGAGCATCACCTCCAAAGATCAGGGGACCCTTGGATGTTTAAGTCTCAGTGCAGCTGACTACGGGTAGAACAAAGAGCATTGCTTACCACTAAGAGCTAAGGTAAGGGTGGCAGGGAGCCAAGAAATAAGGGGTCGGCACCTCTAACCCTTATGTTGTTCAAGGGTCAACTGTATTTCAACAAGGGAGGACATTTTTCGTAAGAACTTTATCTCCCGTGTTTCAGAAAAGGAAGGAAGATCCCTCCCTGCCCCAGCAACAATGCTCTGACCACTACTTGTAACCAATGAGAAACTGCCACAACCTCAAACTCTTGTTCTTTTCCAATAAACTTTTGTTGAAAACAGCCCTCCCCAATTTCCCCCTGAAATGTAATAAAAGCTGACCTTCCCTTTGTCTTTTTGGACTTGGCTATGGTTTACCATAGCGTGCTTGTCCCGAATTGCAATTCCTCTGCTATACCCAAATAAGCTGGGTTTTTTTTTTTTATCTTAAATAAAATTGCTCTTTACTCTCCTTAAAGTTAACAGCTTAAGGTAAAATTGGGCACTTTCCTCATAGTTAGTGCTCAATATGCAGCTCATTTTGATCTTGTCCCATCACATTGCATTTAATGAGTACTCTTCCTTATGCATTCCCTACTTTTTTTTGTCTATACTGAGGATTCAGTATCCCCAGCTTTCTTGTTATTTTCTCAAACTCCCATTATTTGCCCTAATTATCATCTAATTTATTGTGGCTTGTAGCTGACTAAGGAACTGTATGGCCCAATATTTATATGTTACCAAGTTTAGCGTTAAGAGTATTTATCCTCTTACCAGTTATCTAGAACTCTTAGAAATTACTGCTCTTCTGAGGCCAAAGGTTACATATACTTTGGTCAATTACTTACAAATCTTTTACTCCCCAAACTCATCCTTTTCCTAAAGGTCAAGACCATTGTTGCCTATAGTTGTAGTTGCCTTATCATCAGTAGCATCGAATCATTATCAACAACTGTTAACTACAGTATGTATGTCCAGAACGATGCAGTTTGGCAGGCAGAGGGCAAGTGGGTGTTGGAAATAGCAACCTAAGAATGCTTCAAACCTGCAGAAGATAAGAGACCTAAAGGGCTTCCTTGTTGGGATAAACTGCTGAAAGTGTCTTGTTTGGTTGTCCTTTAAGATACAAAGAAATGGAATACACCCTTAAATAACTTAATACCTTATTAAACAAAAGGAAAACAATAAAGTTTATAATTATAAACAATTAATGCCATGAATTTATGTATTGGAAAGAAATTAATTCTATGATCAAGTATTTATTTATTTATTTTTAATATAATTTATTGTCAAATTGGCTTACATATAGCACCCAGTGCTCATCCCAACAAGTGCCCTCCTCAAAGCCCATCACCCATTTTCCCCTCTATGATCAACTTTTTATAGAAGTTCAGAGGAGGAAGAGATTGGGTTTGGGTCTTTACAAGAGGTTGGATTGGTTTGAAGATTTGAAAGATGCATCAAGTTTAAATGGGCAGAGATGGGGTGAAGGGTAAGTAACAGTGAAGCTCTGTTGCCTAGGGTACTGCTTTACATTTGAAACTGATGGTGCCAATACTTTATGCTTCAGATTCCCTTAACATTTGGGATTATGCTACAGTAAGTACTTAAGGGAAAACAATCTCATGGAAAACACCTTCGTAGACATGTCAATCTCAACTCCATAGAATTGGAAAGGGAGAATAATCTTCAGAAGAAAGTGGGGACAGCTAAAGATAGAACACTATTATTACTGCATAATGAAGTCCTACTTATATAAAGATTATATAAGAAGTTTCAAATGTAGGACCACACTTTAAAAAAATTAAAACATCAACAGAATGCAAAACTTCATCTTTGATCATAAAGTTATCATTTTCAAATTTGAGAATAAGTATTTCTCTAAAGAGAAGACACTTGTTTGCCAAGTTTTAGTCCATAGGATTGTTGGCTCAGAAGTAGAAATCAGTATAACTTGCTTTTACTCACACTTGTTCTTTTAAACTTGTGTGGTTTGTTTTTAGTTTTTTTTTTTGCTTTTAGTATTTTGTTTTGTTTTGTTTTTTGTTTAGTTTTGTTTTATGTGAGTGCAAATATAGAAACCAAAAAGTAATGTGGTAAGAGATGTGAGTGCAAATATAGAAACCAAAAGTAGTGTGGTAAGAGATGGAATTAGCAATGCTTTGGTTGTCTCCCTGTTGAGTTTCGTTATAATTATTTTAAGACATCTAAAATTTGGTTCAAATGAAACAGCATTTTAAACAACTGATGTATCTCAGCCTTTTACCAATGTCATTGTCCTGCCTGAACTCCTATAGCCACTGAGCACAAATTTAACTCAAAGCATATGGGTAATACCAGCTTCTTTATGTTTTAAGACTTTTGCAAGTAATAACTCAATGTAATATTTGTCAATAGTGGGCAAAGTATCCCCTTCATGGGCAACTATCATTACTCATTTCTGATCCTATAGAAGTTGCCAATTACTCAATTTTTTTAAAGCACTGGTCTCATTGTTCTACCCTCAAAAAGACATGTTTTCAAGTTAGATTTACTTATTTTTCTGATGGCTGTAATATTATGATTTATGAGAAACATATTTTGGTCATTTAGATACCAATATATATTTGGTCTTCCTTCATGGTTCCTGGCTCACAGCTCCCAAAACCCTTGGAATTTCCTGGGCAATAAGGGCAATGGGAACATCTTTTGTTATAATACTTGGTCTCATCCTCAGTTCCTGAAATTAGTTCAAAGACATAAAGATGAAAATAGGTGTCATGTTATTGATAACAAACTCCTTCCACCACAACTGGGTTTGTGTTAATGAGGTGACTTTTGGGAAGCAGCTTAGGATGGAAGCTGGTTGCTAGGGGAACGAACCAACAACGAGCATGGAGGTGCAAATTTCAGACCCATCCCCTGATTTCTCGGGGAGGGAGAGAGGATGGAGATTAAATCACTCATCAATGGCCAATGATTTCATCAAGCATGCCTACATAATGAAGTCTCCATAAAATCCTAAAAGGGTTTGGAGAGTTTCTGGGTCAGTGAATGTGTGTGGATTTGGGGAGTGTGCACCTGGATAGGACATGGAAGCTCCTCACCCTTTCTCCACACCATGTCCTATATATCTCTTCCATATGGCTACTCCGGAGTTATACCCTTTTATAATAAACCAGTGACCCAGTAACCAACATGGTTCTCTGAGTTCTGTGAGCAACTTTAGCAAATTAATCCAATCCAAGAAAGGGGTATGTTGGAACTTCTGATCTATAGCTGGTCAGTCAGAAGCCCAGATAACAACCTGGACTTGCAACTGGGATCTAAAGTGGAGGGCAGTCTAGTGAGCCTGAGCCTTGAACCCATGGAATCTGATGCTATCTCTGGGTAGACAGTGTCAGAACTGGGTTGCATTGTAGGGCACCCAGCTGCTGTCTAAGAATTGCTTGGTGGTGGGGGTGCCTGGGTGGCTCAGTCGGTTAAGCGTCCAACTTTGGCTCAGGTCATGATCTCTTGGTTTGTGAGTTCGAGCCCCAGGTTGGGCTCTGTGCTGACAGCTCAGAGCCTGGAGCCTGCTTTGGATTCTGTGTCTCCCCATCTCTCGGCCCCTCCCATGCTCACGCTCTCTCTCTCTCTCTCAAAAATAAATAAATGTAAAAAAAAAAAAAAAGAAAGAAAGAAAAAGAATTGGTTGGTGGTGGAAACCCACACTCACCCAATTTCAAATTGGGGTCCAGAACAACCTTTAGATGCCTTCTTTGCTTTCTTCCTTATTTCTTCCTAAGAAAGGCAGAAATGATATTTTAATCATTTTGGTCGCTGACACCTTTTGAGAGTTTGATGAGTCACAAACCCTCTCCTCAGAAAAATGTATATTAGACACAAAACTGCATGAATTTTCAGGGAATTCATGGACCTCCCTGAAGTTCACCCACATATCCAACAGGGATCTGGGGACTCTGGGTTATGAGCTCCTGCATGGTGGACCTTTGCAGGTTGGCTGGTTAGGATACTCCCTCATCAAAGAAACTAGAAATAAGAGGCAGAGGACTCAAGAACACTAGAGAGTGCTCTCAGTGTTCCTACTCCATGACCATGCAGTTTCCTTACCCATTCACTGTATCTGTTAATCTCTGAACTGGCTGAACCAGAGAGCTATGAGCTACTCAAGCTTTGGGATCCTGAATATTCACATAATTACCCATACCCTCCCTCTTGGTAAGGCAAGATAGCTGTGAAATTCATTCAACTTGTGACAGTTCTTTTAACTCCAAATTTGCTCTAGTTTGAAAATTCTACACCAGTAATTACTTCTGCAACTGGCTAATGCTAATCATTGTTATTGCAGGGAGGCAGCAAAGAGAATGTCATCTATAGTTCAGCAGCAGGAATATAACCCTGGTGACCCTCCACTTTGGTTTGGCTATGATTATGAAGGCAAGCCCCTTACAAGACAACATGAGATACCACCACCTAAAAATGTAGAATGGACAGTGACAGAGTCAACACACAGTAGTCAAGAGGAAGTAGTATGACCTTCAGCCTCAAGCAAGAAGAACAAAAAAATCTAGAACTTGGTAACTTCATTTGACGCAAGTATTTTCACTAGCTGGATCTCAACAGTGTGAACAACCAGCAAATCATCTCCTGATTTTTGTTCCAAATACAAACATTTCTAAATACATTATTAGTTCTTCTAATTGGTTTAATTGTGTGTTTTTTTAAAGCCAAATGAAGTATTGCTACACTGTAAATTTTCCACTTAAATTTACCTTAATCAAACTGATAGTTTTGATGAGATTATCAAATCTAAGGTTACAGTCATATAAAACAACCCTGAGAGATGTGATGTTTTTGACAACCATTTAAAAGCTTTTCTTTACAAAAGAAAGCAGAGATAGCCATAAGAGTCAAAGTAGGAGTTTGAGCCAGGGCAATGGCTTTAAGGATCTGTGATGATATATTATAAAAAATATGGGCATACATTTTTAAAGGAAACCAGGCTTTCTTGTTATTTCTAGACATTTAACAATAAGAACTAAATGCCACTTGACCCTGGACCCATCTCAACATTTGACTTAACAGGCAGGGACAAATTAAATAGAAACATGAACTATTTGTGAATAGAAAGGATGTCTCTGCAATGTTTCAGAAAGATCTTTTAATCACATCTGCACTATAGAGGAATTTTAAAATATGCTATGCCAAAAAAGATGCTCTCCCTATTTTATGCTAGGAGATATGGGTTATTAATTGTGTACCTCCTCCTTATTACTAATTTTTAATTTTTTTGAGAGGGAGAGAGTGCATGCCCACAGGTGGGGAAGGGACAGAAGGAGAGGAAAGGAGAGACTCTTAAGCAGGCTCCATGCTCAGTGCAAAGCCCAACGCAGGGCTCCATCTCACAACTGTGAGATCCTTACCTGAGCCGAAATCAAGAGTCGGTTGCCCAACCAACCGAGCCACCACATGCCCACTCCTTATTAGTGTTAATAAGCTTTCATCTATGGATTTTTACCACTCTGGTAAAAGATAATAACTACAGAATTCAAGTGATCACACGGTGGTATATCATTATTTGATATTATGTGACACTCGATAGAGTCCAGGAGCAAGCACAGCTCTGTTCTGACTGCCATGAACAAGCTGTGTTGGTAATACTGGATCAGTCTTTTAACCTATTTCCTCTATTACATACCTTTTTTTCCCCCCAGTGTAGAAAATATAGTGTTATATTGGTTTTGGGTGTACAATATAGTGATTCAACAATTCCTTACATTAGTCAGTGCTCATCATGAGAAGCATACTCTTAATTCCCTTCCCCTATTTCACCCATCCCCCCAAGCCACTCGCCCTCTGGTAACCATCAGTTTGTTCTCTCTAGTTAAGAGTCTGTTTTTATGTTCACCTCTTTTTTCCTCTGTTCATTTATTTTGTTTCTTAAATTCTACATATGAGTGAAATCATGTTGTCTTTCTCTGACTTATTTTGTTTAGCATTATGTTCTCTAGATCTATCTATGTTGTTACAAATGGCAAGATTTCATTCTTTTTATGGCTGAATAATATTCCATTGTATATATCTACCACATCTTTTTTTTTTTAATTCTTTTTAAAGCTCATTTATTTTTGGGAAAGAGAGATGGTGTGATCTGGGGAGAGACAGAGAGAGAGGGAGGGATAGAATCCAAAGCAGGGTCCAGGCTTCAAGCTGTCAGCACAGAGCCTGACACAGGGTTCAAACTCACAAACTGCAAGATCATGATCTGAGCTGAAGTCGGTCGCTTAACTGACTGCGCCACCCAGGCGCCCCTACCACATCTTCTTTATCCATCCATCTATCAATGGACATTTGGGTTGCTTCCATAATTTGGCTATTATAAATAATGCTACAACAAACAAAGGGATGTATATATCCTTTAGAATTAGTGTTTTCATATTCTTTGGGTAGATACCCAGTAGTACGATTACTGGATTGTAGGGTAGTTCTATTTCTAATTTTTTGAGGAAACTCTGCACTGTTTTCCAGCGCCTGCACCAGTTTGTAAGAGAGTTCCTTTTTCTCTATTTCCTTACCACTGCTTGTAGTTTCTTGTGTTTTTGATGTTAGCCATTCTGACAGGTACAATGTAATATATCTCATTGTGGTTTTGATTTGCTTTTCCCCAATAATGAGTGATGTGGAGCACTTTTCATGTGCCCGTTGGCCACCTAGATGTCTTGTTTGGAGAAGTGTCTGTTCATATCTTCTGTCCATTTTTGAATTGAATTATTTGTGTTTTTTCAGTGTTGTGTAAGTTCTTTATGTATTTTGGATACTAACCCTTTATTGGATATGTCATTTACAAATACCTTCTCCCATTTACTAGGTTGACTTTTAGTTTTGTTGGTTATTTCCTTTGTTGTGCAGAGCTTTTTGTTTTGATGAGGTCCCAATAGTTTTTGTTTTTGTTTCCATTGCCTCAGGAGATATATCTAGAAAGGTGCTGTTATTGCCAATGTCAAGGAAATTACTGCCTGTGCTCTCTTCTACGATTTTTATGGTTTCAGGTCTCACATTTAGGTCCTTAATCTATTATGAATTTATTTTTGTGTATGGTATAAGAAAGTGGTCCAGTTTCATTCTTTTGCATGCAGCTGTCCAGTTTTCCCAGTACCGTTTGTTGAAGACACTCTTTTTTCCCATTTCCCATTGCCTCCTTTGTCAAAGATTGACCATATAATCGTGGGTTTATTTCAGGTCTTTCTATTCTGTTCCACTGATCTGTGTCTGTTTTTGTCCCAGTAACATACTGTTTTGATTATATTACAGCTTCATAATATAATTTGAAATCTGGAATTGTGATACTTCCAGTTTTGTTTCTCATTTTCAAGATTGCTTTAGCTATTCAGGGTCTTTGGTGGTTCCATACAAATTATAGGATTGTTTGTTCTAGTTCTGTGGAAAATGCTGTTGGTTCTTTATCTCTTAAATGAAGTTAATCACGGTCTCTTTGTACCCCCAAAATTGGAAGCAAGGATAAAACTTAAGGTAAAGAATATGAAAATTATTTTGAAAAGTTTAAAATGGGCTGCACAAAGTATGATTATAATACCTTGTATTACCTAAATGTTTTTAATAATTCTCCCCTTTTTAAGGTTGATTTTGAAAGAGTTTCTGAAATAGGATAGTATCGTTTAGCTTATAGAATGGTTCCTAGAAGTGGACTGCAAGGGAATCAGCTGAGTAGGAAGCTTTCTGAAATGAGCCAAGAGATTTAAGATGACTTAAGAGGGTAATTTTTAAATCTAGAGATTTTTGGCAGCTGCAGAAAAATTTGCTTCTGATCCCTAAGTGTCTGCTCCCTAAGTGTTTCAAGCACACAACTGGAGAGACCTATAAAAGAGGCAACTGCTTTTCAAAGGAATAAAACCTGCATGGGGAAGATCAGAATAAGGAGAAAGACACCCTGTTATATTCTCTAGAAACCAAGTAGGGTGTTTGGTATTTAACTGTCAAAGCTCGCTCTAAAACTCTTTTGAGTAAGATCTTTTAAACAAAACAGGAGGCACATTTGGAAAGACACATTTTATAACCACACAAATGAAAAAAAAAAGGGGGGCAGGTGTTAGAAAAAGTGGGCTATAAAGGAGTACCAAGAAGCAGAAGGAACAGGTGGTGGAATCTTCAAGTACTCAGTGCAAAGTACTCAAAATACCCAAAATATTACCTAGGTCTTCAACTCTTAGGCATTTGCCATAGATAGGTGACTGGTCAAGAGAGCAAAATATGGCAGCTTTTCCTTTCTGTTTGGACTTAACTATGTGGTTCATATATGCACAATTCCTTTAAGAATTTTAAGTACAGTTTACTGCTTGTTATGCTCATGACCTTTCCAGCTGTTGTTGACTAATTTCATAAACTTTATTTTTAATCATGAAAATATTTATATAATTGCATGAGGGTGAAAAGAGATTATAAAAAATTGCCTCATTGCCTCACAGTTTCCTCTACTTAATAATCTAACACACACACACACACACACATCACATCAAACATACTAACATGAGTACTGTCCCAATTTCTTTAATAAATTTTGATTTCATAAAGATTGAACTAAAAGGAGACTTTGAGATATTCCACAAAGTTCACTTTTTGTTTCATAAATATGAAGTTAAAAATAGACAGGACTCTAAACAAATATTAAGAGACTATTATAAGTCATAATATTTTAAAAGGTTTATTATATATAGGCGCACCTAGGTGGCTCAGTCGTTTAAGTGTCTGACTTCGGCTCAGGTCATGATCTCGTAGTTTGCGAGTTTGAGCCCTGCATCGGGCTCACTACTGTCAGCATGGAACCTGCTTTGGACCCTTTATCCCTCTCTCTTTCTGCCCCTCCCCTGCTTGTGCTGTCTCTCTCAAAATACATAAACTTAAAAAAGAAAGAAAGAAAAGGTTTATTATAAACCATTGTTCAAGAGCTGATGTATCCTAACCATAAAAGACATAATCTGAAAGATAGGTCTATTCAGTCTTATGTAAATTAAATGTCCCAGGAGTAGACAGGTAAGCTTGAAAGAAAAAGAATTTATAAAATAACTTTATACAGTACACCATTGTAAAAATAAAAATCAATCTTCATACAGCAGGCTGTAAAACAGTTGAATGTTTCTCCTCTTCCCAATGCATTGTATCTTAGATTATGCAAAAAGAATTAAGAATCAGTAGCAAATGCATCATTTTTATGATGTATTTTATTGACAGCTTACATTTACATTGATGTCATAAGAAATACTAACATGTTACAAGAGAGCTAAAGTGAAAGAAATGCGTCTTTACAAGATAACTGCCGCCCATGACCTATGCTTTTGTATAATCTTCTCTTCTTGGGTATAAATGGAAATTGTAAATATGATGAGCGAGCACTCCCATGATTATGTTACATCACAGAGCAAAACAAAGATTATTCTGGGAAGGCCTGATCTAATCAAGCAAACCCTTTAAAAGCAGTTTCTCCAGCTGGTTGCAGAAGAGGTCGGATATTCAGTGCACAAGAAGCAAGTGCTGGCTTTAAGATGGAGAGGGCCACATGAGAAGGAATACAAGTGGCCTCTAGAAGCTTAGAGTGATTACCGATGGACAGCAAGAAAAGAGAGACCTCAGTCATAGTCACAAGGAAATGGATTTTGCCAACAATATGAATAAGCTTGAAAGTAGATTTTTTTTCCCTCCAGAGGATCTAGATGAGAACTTGAGTCCAGACTTGTGCACCTTGAGGAGAGAGCCTAGCTATGCAGAGCTCTTCACCTACAGAACTGTGAGCTAGTAAGTAAATGCTATTTTAAGTTGGTTACGTTTATGGTAATTTATTGCAGGGCAACAAAAAACGAATACAATAGCTAAGTACAAATTTTGAAAAGGTCTCCACAAGACAATTCACTAGTATTCATTCTAAATTGTTTTCAACATTTATATGAACTGTGGTATTTGCATTTTTGTAGTCTTAGATCTGCTGATCATTGTTAAAAATTATAAATAAAATTCAAACCATTCTTAGTCCTGCAGTTTCAGGGACTGAAACCAGCTTTGACTTCTAAAATTTATAGTGCCTTTTGGGGCATCGGCCTTAATCCATTTTTCATGTTTGCTTGCTTGATTCATGAGCCCTGAAACACAAAATTGCATAAAGTTATATCTTCATTGACAAGAACAATATCCGACTATGACATAGATCCTAACAACACATCTCTGAAACTGAAAAACACTTTGGAACAGCAAAAATCTTAGTAAAGACAGTGTGAGTCGGGAAAGAGTTGCAGTTACCTGGGCTTATTCCCTCCTTTCATTTTCTCAGAACTGAAAGGGAAGCTACTCTCTTTTTATCTGTATTTTTTTGTGTGTGCAGGTTTTAAAAAGAGGTTTATTTAAGTACAATTGATAAAAGACATATGCAATACAGTAAACTTTGGACTATGTAAAAATCTGTGGAGCCATCTCTTAAATCAAAATGATGAATACATCTATCACTCGTAAAAGTTGACTTCTGCTCTTCTGTCATCTTCTTGTCCCTTCTCTGTCACCTCCAGACACTCCCCCATGAAACCCCCATCACTGATCTACCCCCCATCACTGGTCTACTTTGTGTCACTATGGATTAGTTGCATTTTCTAAAATTTTAATAAATGGAATCATACAGTATGCATTTTATTCTTTTTTAAAAATCTAGGCTCTTTCACTCAGCATAATCATTTTGAAGTTCATTCACACTGTACTAGGGATGAGGTCATTTCCTGACACATATGAATGCTCATGGGCACCCTGTGCAGATCCCTCCTCTCTGGAATTCTTTCTTCTGAAATCTAGCAGCCCTGGTCTCCCGAGATGCTCAGCTCAGTCTCCACTTCAGGAGTCTGCTGGGCTCTGTGTTACTGCTCCCTGCCCTCAAAGTCATATGCTGTAGCAGTGATACAGCTCACCTGGTTTATTTCTCATCTCTGTTCTTTTAGTTCTAGGTTTTTTTCTCTTTCAGTCAAGGTAATGAAGGTGATATACCTCGTCTAAAGCTCCAGTGCAACTCTGAATTTAAGAGACCAATCAAAACTGTACTGAGGAGGACTGGCTGCCCCACATCAACACGCCCTGTTCGCGGTTGACCCACCCAGGAGTCAAAGTGGTTGGAAGCCTTTATGGCTGAAAGGAATGCCAGAAAGTGCCTGAGTGCAGCCGCTGGGGCATTTTATTCTGTTTTCCAGATCCTGGGGTCTGGAGGCCGTGACGTATGCTCTGGGGTAGGGACTACCGGTGTGACAAAGGGTTTCTCTGAATGTCTTCCAACGTTGACAGTTTCTCTTCACAATTCCCAGGAGTGTTTTGGGGCACATCTTTCTGTGAGAGTTTCGAGAAGGAAGGGAGCCGTTGGCTACGCCACTGGGTCAAGTGATTGACACCCGGGTGGGCTACCTGGGCCACCACAGCTTAGGCCCGAGTGGGGACAGGGCTCAACTGGCAATTGAGAGAAGGACTAAATAAATTAGTTTCGAGAGCGTTGGTCATTTTAAAATTAATGACTTTCGGATTCTTCTCTCTGCACATGGTTCAGTTTACTCTCTGTGTGAGTTATGTATATGCTGATTTTCCTAAGAGCAGCTCTAACCAAGAAGTGGAAATTATCTGAAGCAAAGCCTGGGTAAAGTCTTATGGTTGAAGGTTGCTGATGCCCAGGAAGACTCATTAAGTTACTTGCCCAAGGTCACAGGCTCTTTGTACTAGCCAGTAGCACAACCTTCAGAATTTCAGTCTCCTCCCCACATGAAGAAACACTACCAACTTAGACCCACGGGGAAACTAGAAGAAATTAAGTGATTAAGATATTAAGCTCCTCCAAATCCTCACCCAATTCTCTGATCTTAGGGCCCTGTTTTAGCATGACAAAACATGAAATACTTTAAAATCATTGGCACCATTTCTTATCTCTGAGTTGTAATTTTATAATGCTCTTTTCCAACTTCAGTGATGAAATGTATTAGTAAATAAGTATCACTGAGCTAGTATTATGAGTTGAGGTCTTATTATCCCCATCACAACAGAAATCCTATTGTGACATTTCCATCTCCAAGCCCTGGTAGCAAGATAAAAAACATCTTAATATCGACCTCATACAGAGTTCTGAAGCCATTTAATATGAAAGTAAGCTTTTTAGTGTTTCAAACTACTGTTTATGTTATAAAACCTCAGTCAATTCAGTTAGGATTGATGGGCCTAAGGAGGTGTTAACGTTCATCCCAAATTACCTTAAAATGGTAGGCCTCTAAGGGAGAGGACTTGTTCAAGCCCTCACTCTCGGCCACCTGCCTCTTAGGGAGGAGGAACTGCTATGGATGTGTGAGAACACACTAGACTGTGTTCTAGGTGTCACTGTGCTATGAAAGATTGTACCAGTGAGTTTGGTTCTCCTCTCGTACTTCTCTTGCAAGTTGCCTAAGTATAAGGGCGATTTCCTATTCTCTCTTCTTTGCCTTCAGACAGGTATAATATCTACCCATTCTGAACATATACATAAATAGCTCTTTTCAACTCACTTCTATACTCTGGCTTCTAGGTAGTGCTCAACCAAGCCAAATACCAGCCTTAGGGGGCAAAAATCTCTTGCCACCTACCTCTGTGATAACATACCCTTTGGTGCTGACCCTTTTTTTGTGTGAAGCTTTTTAGGCTTAGTTTAGGGAAATGTGTATCAGCTGTTTGAGTCAAATCTAACAGAACCCAATAAATAATAATATTGCACTGCCAAAAAAAAAAAAAAAAACTGTACTGAGGAGAGTTGTGAATACACTGTCTCAATTCCTTATATACATTTTCTTTGCTGAATCCAAACACACCAATCAGGAAACAATTTTTCTTTAGCATAGTTTTCCCTTATTAGTACCATATGATATTCCTAGCTGATGAAAAGGTGCTTTACACCATCCAATCTTTGTGTCGAGTGCTTTTCTGATACAAATTCTTCTCTGAATTCTTGCCTCCCCTTTAATCTGAGCCATAATCTTATCTATCAGTGTTTTAGAGTTCATTGCATCTTTCAAGTTCCTCTGGAGTTTTTCCTTCCACTTCTCTTGCTATATTTCTTTTTTATTTTTTTAAATGTTTGTTTGTTTAGTTTTAAGAGAGGGAGAGAGACAGAGCATGAGCAGGGGAGGGGCAGAGAGAGAGGGAGACACAGAATCTGAAGCAGGCTTCAGGCTCTGAGCTGTTAGCACAGAGCCCAAGGTGGGGCTTGAATCCATGAACTGCAAGATCATGACCTGAGCTGAAGTTGGAACGCTTAACTGACTGAGCCACCAGGCACCCCTTAATGTGTGTGTGTGTGTGGGGGGGGGCAGGGGAGGGAATCCCAAGCAGGCTCCACACTCAGCACACAGTCTGACGCAGGGCTTGGTCCTGGGAACCCATGAGATCATGACCTGAGCTGAAATCAAAGAGTCGGACACTTAACTGACTGAGCCACCCAGGTACCCCTCTCTTCCTAGATTTCAATATCATCATGACTCTACTTCTCATTAAACTGATTAAAATCTCATTCCATTTGGTAAATCCCTGTGTTAGATGTGTTAAAAACAAAACAAAACAAAACAAAACAAAACAAAACAAAACAAAACGAAACAAAACACCACAGGCCCAAATGGTGTCTCTTAGACCAAGTTCCCAAACAGATGCTTAATACATAATCTAATTGCAGTTTCAAACTCCCACAGAAACGTAGTCTTCGCTGGTCAGTCAGGAATTTTTAGTCAGTGGCAACGAGACTCTGCCACATGGGACCTCTTCATTCCCCAGAGAATGATGAGGTTCTTTGCATGGGAAGACCCCCTCCCCCCCCCCCCCCCCCCCCCCAGAAAGGGCCTAGCCTGGAATAATCCTTTTCTTTTGCTAACAACTTTCTTGGTCCCATCCTCCTTCTGGAAAAACCTTCCATTTTGTACAACACCTCGGTGTGCCCCTCTACTTGCTAGGTGAGGTGCTGCCCAAATCATTAATTGTTTAATAAAGCCAATTAGGTCTTCAAATTTACCTGGCTGAATTTTGTTATTTCACAGAAGCTTCTCTTTTTCCTCCAACTTGTCATTAAGGAGTTCAGCTATGTCAATTTTAATGTTCTTCTTTTCGTGCCTGTGCTGCATTTGGTAGGTCAGGATTTTGAGGTACCTGCACGCAATAGGTTTTCTATAATACATAATTTTTTCCCTAGTAATTCAAATAAATATAGAGGAAAGAATTGGAAATCTTGAACATTGGTTGCTCTAAGTGTATTATTTTCTTACACTCTTTGGCATCAATAGTAAATGATAGTAAGGTTTTCCCAAACACCTAAGATCTTTTCCTTAATATGTTATGTGTCACCTCCCCAATTACGCTTTTCTTGCTTATGGAAAGAGAAGCCAATCTACTCATTTTCTTTTGCAACAGTAGAAGAGGCTACTGTCGGGGAGAAAGGCCTTCTTCTGCCTTATGGTCCTTTTAACTGGACTTAGAATCAAACTGACATGAGACATCTACAGGAGAAAATCAAATTTAGTATGTGTGCATATGGAGAATCCCCACACACATGAAATTCCAAAGACAGTGAGGCGACTTGAAGCTTATATGAGATAAGGAGAGGGGTGGGGCCTGAAGATACAAAGGGGAGAAGCTCATTAGCAGGAAAGTGAAAGGAGATGCTTTGAAAAACAAAAGTTGCCCCGTTATGCAGGTAAGTTTCTTAGGTAAAGGGGAGTCTCTGTTAATAGCTCTCTTGCTGGCACAGGCTTTCCTTTCCAAAGTAAATTTATGCAGTTGAGGGAGAGGCAGACAGCTTTTACTGCATCTACTGGGTTTTGATTCCTTATAACTTGAAATCATCTTTATGCCAAAGTGGCCTTTCCTGGGGCAGCCTGCCCTTAGCCCTCATACTGCACACAGTGTTACTGCTACTAACAAAATGAACACACAGCAATATTAGGCTAGAGACAATACTCAAAAAACAAGACAGTTTATATTTATACAATTCCACTTGGGTTGCTTGAAAATAGCTTTCTCTATCTTGCCTATAAGTAATTTATTGAAAGCTTTTCATACTCTGGCCTGAATCTGTGGAGACTCCATTCTAATTTGTAAAGTTTATAAATTCCTTCCTACAAAAATCTTGCAACACACACTGGAACTTCTGGTTGCAGAAAACTTGTTCCTTATTTAATTCCCCTTGCCAATGATAATCAGTGTTTTATTGGCCAAAAAAAGGGAAATGACTACCCTATCCCTATGTAGTTTGGCTTCCATTAACTAAATGGGGGGAAGAGTTTCTTCTAAGGACATTTTTAAACTACAGTGTTTGCTCTCTAAATCCACCCTGTCCAAATCTACCCAAATATATGAATCTCCAAGTTCTTTTATTTCCCCCCAAATACTTAGTTGAGAAGCATTAGTCATTATTTAACCCAAAATACACCTGATCTAATCAGCACTCTCTGTGGATAAAGATAGGGCTCTAAGTAGTAATTTGCAGAATTTTAATTCTCTTGTTTAAAATTAGGCTTAAAAAGCTTCTTCACTAAGGTGAGCTTCTCCCTTCCCCTCCCCTGTTCCTGACCTCCACCTCCCTTTCCCAACCCTAGGACAGACTTTATTTACATTTGATTCAGAAGGATAATTCTGGTGCTGCCTTATTAGCATATTTAACTTCAATGATTCATAGTTGGAAGATTCCCTCTTTTACATTATAAACACTACTGACCACCTATTATGGGAAGCACCATGCTAAAGTAGTTTACATCTTTATATTCAGAAGATGTACAAAGACATACTAATATGCTCAAAAAGTTTACCAACTGGCTAGGAAAGTAAATCATAAACTTACGAAACAACATGAAAATACTCTGAAATTTTATTATTTTTACTGCATATATTTCACAAATAAAACCTCTAACCATACACAATTCTATAACCAAATATTTCAATGTTGTCAACATTCTACAAGTATTTACAGCCTGCCCTTACAACAATGCAGCCCCAGGCATCTTAACAAATTATTACCGACAAGAAAATATTTTTGAACTAGTGTTTAAAAAAAATTGTTTTTAAATGCTTATTTGTTTTTAAGAGAGGGAGAGAGACAGAGCACGACCAGGGAAGGAGCAGAGAAGGAGTGAGACACAGAATCCAAAGCAGGCTCTAGGCTCTGACCTGTCAACACAGAGCCCGATGCAGGCTCGAACCCACGAACCAGGAGATCATGACCTGAGCCAAAGTCGGCTGCTTAACTGACTGAGCTGACTTTGGCTCAGGTCATGATCTGGCCCCATTTTTAAACTAGTTTTAATGGTTTCCATCATTACATTTTCTCTCAATTACCTGGAATAACAAAGTCAACAGACCTCTAGACTTCGAGCAAGTAGACAGTTTTGCCCAAGAAGTATTCTCAAAAAGGCTCATTGTTCTTCAAATTTTTTATGTTTAATCCCATCCATTGTATTCTTCATCTCAGACATTGTAGTTTCCATTTCTAGAAATCCAATTTTGGTCTTTTTTACATCTTCCATGTCTTAACTTTATTCTATATTCTAATATGTGGAATGCAGTTTTGATAACTTCTTATTTTCCTTCTCTGTTAATTCTGACATCCATATCTGTTCTGGGTGGGTTTCAACTGACATTCCCTTTATTATGGGTCATGTTTTCTTGCCTTTTTGCATGTCTGTTAATCTTTGCTTGGATGCTAGACATTGTAAATTTTATTTTTTTCAGTGCTAGATGATTTTGTATTCCTATAAATCTTGAGCTTGGTTCAGAGATGCAGTTACTTGGAAACAGTTTAAGCATTTCATCTCTTGCTTTTATGATTTGTTAGGCAGTTCTGGGGAAATGTTCATTCTAGGGATAATTGTTTCTAACAACTACGTGGTCTACCCAGTGCCCCCATGAGTTAACGATTTTTTCCAGTCTGGCAGGTGGCACAGGCATTATTCCTGGACCAGTGTGAACACAAGGCCGTCTTTCCTCTGGTACTTCGTCCTATGAACTCTCACTGTCTTGGTCTGTGTGGACCCTCATCATGGTCTCCTCAAATCAGAGAGTCTGCTGGGCTCCACAATGGGTTCCTCTCTCTCTCTGTACTACAGACTGGAGACTTTTTCAAGACAGTAAGCAGGGCTCATTTTGTTTGTTTTGCATCTCTCAGTGATCACTTTCTTTCATTGCTTGATGTATAATGTCTTAGAAATTGTTTATTCATTGATTTTTCTTATTTACAAAATTTTATTATTGTTGTTTTAGATAAAAGGATAAAATGAGTCCGTTTTACTCCACCTCTTGCCTGGAAGCCTTCATTGTTTCTTTCTTCTCTTTCTCCTTCTCCCCATCTACCCCCCCCCCCCATTCCCTTTACTATGCTCTCTAACATCTTATTTTGAAATAATAAAGACTTACAAGAATCAAGTTGCAAAAATAGTACACAGAGGTCCTATGCACCCATTAACCCAGTTCTCCTAATGGTGACGTAACTATAGTGCATTATCAAAACCAAGTAATTGGTTGGCGAAGTACAATTAATTAGACTACAGACCTAACTCAGGTTTCACCATTTTTTGCATGCACTCACTTTTTTACATTTTTGTGTACACTGATATGACATTTTATCACATGTATAGATTTATAACCATCAACATAATCAAGATATAAAACTGTTGTATCACCACAAAATAAGTCTCTTGTGATATCTTTATAGTCTATCCTGTCTCTTCCCTAACCTTTAGCAACCACTTGTCTATTCTCCATTTCTATAATTTTGTCATTCCAAAAATATTATAATAATGGAATCATACAGTGTGTAACATTTTGAGACTGGCTTTTTTTCACTCAGCATGCTGCCCTCAAGGTCTATCCAAGTTGTGTGTATCAATAAAAATTCCTTTTTATTGTTGAATTGTATTCATTGCACAGACATACTACAATTTGTATAACAATTTACTGATAGATATTTTCAGCATTTCCAATTTTGGGGTATCACAAATAAAGTTATACTTTTTGTGTACAGGTTTTTATGTGAACTCTAAGTTTCATTTCTTCAAGACAAATGCCCAGGAGTATAATTGCTGGATCATATGGTAGTTTCATGTTTAGTTTTTTAACAAACTGCCAGACTGAATTTTAGAGTGGATATATCATTTTACACTCTTAACAGCAATGTAAGAGAGATCCAATCTCTCCACATCCTTACCAGCATTTAGTATTAGCAGTATTTTTTATTTTATGTATTCTAAGAGGTAATATCTCATTCTGGTTTTAATTTGCACTTCACTAATGGCTAGTGATACTGAATGTTTTTGTGTTTTTATTTGCCATTGTATATCTTCTATGGTTGCACTGTTTCTTAAATCTTAGGCAATCACACTTTTATGGACACAAATCATTTTTCTTCATTACTGGGAAGAGTACATTCAGGGTAAGATTTGACTGTGATTCAGTATTTCTTAAATGACCAAAATAAATACAAATACAAAAACAAACAAAAATCCCCAGGCTATACAAACAGAATTCACATGCTCTAAGACTGGGACCTGCACTTTGATCTCTAGGTTAGGGGTAAGCAAATTATAGCCCATGGGACAAATCTGGCCCGAGGCCTGTTTTTATGGCCTAAGAGCTAAGAATGACTTTTACATTTTTAAGGGGTTATATTAAAAATAAAAATACTATGCAACAGAAACCGTATGTAGCCTGCAAAGTCTAACATATTTACTATCTAGTCTTACACATAAAGTTTGCATATGAAAAGAAACAAAACCTGGTCTTTTTTGGTAAACATTAACAAATAAAGTTCATGTCTAATTATCTATGACATTCCCAGAACTTTAACAAAATGATGGGGAAAAAAAACACATTAAAAGCACAATCTGGGGCACCTGGGTGGCTCAGTCGGTTAGGTGTCCTACTCTTGATCTTGGCTCAGGTCATGATCTCATGGCTTGTGAGTTCGAGCCCAAAGCTGGGCTCTGCACTGATGACATGGAGTCTGCCTGGGATTCTGTCTCTGTGCCCCTCACCTGCTTCTGCTCTCTTTAACTCTCAAAATAAATAAATAAACTTTAAAAGCACAAAAAATCTGAAGGCAGTTTTTCTACATTAACTCCCTGTTAAAAGTATTTTTTAAAAATGTTTATTCATTTTTGAGAGAGTCAGAAAGAGAGACAGAGAGAATGGGGGAGCGTGACAGAGAGAATGACAGAGCGTGAATGGGGGAGGGGCAGAGAGAGGGAGACCCAGAACTCGAAGCAGGTTCCAGGCTCTGAGCTGTCAGCACAGAGCCCAATGTGGGGCTCAAACCCATGAACCATGCCACCGTGACCTGAACCAAAGTCGGACACTCGCTTAACTGACTGAACCACCCAGGTGCCCCCCTGTTAAAGTATTTTTAAGCAGACAGCCATAAGTCTATAGCATTCTTCATTCTCTTACTGAATTTCTTCCATGTCATCCTAAAACACATCTACATGACTGATAAATCCATGTGCTATAAGCTTGGAGAAAACTCAAACTTCAGAGTATTCTAAAAAAAAGAATTATTTCTATGAGTCATAATAAAACACTAGATATTTTTCCCCCCATTTGGAGGTAAAGCACTGTCTCTAGATCTAAAAGTGGCATTCTGTGGGCTTAGTCCCATTTCAACTTCTTTTCCAACTCATGAATCAGTTTTCCATTATAAATCCCAATACCATTCAATGTATAACTCTCTGGCCTGAAAACAAGCTGAGAATTCTATTTTGGCTTGGTGGCCGGATCCCAAATGAATTTATTTTTTATATGCTTTACATTTCTAGTTTTACTAAAATAAAATTAACCCAGTAGTATCACCTTCTATACTAAGCAGATAAGGACACGCATCATTTGGCTGGCAACACGCTTTATCTCTAATACTCTCTAAACATCTAAACTGGGGCTTTTAAGATAGAAAGACTTTGTACCACATGCAGTTTTGGGCTCAGAGAATGTTATTATATACCACAGTGAGGTTTTATATCTAAGTTGATGAACCAAGGCTAAAAGCTAATGGAGAAGTCAATTTCTTACAAGAAATATCTTACCTAAGCCATTCACCACCTGTTGAATTTGCTATATATGGGTAGAGCACAAAACTTGGAACCAAGGATCTTAAAAGGATTAAAAAATGCACTCCAAAGAATACATGCTGAACACAGCTTTTAAAGTAGGTAAATGTTTCAGCCTGAGCTTTCTTTTGACCTCAGAATAGCATATAATACTTGTAAGTCATTTTAAGAATTGTGCAATGTACAGTTATTAGTGACAGCAACAGCAAGGGAAATCATGAAGCAGGAAATCAAATAAAATTACAAGGCTGACACATCAAACCCTGTGGGAAGCCTGAGCCCTAGGGACTAATTTTTACTGGCATGCTTCTTGCAGAAATCATGCAGAAGCCATGCTACAGATACAATCCAGACCTCTTAGCAGTGAGGGTATTTCTGTTTCTATGCCTCATAGGCTCTGTAAGGAAGGCCCAGATGAGCTGAGCTCAGCTGCCTATAATAACAACTCACATATAAAACTGCTCATTATTTCCAAAACTGGGTTTCAGATTGGAAATCTCCACAAAAAAAGCAATCTGCCCTGATTTTCCAGGCCTCTTAAATTATTCCATCCATCTGATAAATAAGGTCTGTAGCCTTCTGGGCACCAAACAGTTTTAGAATCAAAATGAAACATGAAAGTTTCTGTAAACTCAGTCACTTGTTTATACGGCTGTCTCCAAAAGGGACTGCCCTGTCTCTATGTGAGGTCTCTTTGCACAATTACTCTAATGGATTTAACCTACTATCAGAGACAATCTAGAGATACATCTGGGGCTTGTAGTAGGTCATGTGGGACTCTACAAAGAAATTCTGCTGATCAGTACCTAGATTCTTGTGTTGTGAGCAGGAAATAAACTTTGTTCTGCAATGTAGGCCTTTCTGGTTTAGGAAGGAGGGGCTAGAGTACAAGACACATAACAAATCACACACAAAAGAATAGGCTGAGGAGCTTCATAAATACCAATGGGGTAAGCATGTATCTTCTTCATAGCATCCATTTATCTACTTCTTCAAGCAAAATTTGTTGAAGGCTTATTTATTTTTCTGTTGAGTTTAAGAGAGATTACTATGGAGTCCAGGCCACAGAAAGAGCTCTTCCGAATTACTGCAGTAGCCTGCTAGTTAGCTTTTCCTTCATTCACCATTGTCCTTTCCAATCTTTCTCCACTCAACATTTAGTGAACTTTAAAAAAAAAATTTTTTTTTAATGTTTATTTATTTTTGAGAGAGAGAGAGAGAGAGCGAGAGAGAGAGAGCGAGCGCTGGGGAGAGGCAGAGAGAGACAGAGGCACAGAATCCGAAGCGGATGCCAGGCTCCGAGCTGTCGGCACAGAGCCTGATGTGGATCTTGAATCCATGAACTGTGAGATCATGACCTGAGTTGAAGTCAGACGCTTAACTGACAGAGCCATCAAGGTGCTCCCCACTCAGCGAACTTTTTAATGCATAGATTTGATTGTGTAAACCCAGATGAAACCTTTTGGCGCCTTTGCATGCACTTAGTTTAAAATCCAAATCAGCCCTATATGATCTGACCCCTTCCAAAGTCTCTAGCCTTCTTTTATGCCACATTCCCCCTACTCTCTATATTCTAGCTATATTGTGCTTCTCTCACCTCTTCAAACTCACAATGGTAGTCTAATTTAGATAGGTCACATACATGCTTTCACTGTACCATATACATATCTTTACTACATTTATTCCACTTCATTGTGTTCACTGATTTGTCTTGCCTTACTAGGATGTAAGCTTCCCAGATGACAGAGAGACCATACCCTATTATCGTTCATTCCTAGTTTCTAGCAGTGCCTGACTCAAAAGTTTGCTGAGTGAATGACTTACCAAATGAAGGAAAACACAGAAGATAGGAGGAGGAGGAGATAGGCAAGGGAAGGTAACATTTGTTTTAAAATATATTATGCTTGAGGTGGTACTGGTTTAGTGGAATAGAAATGGGCAAGAAAAAAGAGATCAGGTCTGCAGATAGTGATTTTATCCAGTGACAGGACTAGTAAGTGTTCCTAAATAATTTAATGAGGTCTTTTTTAATGGCTAAAGTGTTGAGAATAGGGTTTTAAAAATAAATTAAAATGAAATCTAAATTTCATGATTCTATGAGTAACAATAGAAAATGACAAAGTAACTTTAATTTGTAATTTAAACATTAATATATGTAAAATAATTTGATTATGCTATCATGCAGAACATTATTAAACAAATTTATATTATTGCTTTAGATTACTGGGGCCAAAAAGGTTAACTCTATTGTCTCCTTATTAAACTCAAGAGATTGGATCATAAGAAGTTGATTCTTACTACATTAAATACAGTTAAATTTTCATCAAACTTTTACTATGTCACTAAGAGTCTGCCCATTGGGCACTGAGTTAGATCTGAGGGTGGGTGTACAGGTCTTATTTTTATTCTTGTTATGCTTTTTGTTAAGATTCTATGATTTTTAACAGATTGTTTAATTTTATGACATAGAAAACAAATAAAGGCATACCTTGCTTTATTGTACTTTGCTTTATTGTGCTTTGTAGACATTGTATTTTTTTACAAATTGAAGGTCTGTGGTAACCCTGCACTGAGCAAGTCTACTGGCCCCTTCACCATTTGCTACTTTGTCATATTTTGGCAATTGTCACAATATTTTAAACTTTTTCATTATTTTTACATTTGTTACGGTGGGTGATCTACGATCAGTGATCTTTGATGTAACTACTGTGACTGCTTTGAAGCATCACAGATGGCACCCATGTAAGACTGCAAACTTAATTGATAAATGTGTATGTTCTGACTACCCCATGGACTGGTCAGTCCCCCGTCTCTCGCTCTCCTCACACCTCCATAGTTGCTGAGACACAACAATATTGTGCCAACAACATCAGCCCAGTTAACAACCCTACACTAGCCTGCAAGTATTCAAGTGAAATGAAGAGTCACACATCTCTCACTTGAAATCAAAAGCTAGAAATGATAAAGCTTAGTGAGGGAGCCTTGTCCAAAGCCAAGATAGGCTGAAAGCTTGGCCTCTTGTGCCAAATGGTTAGCCAGATTGTGAATGCAAAGTAAGGTTCTTAGAGGAAAATTAAAAGTGTGACTCTAGTGAAGACACGAATGATAAGAAAGTGAAACAGCCTTACTGCTGACATGGAGATAGTTTTTGCAGTCTGGATAGAGGATCAAACCAGCCACAATATTCCCTTAAGCCAAAGCCTAATCCAGAGCAGGGTCCTAACACTCTTTAAATCTATGAAGGTTTAGGTGAGAAAGCTGCAAGAAAAAGGTTTGAAGCTAGCAGAGGTTACTTCATAAGGTTTAAGGAAAGAAGCAGTAACGTAACGTAACGTAACGTAACGTAACGTAACGTAACGTAACGTAACGTAACGTAACATAACAGTGCTCCATAACAAAAGTGCTAACGTAGAAGCTGCAGCAAATTATCCAGAAGATCTAGCTAAGATCATTAATGAAGGTAGCTACACTAAAAACAACAGATCTTCAATGTATACAAACAGCGCTATATAGGAGGAAAATGCTACTTAGGACTTTCATAGCTAGAGAAGAGAAGTCAACGCCTGGCTTCAAAACTTCAAAGGACAGACTGACCCTCTCGGCACAGGCTAAGGCTGCTGCTGACTTTAAGTTGAAGCCAATGCTCATTTACCATTCTGAAAATCCTAGGGACCTTAAAAATTATGCAAGGGGCGTCTGGGTGGCTCAGTTGATCGAAAGTCTGTCTGAATTTCGGTTTTGGCTCAGGTCATGATCTCGCGGTTTCAGGGTTCGAGCCCTGCATCAGGCTCTGTGGTGGCAGCATGAAGCCTGCTTGGGATTCTCTCTCTCCCGCTCTCTCTGCCCTTCTCTGTCTCTGTCTCTCTCAAATAAATAAATAAAAGTTTTAAAAAAACCTTAAAAATACTAGGCTAAATCTATTCTGCCTGCACTCAATCAATGGAACAACAAAGCCTGGATGATAGTACATCTGTTTACAACATGACTTACTAAGTACTTAAAGTCCACTGTTGAGGCCTATTTTCAGAAAATAAGATTCCTTCCAAAATATGACTGTTCATTAACAATGCAGTGGTCAGCCACTCAAGAGCTCTGATGGAAAGGTATAATGGGATTAATGTTCTCATGCCTGCTAACACAACCACCATTCTGCAGCTTATGGACCAAAGAGCAACTTCAACTTTCTATTCTTATTATTGAAGAAATAAATTTCATAAAGCTATAGCTGTCATAGACAGCGATTCCTCCGATGGATCTGGGCAAAGTCAATTGAAAACCTTTTGAAAAGGATTCATTCTAGATGCCATTAAGAACATTCATGATTCATGGGAAGAGGTTAAAATTTCAACATTAGTAGGAATTTGGAAAAAGTTGATTCGATCCCTCATGGACGGCTTTGAGAGGGTCAAGGCTTCAGTGTAGGAAGTAACTGCAAATGTGGTGGAAAGAGGAAAAGAACTAGAAGTACAGCCTGAGGATGTGACTGAATTGCTGTAATCTCAAGATAAAATTTGAATGTATCAAAAGGTACTTTTTATGGATGAACAAATAAAGTGGTTTTTTGAGATGGATCTATTCCTGGTGAAGACACTGTGAAGACTGTTGGAATGACAACAAAGAATTTAGAATATTTAGAATATTCCATAAACTCAGTTGATAAAGTAGCAGCAGAGGTGGAGAGGATGGATTCTAATTTTGAAAGAAGGTCCACTGTGCGTAAAATGCTATCAAACAGCATTGCATGCTACAGAGATATCATTTGTAAAAGGAAGAATCAATGCTGCAAACTTCCCTGTCATCTTTTAAAGAAATTGCCACAGCCACCTCGACCTTCAACCTTCAGCAACCACTACCCTTACAGTCAGCAGCAGCCATTGACATCAAGGCAAGAAGATTATATGACTCATTGAAAGCTCAGATGATGGTTACCATTTTTCAGCAATAAAACATTTTTAATTAAGGTACCTGCATTGTTTTTTAGACATAACGCTATTGCACACTTAACAGACTGCAGTATAGTAAAAACATAGCTTTTATATGCACTGGGAAACCAAAAATATTCATTTGAATTGCTTTTTTGCAGTGGTCTGGAACACAGTATCTCTGAGGTATGCCTGTATTTAAAACTGAAACCTGATCTCAGGAAGACACTCCACTGCCACCACTGCCACCACCACCACTGCCACACACATTTTTCCAATGCCGTTCTGGTAAGATTTTAAGGAAAACTTTACCAGCATTAATTCTTTTTTTTTTTTATCGTTTACATGTATTTATTATGTACATATATACAATAAATATTTTAAAAAGTAGTATCAGCCATCAATGCAGCCAAAGGTAATTTAAGAAAACGTGCAAAAGCCATTCACATTTCTGGGACTAAGAAATTGTTATATTAAAAGAGCAAGTTTACAACGTGCCTAATACCAAACCAAATGTGTGTTTATTCCAAACATATAAAGGTAACCTTAAATCTTGCATTCTATGTATTTAGATGATTTTTAAGGCCAACAGTTAGAAAGCAGCTTTATCAGCAAAAAAAAAAAAAAAAAAAAAATTAATGGTTAAAAAATTTTTTTTAATTGTGGTAAAAAAAATGCATAACATAAAAGTTACCATCTCAATCATTTTTAAGTTTAAAGTTCGGTAGTGTTAAGTATATTCACACTGTTGTGAAACAGATCCTCAGAACTTTTTCTTGCAAAATTCAAACTCTATACTCATGGAAGAAGTCCCCATTTTCCCCTTCCCCTACCTTCTGTTTCTATGAACTTGAGTACTATAGATATGACATATAAGAGGAATCATACAGCATTTGTCTTTTTGTGACCAGTTTATTTTACTTAGCATAATGTCTTCAAGGCTTATGCACGTAGCATGTGACAGGATTTCCTTCCTTTTCAAGGCTAAATAATATTCCATTGTCTATATAAGCCACACTTCACTTAACCATTCATCTACCAATAGACATTTAGGTTGCTTTCACCTTTTGGCTACTGTGATAGCACTCTGTGAATATGAGTGTGCAAATATCTCTTGGAGATAGAAAAATATTTTAAGTGGCTTTTATCCAATGACAGGTTAGTGAGTAGTTCAAATTAAATGTCTGCATTGTGCTACCGATAAGCAGTTGGAAGAAAAGAGTGTCAAAACACCAAAATGTGACAATGTAAAGGAATAAAAGACTAAAACTGCAGTTATGTATACCATATTTCTACTCATCTACAGATGACTATTCACCTTACATAGCAAAACGCAGCACCCTTACCAGTAATTATTACACCATCATCTTTATGAGCTTCAGCCATTTCTTGAACATGGACTTCTGAGTTCACGTCAACCTCTTTCCCTGATAACTCTAAACGAGCTTGAAGAGAAGATGCGACCTTGACAAGAATAGAGCCTGTAATAAATTTAACGAGTTTATTAATGCAAAGAAATCAAAAGTACCAAGGGCTATTTGGAAAATGATTGAAAGGGCAGCATTGCTCCTAGAACCCTGTCTTTACTCCTTGGCATATTTTATTTAAACAGCAGTGCCTTTTCCTTACTCCCAAGGCATTCACAGTAATTCTTGTCAAGGGTATGAGTCATTAGAACATTATGAACTCCTTCTGCCAAGACCTCTATCTCGTCAGCTTACCCAATATATCAGAAAAGTGTAGTGTAATACACATGTAGTTTGTAAACAGTATTTACCATTAATTGAGCATTTGCTGAGAGCAAAACAGCTTAATTAGGTTATCTCTTCTAATCTACATATCAACTTTATAAGTTATTATTGTAATCCCAATTTTACTTGCTCAAGTTCCCAATAGCACTAGTGTCGCAAACTAGATTCACTTCAATGACAACAGGGCCCATGCTCATAACCACTGTGGTATTGCACATACTGCTACCTCATCATATTTTAGGACTTCGGTTTTCACTGATCACTATGACACAACTAGAATCCTAAACTCTTGTGTTTTCAGTTGTAACCTGTGTGTGTATGTTGGGGTGGGGGGTGGGGTGGAATGGGGGAAATAACAATAATAAAAAAGGGAACATTTGAATTTCAACTGACTCATGTTTCTTTTCAATGGATATCAGTCTTTTTGTGTATGAGACAAGACATTCAACTTTATTTCCACTACACTCTTATAGTAATTTAAGCTTTTAAAGGAGGAAATAAGAAAAAGTACTCTGTTAGCTAAGTAATAATTTTCCAAAACAATTACATCTGTTGGGGTTGCAGTGCAAATTCATTAACACACTCCTGCTTCAGAAGTTTTTCTTTCTCTGTTTCTCATAAGTCAAATAAAATAAGTAAGAGACCCCTGCCATAAAGCATTAGGTCCATTTCCTCTGTGGACAAAAGTGGTCAGGACGACTTTCATTGTGAATGTTGCAAAGATTCCTTTTAAAATGCACTTATTTATGGGTCACTGTTTGTCTTTTAGTTTGGTTAGCATCAGATTAAGTTTCCCTAATTTCATATCTTCTCAGCATTCCTAACTGAAGCTGGAAAGTCTGAGCTAAAACTGATAAACTCTCATAATCATCTCTCAAAAAGGGGGGAAATAAGGTATATCACTACAACTGGGTTATATTATTTAAAAAACAAATTGCTTTTCAAGATTTAAATGTAAACTACTGACCGGAGATTCCCCATAACAACAGATATGAGGGATTTAAGTTAACAAAAAGTAGATTTTTAAAACCTTTTTCTAGGACTTTTTATCTCTAAACAAATCAAATGTGGTAATTTTATGAACACTTTTTTCTGTTTTTAAATGAAAAAGCGATGTTAAATATGTGAGAGCTTTAAAAATGTTAAGCAAAATAGGGGCGCGTGGGTGGCTCAGTTGGTTAAGCGTCTGACTCTTAGTTTCAGCTCAGGTCATGATCTCACAGTTCATGAGTTAGAGGACCACAATGGGCTCTGAACTGACAGAACAGAGCCTGCTGGGGATTTTTCTTTTCCTCTCTCTCTATCCCTCCCTCGCTTGCTCGTGCTCTCTCTCTCTCTCTCTCTCCCTCAAAAAATAAATATATGAACATAATTTCTTAAAAAATTAAAATGTTAAGCAATGCAACTAGCTCTATCCTTATCTTTCTCCACATTCTTAAAAACAAAAATCATCACTACCAAAACTCCATTACTGTCTGTGAAAGAATTCTCATGACTTGAAAAATTTTCCAAATCTCCCATCTTTAACACTATATTGTTTAGAAAAGAGAACTCTTGCTATATCTTCAACCTCTTTCACTTCATAAACTATTTTCATGGTTACTGACATCAATCCACACTGGTCGTGGAGCCTACTTAAATAAAGTTTAAGCCAACTCGGGGCTTGAACTCATGACCCTGAGATTGAGACCTGAGCTGTGATCAAGAGTCGGACGCTTAACCAACTAAGCCACCCATGTACCCCTCAATACCATTTTTTAAAATTAAAAGGTGAACTAATACTAATTGTACCATTTACTGAAGACATACTATATTAAGAAGAGTGGTTTTATCAAGGACAAATTTTAAATGGAAAAGTAAGTACTGAGATGCAGGTCTGACTCTTAAGCCTATTAAACATGGCCTCTTTGAAAGAATTAATAAGGTCATCATGTTAACTCATAGGAAGAGAAAACAAGCATGCAACATTCTTTTTCGCATGGCAAAATGAAGAACATCTAAGAGACTCAAGGGGTTGGCTCCCGAACCCTATAGCAAGATAGCAGCAGAATTGGAAAGGATTGTAGATGTCTTTACTAACCATTAAGCAACAGAATCCTGAATAATTTTCCATTACTCTAAAAAGTTACTGTTCCCAAGTGTAATTAAAAGACCTGACAGAAATTTTTGTTTCCAGTTATCTTTAAGCTTCATGCCATTTCCAATAGGAAAAAACACGAAGTTATAATCCTAATCAAATTTTGTTACATCATATGCTATTTCAATAGGTTACTGGAATAACATTCCAAATAATGCTCAAGAGTATTTTAAGTGAAGATTAACAATGTTTTTATTTTATCTTTTTGCCCATCCATATACAAAATAGGAAATAACATTCATATAAGAGCTACTTATTCAAAACTCTGTTTTTACTCTGTTACTAGTTACATTAAATTAGCAATGGTTTACATTTTTCTCTTTGGGCCTTCATAATAAGAGAATGCATTATATGACTTAAAAATTTTTTTTTAATGTTTTTATTTATTTTTGAGACAGAGAGAGACAGAGCATAAGCAGGGGAGGGGCAGAGAGAGAGAGGGGGACACAGAATCTGAAGCAGGCTCCAGGCTCTGTGCTGATAGCACAGAGCCCGATGCGGGACTCGAACTCCGGGACCATGATATCATGACCTGAGCTGAAGTCGGACGCTTAACCGACTGAGCCACCCAGGCGCCCCTATATGACTTTTATAGCACTTACAAAATACCCTGAATGGCATTACTGAAGATCTCAGAAATTTAGAGAGAACACAATATTATCCTATTTTAAAGGAAAAAAAATGTGATCTTGCAAAATCAAATCACACCTGTGTGTCAGCAAAAAACCTTCTGTTTCAGGTCTCTGTGTTTGTAGTTTTGACACTCTGAAAAGAGAGCCTTGTTGCACAAAAAAGTATTAAACCAACATGACCAAAAATATTGCTAACATCAGGAATAATCGGTTTCTGTAAGGAAGTATTTTCCTTGTTATACATATAGCTCTGTTCTGGCCAATATGCAAGATCTTCTAGACTTTATTAAAAAAATTTTTTTTTAAATGTTTAATTACTTTTGAGAGAGACAGAGAGAGAGTGAGAGACAGACAGACAGACAGTGCATGATCAGGGGAGGGGCAGAGAGAGAGGGAGACACAAAATCTGAAGTAGGCTCCAGGCTCTGAGCTGCCTGGGCAGCCAATGCAGGGCTTGAACTCATGAACCACAAGATCATGACCTGAGCCCAAGCTGGATGTTTACCTGACTGAATCACCCAGGCGCCCCTACTTAAAACAATTTTTAAACAGAGCTATGTTTTTCAGGGCAGCTGGGCTCAGTCAGCTAAGCATCTGACTCTTGATTTTGGATCAGGTCATTATCTCAAGGTTCATGAGATCCAGCCCTGCATCAGGCTCCACGCTGATGGTGTAGAGCCTGCTTGGGATTCTCTCTCCCTCTCTCTGCCCCTCTGCTGCTTGTTCTCTCTCTCTCAAAATAAATAAATGAAACTTTAAAACAAAAAACAAAAACAAACAAAAGCAAACAAACAAATAATAAACAGAGCTATGTTTCTGAACTTTCTGTACCCAGGCCACTTCAGCCCCTATGGGCAAGCTATTTCAAGTATCTGAGCCACTTGGCACCATGTACACAAAGACTTGTATTCAGTCTTCACGTGACTAAAAAATGTATTTTTAATGAAATACTTGGATTCTTAGAAAAGTTATTTGTAACAGAAATATATACAAAGAGACATGTCATGCTAGTCTTAATACTAAGTCAACAATCACGTTAGAGGAACTTCCTGGTGATACCTTTATTTTGGGATCATACTTTGCAAAGATTTCTCTTTCAAGAGAAATCTTCTCTTTCAAGAGAAATTCTTCTCTTCAAGAAGGTCCTCTTACATGAGGGTAGAAAAGCTTCCAAAAGAATGTATGGGAGCATTTTCACTCAAAAGGATATTCTATTTCAGACATAAAACCAAATTGAAAAACCCAAACACTAACAATTCCACAGTAACAGTCAATATATTGTAACATTAAAAAAAAAAATTTTTTTTTAATGTTTATCTTTATTTTTGAGACAGAGAGAGAGCATGAGCAGGGGAGAGGCAGAGAGAGAGGGAGACACAGAATCCGAACCAGGCTCTAGGCTCTGAGCTGTCAGCACAGAGCCCGACGTGGGGCTCAAACTTGTCAACTGCGAGATCATGACCTGAGCTGAAGTCAGACGCTCAACCAACTGATCCACCCAGGTGCCCCTATTGTAACATTTTTGTTTGCACTACAAAGGGAATGATAGTATTTATGGCCATCTGTTTCAAATCAGTCTTTATTTTTTTTTCTTTTTAGAGATTTTATTTTTAAGCAATTTCTATATCCAATGTAGGGCTAGAACTCACAACCCTGAGATCAAGAGTCGCATGCTCCACTGACTGAGCCAGCCAGTACCCCCTCCAGTCAATCTTTAAATCAAGTTCTATCAGAAGAAATCTTCTTGAGCTCACGATGTCAATACAGATAATATGACCATCTGTTTCCTAGATGTTACATAAAACCTTCCGTACACCATATGTCAAAATAAAACATTCCACTTGGCTAACCTTCATGAGATTTTAACTCCACTTTCCCTAGTTGGCTGACGTAAACATCTATTGCACCCAGATGAGTTGAGGCCTTTAGACATCCAGAGGATGAATCTAGGAAAAAAGAAAAAAAAAACATAATCATTCTTATTGTAGTAACTGAAATGAAAAATTTGAAATAAAAGGCTCTGCTTCAGCATTAGGATAAGGCACTAAGAGTCTTGCAAGGTTCTGTATTTTCCTCATAATTATGCCATCTTTCACTTAAAAATGAAAACAGTATCAGAAATCTACAAATCTATACCTAGATAACTAACAAAAAATCCCTATCTATAGTAACCTCCGTAACTTATTGATAAACATGTTTATTCTGCAACCTAATATATAGTAAGGACAGTATGCAAGCAGTAGATCCTTGACAGCCAAGACTATTAAGCACCATTGATATATTTAGTTTATTCTCAACTTTCAATATTTACTAAAGAGTTTTATCTCATGTACAGACACGTAGAAGTGGTAGCTAAGTTAACAAAAATAAAAACTTCTGATGCTTTCTTCTTTTAACAAATTTGCTAGTGCTAAAAAAGTACTGTAACAGTAAAAGATTACTTTAGATAAGACTTTGTTGCATTTCTTAGGGGGCAGAAATGGAGGAAAAGGGAGCCACTTAAAGAATGGGTGAAGCTTGTTTATATCTAAATATTTCTTTTCAAGTATTTGGAATTAAACAGATATTATTAAGTCAGGAGAAGAAAATCAGAATTCAGTGGTTCTGATTTGCCACTCAAATTTCTCAGTCGTCATTGACCCTAGTTTTCAAAAAACCAACATTTCAAGTTGAAGAAAAAGCTGATAAAGTTAAAGAAGTAAGTGAAAGATGTTGAAGAGTCAGCACTAAGTAGCTTCTCTTTCCTCCTCAACTATAGCAACTGAACCTTTTAATTTACCTGCCCTGAGAAAGGCCAAAGCATATTTGTTTTAGAAAGGCCTCTTAAAACGCTTATTTTATCAGGAACTTTTATTAGGAACTTTACTACTTCAAAGTGAAAACAAAATAGGGAGTGTGGTGAAAATAATGCCAAAAATTATATTATATTTTTAATAACATGTGGAGAAAAAAACATTCATATACTAGACATTTTTCTTTCAAGTTTTAAAGGACCCCAAATAAAGAAAACAACTTGGGAATAAGCTGGTTAAAATCTGACCCCAAGATAATTTATAATAATCATCTGTAATCTATACTGAAAATTGCCCTTTATCAGACCCAATTTATTTAATTTTTAAGTATAAAAAGTAAACACTGATGCTGGGAAATTAAGTCACTAGTGATAAATGACATAGAATAGTTGGGCAAAGAGGAATATCTCTCTCCTCAGTTACCAACAGAAATTCCTTTTTTATAACCTCTTACTGCATCCTAAAAGAAGCCAAGTAAAAATATACTGTGGTTAAAAAAATGTGGACTACACAATGTGTGTATTATCCCAGGTTGAATGAAGTAAAATATTTGAAACATTAGTTTGATTTCTTGCTTTCTCTTAGGGGGCTAAAAACACAAGATTTTCATGAGGCTAATAAACAGTACTTTTCACTTCTCCCCCCATCCCAATGGGAAATAAACAAGAGCTAAATAATTTTCTCATAAGCCACTGAGTAATTACATCCTCATGTTATCAGTCTTGAGCTCTGATAATGGCCAATTCCTTGGAGACTGTTTAAAAAAAATTAAAACTCAAGATATGTTTTCAAAAGAGAAAGCAAAAGTGATATTTAAAAAGCTATGGAGCAAAACAAACACTAATTTTCTTTTGTTTTCTATAATACACATGACTGGAACTAAAAATTAATTCTCAAGAATCAAATTAAGGCTTTCTCTAAAAAATTTCATTTTTGTTTTGGAAATTCACATAATGGGTAAATTCTATAAGTCTTGGAAGAAGCCTTAAGGGAAATACACATTAGAGGGTGGGTGATTAAGAAGTGAACAGAAATCATTAATCCAGGTAATGTTTGCAATAAGTAGACTCTCACAGAGAGTCTTCTATCATCCCAATTTTGGACAAAGATCTTGTTTGATTTGAGTTTTCCCAGAAAATTACAGATACAATCAGGAAAAAATGATGTCAACTACCAGTTAATCACTACATACAACCAAAAAAAAAAAAAAAAAAAAGAAGCTATTTGTAATATATATACATTTAGCTAACAGCAAAGAATAATAACTACTTGAAAGGCTAAAATTCCAAATTTTGCCATTTTCTTTCAGATAATGGGAGAATTCTCTCAAAATGGGTCAAACACGTTCAGAAAGATTTTCTGAATTTTTTTTTTATCACTTTACCTTAAGTTTCAACATGTAGATACTAAGGAACAGCAACACAAAAGGTATTTTTTTCATTTCTGCAACTTAATTCCTATACTTCCAAAGATACACTAATTGCATGAAAAGGAACAAATTTCATATATTGGACATAAAGGATTTGCAAAGGCGGAATTTTAAGGTCACTTCATGTAAAGCTTTCTAAATTAGTGCCCTGCTTGTTATTCTGTAGGGAGGGAACATACAGGAGGCTGGGCTTAAAGGAACAGACAAGGCAAACCACCCCACTCCCTGCCTCAAACATGAACATATTTCTTTTTTTAAAGATAAAATTACTGGTACATGGCTTCTGGCAGTGCCTTCCAAAAAAGGCAACACATATAAATTAAAAAGAAAAGGAGGTATCTGGGTGGCTCAGTCCAATGAGTGTGCAATTCTTGATTTTGGCTCAGGTCAGGATCCCAGGGTCATTGCACTGAGCCCCACATCAGGCTCCAAACTGAGCATGGGGCCTGCTTGGGATTCTCTCTCTCACTCTACCTCTGCCCCTCTCCCCCACTCGCACTCTTTCTCTCTCTCTCCCTAAAATTAAAAAAAAAAAAAGGGCAACATAAGGCAAAGAAAGTAAAGCGAGGTGAACAACTCTATTATACTTCTATCTTACTGTTATCTATTATCAAGCTTTGCCTTGTCCTGTTGACTCATTTCAAATAGAAGATGATCTGGTGTTCCAGAAAAAAGGCATTTTTTTAAAAAATATGAATCCAAGGAAAACCCTGGTTCTGATATACATAATCAAAATTTTTATATCACTTCAGCTTCTGAGAGAGATCGGTGTTACGGAAACTAGGAAGTACAAGGTTTTGGGAGGTGAGTGATAATGTGTATACAAAATCCAAATGACTGATGAGATCACTTAAGAATCTGATCAATTATATTGTCTAAACTCCTTTGACCTGAATTACAAATATTCTCTAAATAAAGAAATCATGGGAAAAATACTTCATCTATTATCCTGAAATCAGGATAATACTTAAATAATCTGAAGTCTCCTAATATTCCAACTTTATAATACTATATAACTTTATAATATATGTAGATGTAAGACAACCTATATTACAAAGGACAGGAGTGGATAAATGAATCTATTTGACATAATACAAAATGGCATAACATTAATTCTAAATAGACTGAAAAGTTAAGTTTCTATATTGAAATTACTAGAAACTCTGCTAAAACGTCATGTAAAGAGGCATAAATAAAAAGTCAAAAGGAAAATTAAAATGCAATTCTGAAATATATCAAATTAATTGATAAAGGCAAAAAGCAAAAAATAGAAAATACAAAATAAAATAAAATGGTAGACACATATCCAACCATACCAATAATTATATTAAATGTTAATGGACTATATCCTCCAATTAAAAGACAGTTTGCAAAATGAACTTTAAAAAGTGCCAACTACGCTGTCTATGAAAGAGGATTTTTAAACAGATAGACTGAAAGTAAATGAATAGAAAAATATATACCATGCTAACATTAAGCAAAAGAAGGCAAGAGTGCCTTTATTATTACTAATATTAAGCATAAGAAGTGAAGAGTGTTTTCATCATTAGATGAAGAAAATTCAAGACACAGAATATTACCTGAGATAAAGCAGGGCAGTTTGTAATGATAAAAGGGTTAATTCAACATACAGCCATAACAATCATGAATATGAATATCATAAATAACAGAGATTCAAAAACCAAATGTAAAGCTGACAGAATTCATTGAAAAATTTAACAACCCCCTCTCAGCAACTTATAGAACAGCTAAGACTCCCCAAAAATGTATTATACCGTATGCTCATTTCAATGGCATGTGATACAAAAATTCACAAGATAGAACCATATGCTGCTGAATGATAAAATAAACTTCAATAAATGTAAAACAACAATACCAACACTGAAATCACATAAAGAATTTTCTCTGACCAGAATGGAATTTAGTTAGAAACCAATAAAATAAGAGATCTATAAAAATCTTAAATATACAAAAATTTAAAAATAGACTTCTAAAGATCAAAGAAGAAATCAAAAGCACAATTAAAAATCTTCTAAAGGATGATTTTTAAAATGCAACATTTCACAGAACTAGAACAAATGATCCTAAAATTTGTATGGAACCACAAAAGACCTTGAATAGCCAAAGCAATCTTGAAAAAGAAAAGCAAAGCTTCAGATATCACAATTCCAGCCTTCAAGTTACATTACATAGCTACAGTATCAAAATAGTATGGTACTAATGCAAAAACAGACACATAGATCAATGGAACAGATTAGAAAAACCAGAAATAAACCCATAATTATATGGTCAATTAATCTTTGAAAAAGGAGGAAAGACAGTCTCTTCAATAAATTTCAGTTGGGAAAACTGGACAACTGCATGCAAAAGAATGAAACTAGACCACTTTCTTACACTATACACAAAAATAAATTCAAAATGAATTATAGACCTAAATGTAAGACTTGAAACCATGAAAATCCTAGAAAAGAGCACAGGCATTCATTTCTCTCACATAAGCCATAGCAACATTTTCCTAGATATGTCTCCTGAGGCAAGGGAAATAAAAGCAAAAGTAAGCTATTGGGACTACATCAAAATAAAAGCATTCTGTACAGTAAAGGAAATAATCAACAAAACTAAAAGGCAACCTAAACGGGAGAAGATATTTGGAAATGACTTATCTGATAAAGGGTTAGTATCCAAAATATATGAAGAACTTACACGTGTCAACACCAAAAAGCCAAATAATCCAATTAAAAAATGGGCAGGAGACATGAAAAGAAATTTATACAAAGAAGACATCCAGATGGCCAACAGACACTTGAAAGGTGCTCATCATCATTCATCATTGGGGAAATGTAAACCAAAACTACAATGAGATGTAAACCAAAACTACCTCACACCTGTCAGATGGCTAACATCAAAAACACAAGAAACAACAGGTGTTGGTGAAGATGTGGAGAAAAAGGAACCTTCTTGCACTGTCGGTGGGAATGCAAACTGGTGTAGCCACTGTGGAAACCAGTATGGACGTGCCTCAAAAAGTTAAAAATGGAACTACCCTATGATCCAGTAATCACACTACTGGGTATCTACCCCCAAAATACAAAAAAATACTAATTTAAAGGGATATATGTACCTTTATGTTTATAGCAGCATTATTTACAATAGCCAAATTATGGAAGCAGCCCAGTGTCCACTGATAGATGAATGGATAAAGAAGATGTGGTGTACATATATCAATAAAGGAATATTACTCAGCCATGAAAAAGAATGAATTCTTGCCATTTGCAACAATAGGGATGGAGCTAGAGTACAATGCTAAGCTAAATAAGTCAGTCAAATGATACTCTATATGGAAAACCCAAAAGATTCCACCAAAATACTGCTAGAATTGATTCCTGAATTCAGCAAAGTTGCAGGACATAAAATCAACACACAGAAATCAGTTGCATTCCTATACACCAACAATGAAGCAACAGAAAGAGAAATCAAGGAATCGATCCCATTTACAATTGCACCAAAAACCATAAAATACCTAGGAATAAATCTAACCAAAGAGGTGAAAAATCTATACACTGAAAACTATAGAAAGCTTATGAAAGAAATCAAAGAAGACACAAAAAAATGGAAAAAGATTCCATGTTCCTGGATAGGAAGAACAAATATTGTTAAAATGTCGATTACTACCCAAAGCAATCTACATATTCAATGCAATCCCTATCAAAATAACACCAGCATTCTTCACAGAGCTAGAACAAATAATCCTAAAATTTGTATGGAACCAGAAAAGACCCCGAATAGCCAAAGCAATCTTGAAAAAGAAAACCAAAGCAGGAGGCATCACAATCCCAGACTTCAAGCTATACTACAAAGCTGTAACCATCAAGATGTTATGGTACCGGCATAAGAACACTCAGATCAATGGAACAGAATAGAGAACCCAGAAATGGACCCACAATGTATGGCCAACTAATCTTTGACAAAGCAGGAAAGAATATCCAATGGAATAAAGACAAACTCAAAATGGATGAAAGACCTCAATGTAAGACAGGAAGCCATTAAAATCCTCGAGGAAAAAGCAGGCAAAAACCACTTTGACCTCGCCTGTAGCAACTTCTTACTCAACACGTCTCCGGAAGCAGGGGAAACAAAAGCAAAAATGAATTACTGGGACCTCATCAAAACAAAAAGCTTCTGCACAGTGAAGGAAACAATCAACAAAACTAAAAGGCAACTTGACAGAATGGGAGAAGATATTTACAAATGACATATCAGATAAAGGATTAGTATCCAAAATCTATAAAGAACTTCTCAAACTCAACACCCAAAAAACAAATAATCCAGTGAAGAAATGGGCAAAAGACATGAATAGACACTTCTCCAAAGAAGACATCCAGATGGCCAACTGACACATGAAAAAATGCTCAACATCACTCATCATCAGGGAAATACAAATCAAAACCACAATGAGATACCACCTTACACCTGTCAGAATGTCTAACTTTAACAACTCAGGCAGCAACAGATGTTGACGAGGATGAGGAGAATGAAGATCTCTTTTGCATTGTTGGTGGGAATGCAAGCTGGTGCAGCCACTCTGGAAAAAAGTATGGAGGTTCCTCAAAAAACTAAAAACAGAACTACCCTATGACCCAGCAATTGCACTACTAGGCATTTATCCATGGGATACAGGTGTGCTGTTTCGAAGGGACACAGGCACCCCCATGTTTATAGCAGCACTATTAACAATAGCCAAAGTATGGAAAGAGCCCAAATGTCCATCGATGGATGAATGGAAAAAGAAGATGTGGTGTATATATACAATGGAGTATTACTCGGCAACCAAAAAGAATGGAATCTTGCCATTTGCAACTATGTGGATGGAACTGGAGGGTATCATGCTAAGTGAAATGAGTCAGTCAGCGAAAGACAAAAATCATATGACCTCATTCATATGAGGACTTTAAGAGACAAAACAGATGAACATAAGGGAAGGGAAACAAAAATAATATAAAAACAGGGAGGCGGACAAAACAGAAGAGACTCATAAACATGGAGAACAAACAGAGGGTTACTGGAGGGGTTTTGGGAGGGGGGATGGGTTAAATGGGTAAAGGGCACTAAGGAATCTACTCCTGAAATCATCGTTGCACTATATGCTAACTAATTTGGATGTAAATTTAAAAAAATAAAAAATAAAATTAAAAAAATAAAAAAATAAAATAAGTCAGTCAGAAAAAGACAAATACCATACAATTTCACTCATATGTGGAATTTAAGACGCAAAACAAATGAGCAAAGAAAAAAAAAAGAGCAAGAGAGACAAACCAAGACACAGACTCTTAATTATAGAGAACATATTGATGGTTACCAAAGAGGAGGTGTGTAGAAGGATGAGAGAAATAGGTGATGGGAATTAAGAAGTGCACTTGTGATGAGCACTAGGTGATGTATGAAATTGTTGTATCAGTATTTTGTACAGCTGAAACTAATATAACACTGTATATTAACTATACCGGAATTAAAATAAAAACTTAATTAAAAACATTAACTCAAGGGTACACATGCACCCTGATGTTTATTGTAGCATTATTTACAAAAGCCAAATTATAGAAGAAAAAAATGCAACATTGCAAAATGTGGGGAGTACATTGCCTTTAACAGACTTATAATTTAAATGCTAATATTAACAAAAATTCTAAAAAAAAAAACTGTCTAAAATCACTGACCTAATGTTTCATCTGAGGAAGCTAGAAAAAGAGGAGCAAGGAAACTCCAAGTTAATAAAAGAAAGAACATAATAAATAAAGAGCAGAAATCAATTAATACATCAGAAAACAAACAATAAAGATACTAACAAAGTGAAAAGTTGGTTCTTTGAAAATAAAGTCTACCCTCATTAATCAAGAAAAAGAGAATACACATATCAATATCGGCAATGAAGAGGAAAGAAATACCACTACAGATCCTACAGGCATAAACAGGAATATAAGGGAATACTCTGCATAGCATTACGTGAACAAATTTGACAATGCGATAAAATAGACAAATTCCTTGAAAAGTACCACTTACTGAATGTAAAGTCAGACAAAACAGAAAATAGAATAATAAAATATCTATTAACTTATACAGTAATTTCATTCTAGACAAACATGCTGAAGTAATACATTGGAGAAAGAAAGTTTTGTCAACAAATGGTGACGTAACAATAACATCCAGATGGGAAAAAATAAATCCGGATTTCCTGACTCAGATTAAACACAAAAATTAGAAATTGATCAAAGGTAAAAGCAAAAATTTGAAAGCTGCTAGAGGAAAACATAGGACAGCTTCATGATTGAAGGCAGCCAAAGATTTCTCAGGACACAGAAATCAATAGCCATAAAAATAATTGGTAAATTAGACTTCATCAAAATGGAAATCTTCTCATCCAAATACACCATTAAGAAAATGAACAGACAGGGGCACCTGGGTGGGTCAGTTGGTTGGTTAAGTGTCCAACTCTTGATTTCGGCTCAGGTCATGTTTTCAGTTGTGAGATTGAGCCCCGTGTCAGGTTGACTGTGGAACCTGCTTTAAGATTCTCTCTCTCCCACTCCCTCTGCCCACACTCTCTCAGTCGAAAGAAAGAAAAGAAAAGAAAAGAGAAGAGAAGAGAAAAGGAAAAGAAAAAAGAAAAGAAAAGAAAAGAAAAGAAAAGAAAAGAAAAGAAAAGAAAAGAAAAGAAAAGGAAAGAAAACAGAATGACTGACCAGGCAAGCCACAGCCTGAGGGAAAATACAGAAAAACAAGGTTACAAAGGATTGTTCCCAGAATATATAAAGAACTCCTCCAACTCAGTAACAAAAAGACAATCCAACTGAAAAATAAATGAGCAAAAGACCTGAACAAAATTTCACAAAGATATACTAATAAGCAGTAAGCGCATGAAAAGTACTGAACATCATTAGTCATCAGGGAAATGTAAAATAATACCAGAGGGATACCACTGCACACGGGTAAAATTAGAAGACTGACAGGGGCACCTGGGTGCCAGGTGGTTGGGTGGCTGACTCTGGATTTCAGCTCAGGTTATGATCTCACGGTTTTTGAGTTCGAACCCTCTGTTTGGTTCTATGCTGACAGCATGGAGCCTACTTGGGATTCTCTCTCTGCTTTTCTCCTGTATGCACACACAGGCATTCTCTTTCTCTCTCAAACAAATAAATAAACATTAAAAAAAATAAAAGACTGACAAAAATGTTGGTGAGGATGTGGAACAACTAGAATTGTCATATGTTGTAGAAAGGAGTGTAAAAGGGAACTTTGGGGAAAAGTCTGGAAGTTTATCATACCTACTCAAATCAGTGATTCTATTCCTAGGTATTTACCCAAGAAGGGGAAAAAATATATATATCATCCATATATGTCTTCAAAAAATGACTTGTCTAAGAACGTTCATACCAGTTTTATTTATAAATGCCAAAAATTAGACATAGCCAAGGTATCCAACAACAGGAGAATGGATAAACAAATTAAGCTTTCTGGTTACCTGCTTCCACTTTTGCACCCTCTGGTACATTACAAAACAACAGCTAGGTTGCTCTTTAAAAAAAATTAAATATCACTTGCCTGCTAACACCTGTTGTAGCTGAAATTAAGTCCCAACTCTCGCAATGTCTATAAAGGCCCTATGATCTAGCCCTCACGTACCTTATCTCCCACAACTCTCCACGAGTTCTGCTTCTGTATCTGTATCTTGCAAATGATAGATCCATTCCATTTTCAGGGCTTGCGCTAGCTACTCCTCTATCTGGGGAGCTCTGCATCCAAAATTTTATGAGCCTCTTTCCCATTATTCTGGCTTGAGTTCAAGTGTCCCTTCTTCAGACCCTCCTTGATTACTAACTGAAGTAACTTTGTTTTCCCCATTCTCTATCCTATTACCCTCTCTTATTTATTCATTGCACAATCTGAAGTTATCTTTGGTTATTTGCATGCTTATTGTCTTTCTTCTCAGGCTGAAGGTAAGCATGGAGACTATGTTTTTGTTGACCAATATTATGGTCAGTACCTAAAAGAGTTCCTGAGATACAACAGGCACTCAATAAATACATGTTGACTAGTTACTGCCATACTCAAGGTTGTCTTCAAATGTTAACAGAATCTTGAGAGCAGTAAATAAAGACATAATTTATACCTTTCTTCCAAAGTATTAATATAGATATTGAAAGAAATAAAGGAATTTATGAAATGAACACTTCCTTAATAATTAAGTTTAAAACATAGTGACTTGTTCTATATTATAGATAATAAACTGGAAGAGGAGAAAGAGAGGGATAATTTATTGAACAACTACCATGCATTGCGATGTATTTTATATACTGTTGACCCTTGAACAACATGGGTTTGAACTGTGTGGGGCCACTCAAAAGTGGATTTTTTTCTATAAATATACAGTACAGTACTGTAAATGTATTTTCTCTTCCTAATGATTTTCTTAACATTTTCTTTTCCCTTGCTTACTGTATTGTAAGAATACAATATATAATGCATATAGCATACACAATACGTGTTAAATGACAGTTTGTGTTATGGTAAGGCTTTCAGTCTACAGTAGGCTATTAGTACTACTTTAATTATTATCTCAACAACCTTGTGCTATGTAAATGGCATCCATTTTATGTTAAAAAAAATGCAAACTCAGAGACTTGGTAATTTGAGAAAGTCCCACAGCTAATATATGGTAGGACCAAAATTTACCACCAAATCTATTTCTAAAGTCTATACTTTTCCACACTACCAGAGATCAAAATATGATAACCTAACAAATGTAGAACTTTTTTTCTTATTGTAAGAGATTCTTCCAAAATAAAACTCAAAGTTTATCAATGATATTTACAAAATAAGAATTCAAGCTTTATTTACCTTCATACATTTGTGGATTTTTAAGAACAACCTAAAGCCATGGACACAATTTATATTTTGATAAAGAAAATTATAAATTATAGTTCTTAACACTGTACTCAGGTCATTTTCTTTGAGTGGACAGAGATTTATCAAAGAAAAAGAAAACGTTTCATCTTAAAATCCCTCTAGTACTTAACAGTGAGAAAAAGTTCATATGAAAAATTAACAAGAATTCATAATGTTAATCATTTGTACAGTTTGAAACCATCTTCAGAGATGTAAATTGCTGCTCATTTCATCCTTGCTACTACTATTCTTTTCCAGTATGGATAAATAACCATTTATTTCCACTTTTAGAGAGAAGGGTTTTTCATTTATGTTTCACATTTCCATCCAAGAATCATACTAGCATGATCATATCATATTGTATTATAAACAGTCCTCAAATTCGTATCTGCCTAAAAGGCCTTCTAGTTGGTAATGAAATTCCCTGTGCCTCATTTTGCAACATTCTTCTTCTTTCCCCACTTGCCTTAATGCTACAAATGCCACCCATGTCTAGCATTTTCTCTCCCCAGCTGGCTCAGCTTCTTACCAGCATACCTTTTTGTTCACACTAGAAACTTCCTTTACTATACTTAGGTGTGTCCTCTGATGAAATGGCATGAATAGTTAACAGTAAATCTCAATTTTCCACTGGAACACAGGTAAATCTTTCTGTCTTGTCTTAGTTAAAATGATTTACAACTATCATGAAAGAAGCCTTTATTTTCAACTTAGTCCCTCATTGAACATAAAAGTTATAATCTGGAAAATTATTTAAAAAGATATGTACTTTAAGTCAGAAAATCTAGGAGTGATAGTGCAAAGGACTAATGGACATGTTCACTATTAAAATCAGTACAAAGAAAGGAAAAATTTAAACCATCGAAAAGGACAAAGCCAAGAGGCCCTGGGCATTCATCCTGGCAATAAGCCACAGCCTCCCCTCAAAGTTCCTCATTTTCCATCCATACTCTCAACCCTCTAAGGCCTAAAAACAACCACCCTCTTATGCCTTTGCCTATAGGTAAGCAGGTGCTCCTTGGGATAGAGAAAAACTCTATCTAAACTATCTGGAAAGCTGAACTTTTCTCCCACAGGCACAGCATCACATGTAGTGAAGAGGTCTTAAGTACCATTAGCCACTATTAGTTCTGGCCTGGGATTGGAACAATAATTAAAATGACAATTATTTATTGAATTTTTACCATATGTCAGACACCATGCTAAAGTACTTTATATATATGATCTCACTTCTTACAATAACCCTCTACAATAGGTACTTATTATAATTTCTATTTTTTTCAGATGTGCAAATTGAAGCACAGAGAAGTTAGGTAATTAGCCCATGTATAGAAAGTGGTGAAATCAGGAGCACCTGGGTAAATCAGTCAGTTAAGTGTCCCAACTTTTGATTTTGCTCAGGTCATGATCTCGTAGTTTCACGAATTCAAGTCCCATAGGGCTCTGCACTGGCAATGCAGAGCTTGCTTGGGATTCTCTCTCTCTCTCTCTCTCTCTCTCTCTCTCTCTCTCTCTCTCTCTCTCTCTCTGCCCTTCACCCACTCTCCCTGTCTCTGTCTCCCTCAAATAAATAAATAAACTTTAAAAAAAGAAAGTGGTGAAATCAGAATTCTAACTTTATTCTTATTGATACCAAATCTATAATTATATAATATATACAGGATGATGAGTCAATGAATTTTCAGAAACAATTTTACATATTCATACATTGGGTCTGCCTATATTTGACTTGCATATCAGGAACATATCAGATTCATGAGCTAAACTTCAGATTTTATTTATAAAATATCACAAATATAACTATTTTTAAAAGCATGCAAAATTTACCAACTAGCAGCTTAGCACATACCTACTGTGATGTTGCCCATGTTGCTGTGTAATGTTATATTGCCTGTAAAAGAGAGAGAAAAAAAGACAATTTTATATATTAGGGAAAGTCTAAAAATGAACTAATATATGGTTTTCTATAACATGGTTGGATATTCACAATATTATTTAATAACACTGTTATTGTTGTTGGCAATTCTCAGTAGTACAAATCTAATAAGAGAATTAGCTGAAACTCTGAAATAACTACCTTTAGTCATCTATACAAACTCTCTTCCAATATTCCACCTTAATGTTCTCTAGTATAACTACAAAACAAACCACCATACTCTCTGGGAAACGTGGATGAAAAATAATGATACTTCTATAATCCATAAATGAAAAAGTTACTTAAACATACTATGTATTTTTAACATAAACATTGCTGTATTTATCAGACCACTCAAAGCCAAGTTTTAAGCCAACTAAAATAACACTGAAATAATCTGTGGAAAAAAGTTATTACTGTTATTTTTCAGGCCGTGCTGCCATGTCTGTTAGATTAAAATAGTTTCTGTGCCAAGAGTCAAAGAGTTTGGGGCAGGAATAATGAACACATTGAAGTATGACTAACAAAGAAAAAGGTTTCAGAAGTCTTTTGATGAAAACATATTTTCCAGGAAAAGTATAGGATACTGGAACTGCTCTTCCCAGCCCCCTTTCTCCCAATACCAAAATTCATAGGATTTTTCTTCATATGTGTGTTTATAGACTTATTCCTAGACCCATACGACCTATGTTTACTGTACTGAAAATGTAATCAAGGTTACCTCTTCTGTCAGAATTCCAAAACTACTAAAAGAGTAAAGGAATAAATTTTATCTCACAAATAATCTAGGGTAAATGAACTCATTTATTTAATTTCTTACATCCTGTAAATACCGACATGTATCATCAGCACCTGAGAAAAAGCAAACAAATCACTTGATTCATTTGTCAACAGTCAGATGTATTTTGATTGCAAAAATCAAAGAGTCTTATATTCCTTCATGTGAGGATATGAACAAGGAGTACATTTGTGTAGAAATAAAACTTGGTTTGTGTGGAGAAATTAAGCTCCTAAAATTATTTTCAAGTCTCAGTACGTTACAAAGTTATAAAGATCCTTTTAAATGTGTTATGTAAATATTATTTCATCGGTGTGTTCTAGACATTCTCTTCCAATTTTCAAACCCAGTAAATGCAGATTCACCATCACATGCAAACAGCGGCCAAAGATCATATAGCTTCTAAGGTGGCTTTCAAAGATCCCTGACTCCTGGTATTCAAGCCCTTATATAATCTCTTCCCTTCATGCATAGGTTGGACCTAATAATTTAACACAGAAAATAAGGCAAAAGTGATGGGATGTTGTTTCCAAGATTAGGTTACAAAGGGATTCTGGTTTCTGTCTTGGTAGCCCTTTTCTGCTCTGACGGAAGCCATCAGCCAACTGCCTAAGAAGCACACTAGGAAGGAATCAATAGAGGCCTCTAATGAACAGGATCTGAACTCAAATCCTGCCAGCAACCACGAGTGAGCTAGGAAGCAGACTGTCCCTTAGTGGAACCTTTAAATGACCCCACAGCCCCAACTGACAGCTTCGTAACAACATCATAAGACATCTTGAGGCAGAGGATCCAGTTAAGCCACACCAAGATTCCCGACTCATCCAACTGTAAGATAATAAGTGTTTGTTGCTTTCAGCTGCTAAGTTTTGAGGTAATTTGTTACACAGGAAGAGGTAACTAGTACAGATGTTGAAAGCTAAAAGAGGGGTGCTGCCATAATAAATACTTAAAAATGTAGGAGTAGCTTTGGAACTTGGCAGTGAAGCAGAGGCTGGAAGGATTTTCAAGAGCATGTTAGAGAAAGCCTAAATTGCCTTGAACAGACTGTTAGTAGAAAGCTGAGTATGCTTTCCACAAGGACTCAGATGAAGTGAGGAAAATGTATTTAGAAATTGGAAGAAGGAGGGGCGCCTGGGTGGCTCAGTCGGTTAAGCGTCCGGCTTCAGCTCAGGTCATGATCCCAACAGTCTGTGGGTTCGAGCCCCACGTCAGGCTCTGTGCTGACAACTCAGAGCCTGGAGCCTGCTTCAGAATCTGTATCTTCCTCTCTTTCTGCCCCTCCCTGACTCATATCTGTCTCTATCTCTCTCAAAAATAAATAAACATTAAAAAAATTTTTTTAAATAAAAAAAAAAGAAATTGGAAGAAGGAGGATCCTTGATAAGTAGTTGTAGAAACTTAGCAATACCATCACCTTCAGTAATGTGCATGCAAAGTAAGAAATGTGCCTTAATGAACTGAGGGATTTAAGATTTCTAAGCAGGTTAAAGTATTATAAGTGCTACTTTTTTTTTTTTCACTTACTGTAAAATGCAAGAGATTAAAGATAAACTAATCTAAAGAAAGGACTGTTAAACAAACAAGACCAGGGCACAAACAGTTTTGAAAATTCTTAGCCACTCCAAACCATAAGAGACTCTTAACTATAGAGAACAAAACTAAGGGTTGCTGGAGGGGAGGTGGGTGGGGATGGGCTAGATGGGTGATGGGCATTAAGAAGGGCACTTGTGATGAGCACTGGATGTTATATGTAAGTGACAAATCACTAAATTCTACTCCTGAAACCAATACTACACTATACATTAACTAACTTGAATTTAAATAAAATCTTGGAAGAATAAAAATTCAAAAAAGAAAAAAAAGAAAAAGAAAATTCTTAGCCCCCCCAGATGACAAAAGATGTTAAAGGTGGGAATAGCTTTCAAACAAAGCTTGAATCCAAGAGCATTGGCAGAACATGGCCTAAAAATGAAGCTGAGAGGTGACTACAAAGACCACAGAAAGATCAACAGTGGTACCTTATAATAATAATAATAATAATAATCAATTATACAAACAATCCTTTAAAAAGATTAAAAGTATGTTTCACAGATCCTCTCAATCAACAGTCAATACTTCAGAAAGCTTGAGTGCATTTTACCTCAGTATCTCTGTGGAAGCCCACATTTTGAAGAGATTCTTGGATGTGGCTTTTATCTAATGGAATAAACCCCAATGTGATTCACAGGAGGCTGACAAAATTTTTGAGAGAATAATAACAGCAAGCACACCGCTAAACTGAACTGAAAGGAACAATGACAGTACAAGGTAAAAAGAGACCACTGGACCCCCAAAATTCTGTCAGGCAGCCGAATGAGAAAATCACTCACATGCAAACATACTTCATGAAAAAGGAAGGATGACTCAGAGGAAGGAACAAAAGCACAGAGGGCAAAGCATGAAATGCTAAATAATTACTCCCAGGCCTTGAGATATAAATCAAGGAAACTCCAATATTTGCCCACCCAAATTTTAAAATCACTATGGAGCAGTGACCTCTTTATGCCTCTCATTTTCCTCCTTTTGAACAGTAAGGTCTATACCAATTATCCTATACCTGTCCCATGATTGTATGTTGGGTGTGCAGGTAGGTTGTGGGGGAGGGGTGGTAAAGGGGGGGGGCGGCTAGATAACATCTCTTTAGTTCACAGGTCTTCAGATTCAGAGAAACTGTTCTTGATGAGTTGTACTTAAGCAACTACACCTGAGGAGTCTCATCAGGTGATGAGACTGATTTTGATGTAGAGATTCTGGACTCTGATGCGGTGCATAATGGGATGAAACTTTTAGGAAACTTGGAAGAAAGGAGGTGTATTTTGCATGTGAGAGGGACATTTGGGGGAGGGGATGGAAGACAGACTGGCCATCCAAAGCCTTACAGGATATCTGGGAAGATATACACATGAAAAATTAAAAATCAGTATTTATTAATAATTATAAGTGACAGTCCTAAGTTAACAATATGTATTAGGTGCCACGGCCACTCAGAGGAAAGAGACTAAAATGACCAGGCACAGACAACGAGAATGGTCATATTGGAGATATAACTAGAGCTGAGATTTTTTTTTTTTTAATTTTTTAACGTTCATTTATTTTTGAGACAGAGAGAGACAGAGCATGAACGGGGGAGGGTCAGAAAGAGAGGGAGACACAGAATCTGAAAACAGGCTCCAGGCTCTGAGCTGTCAGCACAGAGTCCAACGCGGGGCTCGAACTCACAGACTGTGAGATCGTGACCTGAGCCGAAGTCGGCCGCTTAACCGACTGAGCCACCCAGGCGCCCCGAGCTGAGATTTTAAACATGGATAAACTTGAATATTCTGAGGAGGAAAATTTTTCTTTGAAGAAGAATAACATAAGCAAAGGTAAAAAAAAAAAAAAGTAGAACTACACATGCTATGTTGAAATCATGCAAATCAGTTAAGCACAAGCAATTAGGCAAGTCTATGAGGACAGAGATCATGTCTTTCTTATTTAGCATTACATCCTGAAAGGTTAGTACAGTGCCCACTACATAGTAAACATTATCATTTTTTAAACAAATGTTCAAATTAAGTTTGGAAAAACATGTGAAGAGCAATCTGTAGAAGAGCCATAGAGTGCTAGTCTTCTACTGACTTTATCCTAAATTGATGAAGTCAGTGAAGAATTTCAAGATAGATAACAATAAGAAAACCATGCTTTAGGGAGACTAACCTAGTGTGAGACAGTGAAGACATTCACTCAGAATTCTCTTTATTGCTTCCACCTCCTGAACACTTCAAACAGATAAAGTAGACCACTGATTTTTCTGATTATAACTGTTAGTAAAGAACTGTAATAGTTTTATAGTCAGTCCTTTAGCAAGCGAGTCCAGTTGCCCACTCAGGAAGGCAAAAGAGCTTTATTATCTTACACTAAGCTATAAAAATTTGCTATTTTTTTTAACATTTATTTATTTTTGAGAGAGAGAGAGAGAGAGAGAGAGAGAGAGAGAGAGAGAGAGAGAGAGAGATTGTGTGAGCAGGGAGGGGTAGAGAGAAAGGGAGACACAGAAACCGAAGCAGGCTCCAGGTTCTGAGCTGTCAGCACAGAGGCCAACATGGGACTCGAACTCACGAACCGTGAGATCATGACCTGGGCTGAAGTCAGACATTCAACCAAGCCACCCCGGTGCCCCCCAAAATCTGCTATTTTTTAATAAAAATATGTTCTTTCTCAAAAAGCCTATCATTAGCGCTCATCATGAAAGTAAAGTGACCTCAAAGAAAGTTATGGTTCTTACAGCCATAAAACAGAAGTTTTAGATCAATTAAAGAATGAAGGACTAGTTCATATTATAGTGGGACCTTAGAGTCTCAGACTACATCTTTCTTGAATGTTAAAGAGTTCTGTGCAATAAAAGCATAGTGGAAGGAAAAAACTATGGAAATAAGGAATATTTGTAAATATAAAGAATATTTCAAAATACCTTTATCAATGCTAAGGATTTTAAGTTTATTTTTATTTATTCTGAGAGAGAGAAAAAGAGAGAGAGCAAGTGGGGGAGGGGCAGAAAGAGAGGGAGAGAGAGAATCCCAAGCAGGCTCAGTGCTGTTAGCACAGAGCCCAATGTGGGGCTTGAACTCATGAACCGCGAGACCATAACCTAAGCTGAAGTCATGAGTCGGATGCTTAACTGACTGAGCTACCCAGGTGCCCCATGTCAATACTAAAGGATTTTTAAAGAAATAAATAAAAAATGTATTTTTAACTCATATCAAAATATTTAGGAAACTCTACCCTAAACAGAAATATTCCAAAGTCATGAGAATATACAAAATGGATCTTTTACCTCAAATACTTTGTGGAATTAGGTAGAATATTTAAAAGGTGATAACTAAGTGAGAATCACTAGCACAGTTTTCTATATTTTGGTTCCACCTATTTCATCTCCAACCACTAAAAACAATAAACAAATCAACTACTTTAGAGGGGTGGATCTATGTAAAAGGCTTCTTTGTAAGAAAGGAGACACCACATGGTTTGTACTATGTGTGTGTATTCTTCTTTCAAGTTATGTTAACTTCTCCACAAACCCCAGTGTTTGAGAAAATATATTGCTTTTTTCAGCCAGTAATTCTTCATTCTAGTATGGTCAGAAGGAAAAATAAACTATCAATTAGAGATAAACATTAGTTTATTTTTCTTCACTAAAATAAATGTGATTATGGTTTAAAAAGCACATATCCTCAGTTTCCCAAGGGAATTTTATTTTTTTATTTATTTTTATTTTTTGAGAGAGCACGTGCATGCAAGTTGGAAAGGGACAGAGGGAGATGGAGAGAGAGAATCTTAAGCAGGCTCCATACCTAGCATGGAGCCTGATGCGGGCTCAATCCTACAATGTGAGATTGTGACCTGAGCCAAAATCAAGAATCAGATGCTTAAACAACTAAGCCAGCCAGGCCAATCATTTAAAGAATAGTTAATACTTACTCTTCTTAAACTGTTCCAAGAAATAGAAATGGAAGGAAAACTTCCAAACTCATTCTATGAGGCCAGCATTACCTTGATTCCAAAACCAAAGACCCCACAAAAAGGAGAATTATAAGCCAATATCCCTGATGAATATGGATGCAAAAATTCTCAACAAGATACCAGTAAATTAAATCCAACAGTACTTTTGAAGATTACTCACCACGATCAAGTGGGGTTTATTCCTGGGCTGCAAAGGGAGTTTAATATTTGCAAATTAAGCAATGTGATACACTAAATTAATACAAGAAAGGATAAGAACTGTATGATCCTCTCAACAGATGCACAAAAAGTATTTGACAAAGTACAGCATCCATTCTTGATAAAAACCATCAACAAAGTGAGCATAGAAGGAACTTGCCTTAACATCATAAAGGCTATAATATCAAAGACCCACAGCTAATATCATACTCAATGAGGAAAAACTGACAGCTTTTCCTCTACAGTCAGGAACAAGACATTCTCATCATTATTTAATGTCGTACTGGAATGTACTAGCCTCAGCAATCAGACAAAAAAGAAATAAGTGATCCCAATTGGCAAGGAAGACGTCAAACCTTCACTATTCACAGGTAACATGATACTCTATTTAGAAAACCTGAAACACTCCACCAAAAAATTGTTAGAACTAATACATGAATTCATTAAAAGTTGCAAGACACAAAATCAACATACAGAAATCTGTTACATTTCAATACACCAATAATGAAGCAGCAGAAAGAGAAATCAAGGAATGGATCCCATTTACAATTGCACCAAAAACCACAGGATACCTAGGAATTAACCTAACCAAAGAGGTAAAAGATCTGTACTCTGAAAATTAAAGAACACTTACAAAAGAACTTGAAGAGGACACAAAGAAATGAAAAAACATTCCATGCTCATGGATTGGAAGAACAAATATTGTTAAAATGTCTATACTACCCAAAGCAATCTACACATTTAATGCAATCCCTATCAAAATACCACCAGCACTTTTCACAGAGTTAGAACAAATAATCTTAAAATTTGTTTGGAACCACAAAAGACCCTGAATAGCTCAAGCCATCCTGAAAAAGAAAAACAAAGCTGGAGGCATCACAATTCCGGAGTCCAAGTTATATTACAAAGCTGTAGTTATCAAGACAGTATGGTAATGGCACAAAAACAAACACATATATCAGTGGAACAGTATAGAAAGTCCAGAAATGGACCGACAACTATATGGTTAACTAATCTTCGACAAAGCAAGAAAGAACATCCAATGGAAAAAAGACAGTCTCTTCAACAAATAGTGTTGGAAAAACTGGACAGCACTATGCAAAAGAATGAAAGTGGACTACTTTCTTACACCATACACAAAAATAAATTCCAAATGGATGAAAGACCTTAAATGTGAGAAAGGGAACCATCAAAATCCTAGAGGAGGGGTACCTGTGTAGAGTATATTATGCTAAGCAAAATAAGTCAGCCAGAGAAAGACAAATCACATATAATTTCACTGATATGTGGAATTTAAGACACAAAACAGATGAACATAGGGGAAGTAAGAAAAAAAAGAGGGAGACAAACCTTAAGAGACTCTTAACTATTGAGAACAAACAGCGTTAGTGGAGAAGAGGTGGGCAAAGTATGGGCTAAATGGGTGATGGGTACTGAGGAGGGCACTTGTGATGAGCCCTGGGTGTTATATGTAAGTGATAAATCACTAAATTCTACCCCTGAAACCAGTATTCCATTATATGTGAACTAACTAGAATTTAAATAAAAACTTGAAACAAAAAATAAAATAAAATAAAATAAAATAAAATAAAATAAAATAAAATAAATAAATAAAAAGCACATAATATCAATAATCCAAACGGAGCAAGCAAATATCCTTAAAGGTTAAATTCTTTTTGTATTTTGAGGAGGTGGGGGGAGGGTGAGAAGTAAGGGAGGCACTTCCCATTTGCAAGCCACAGTTCTAACTGCTAAGAATATAGAGATGAATAAAACATGATCCTTTCTATTGATGAATTTATAATTAGGCAAGAATGTACAGATCAATGGAAGGCCAGAGATGAGGAGCAGATGCTTTCAATGAGTACTGAAAAATTACTAAAAGTCAATGAGGTAAAGAAAGGTGGGAAAAGCATTTGAAGACTATCAACAGAATGATCAGTAGGTCTAAGACTCTAATCAAGGACTCAGGAATATAAAACAGGTAAGAATATATTCAGATAAGTAAGAGATTATGTAATTCCGGAAGGCACAGGGTCCAAACAGAAAGTTAGGCCAATCATCCACGCAATCGGAAAGGTTTGAATAAGAGAATGCTATGTTGAATGTGTATTTCTAATAAACAACCATAGGCTACAGTAAGGAGGATGGAGTTGATGAAAGAAAGACTGGAAGCCAAGGTATTGCTGAGTTGAGGCAAGAGATGACAAGAGTCTGAAATAGAACAGTAGAAATTAGAAAGAGATGAGATAGAATGAGGAAATATTTAGCTAATAAAACCCACCTAAATTTGGTGATTAATTAGATGATTGGGAGGTGAGAGAGAGAGGAATCTAGGATTACTTCAATCTTTCTAGCTTGGGGAGTTTGGTACATGGTAATATCAGAAACTGAAAATAGAAATAAAGGAGGAAAAACACATTATGGATAAGGTTTGTCAGGGGGAGGGGAAAATAAGAAAAAAAAAGTTAGAAATGTTGAGTTTGAGATGCCTGTAAAGATCCAATTAGCTATATCTACCAAGCAGATGGATGTATAAGTCAGAAGTCAGGGCTAGAGATACAGATTTGAATTACCAGAATACAAGAGTAGTTAAGGCTCAAAAGCATGTAAGATGCCCAAGGAAAAGAAAGAAGCAAAACAACAATAAAACAGGATGAAATCTTGGAGAATACCAAGGGAATGGGAAAAGGAGGAGCTCATAGAAGTTTGAGAAAGATCAATTATAAATATAAGACATGAAAAAGACTGCCAGTGCCCACTAATATTTGTGGCTTTTCTCCTGCCTTAGAACACTGCTAAACTCTCGATCTGAGCCTCTTGCAGTTCGATAAAGTCATTTAAAATATTCTGGCTAGGGAGAAAAGATGAAACAAAACAAAAAAGACCAAAAGACTAGAAAGTACCAGAGAACAGCACCAGAAACTCTGGCAACACAATGGCAATAAGTTCCTATCTTTCAGTACTCACTCTAAATGTCAATGGACTAAATGCTCCAATAAAAAGACATAGGGTAACAGAAAGGATAAGAAAACAATATACACCTAACTGATGTTTACAAGAGAACCATTTTAGACCTAAAGACACCTTCAGATTGAAAGTAAGGGGATGGAGAACCATCTATGATGGTAATGGTTGCCAAAAGAAAGCCAGAGTAGCCATACTTATATCAGACAATCTAGATTTTAAAATAAAGACTATAACAAGAGATGACAAAGGGCATTATTACATAATTAACAGGTCTATCCACCAAGAAGATCTAGCAATTGTACACACTTATGCCCCCAACATGAAATTACCCAAATATATAAATCAATTAATCACAAACATAAAGAAACTTATTGGTAATAATACCATAATAGTAGGGGATTTCAACACCTCACTTACAGCAATGGACAAATATCTAAACAGAATATCAACAAGGAAACAATGGCTTTGAATGACACACTGGATCTGATGGACCTAATTGATACATTCAGAACATTTCATCCTATAACAGTGGAATATACATTCTTCTTGAGTGTACACAGAACATTCTCCAGAATAGATTTGTGTGCTGGGACACAAATTAGCCCTCAACAAGTACAAAAAGATTGAGATCATACCGTGCATATCTTCAGACCACAACGCCATGAAACTCGAAATCAACCACAAGAACAAATTTGGAAAGACAGCAAATATTTGAAGACTAAATAACATCCTACTAAAGAATGAATCAGTTAACCAAGAAGTTAAAGAGAAAATTAAAAAGTTCATGGAAGCCAGTTTAAATAACACCACAGCCCAAAACCTCTAGGATGCAGCAAAGGCAGTCATAGGAAGGAAGTGTATAGTAATCCAGGCCTTTCTAAAGAAGAAAGGTCTCAGATACACAACCTAACCTTACACCTTAAAAGAACTGGAAAAAGAACACAAAATAAAACCCCAAACCAGCAGAAGATGGGAAATTATAAAGATTAGAGCAGAAATCAATGCTATTTAAATTTAAAAAAAAAACAAAAAACAATAGATCAAATTGATGAAACCAGGAGCTGGCTCTTTGAAAGAATTAACAAAATCGATAAACCCCTAGCCAGTATGATCAAAAAGAAAAAAGACAGGACCCACTAAATAAAATCAAGAATTAAAGAGGAGAGATCACAACCAACACTACAGAAATACAAACAAAAATAAGAGAATACTATGAGCAATTATATGCCAATAAATTGGCCAATTTGGAAGAAATGGAGAAATTCCTAGAAACATATTAACTACCAAAACTGAAACAGGAAGAAAGAAAAAATTTGAAGAGACCCATAACCAGTAAAGAAATTGAGTTATTAATAAAAAATTTCCCCAAAAAACAGAAGTCCAGGGTTGGATGGCTTTCCAGGGGAATTGTACCAAACATTTAAAGAAGAGTTAACACCTACTCTTGTGAAGCTGTTCCAAAAAACAGAAGTGGAAGGAAAACATCCAAACTCATTCTATGAGGCCATCATTACCTTGATTCCAAAACTATACAAAGACCCCACTAAAAAGGAGAACTACAGACCAGTTTCTCTGATGAACATGGATGTAAAAATTCTCAACGAGATACTAGCCAACTGGATTAAACAATACGTTAAAAGAATTATTCGCCACAATCAAGTAGGCTTAATACCTGGGATGCAAGTCTGGTTCAATATCCACAAATCCATCAATGTGACACGTCAATAATAAAAGAAAAGATAAGAACCACATGATCCTCTCAATAGATGCAGAGAAAGCATTTGAAAAAACATGGCATCCTTTCTTGATAAAAAGTCTCAAGAAAGTAGGGATAGAAAGATCATACCTCAAAAGCATAAAAGCCATAAAGAAGAGACCCACCGCTAATATCATCCTCAACGGGGAAAAACTGAAAGCTTTCCCTCTAAGGTTAGGAACATGATAGGGATGTCCACTCTCGCCACTGTTATTCAACATAATACTGGAAGTCCTAGCCTCAGCAATCAGACAACACAAAGGAATAAAAGGCATCCAAATCAGCAAGGAGGAAGTCAAACTTTCACTCTTCACAGACAAGATACTCTACATGGAAAACCTAATAGATTCCACCAAAAAACTGCTAGAAGTGATCCATGAATTCAGCAAAGTGGCAGGATTTAAAATCAATGCACAGAAATTCATTGTATTTCTATACACCAATAAGAAAGCAACAGAAAGAGGAATGAAGGAATCAATCCCATTTACAGTTGTACCAAAAACCATAAAATACCTAGGAATAAACCTAAAGAAAGAAGTGAAAAATCTATACACTGAAAACTACAGAAAGCTTATGAAAGAAATTGAAGAGGACACACACAAAAAAGGAAAAACATTCCATGTTAATGGATTAGAAGAACAAATATTGTTAAACAATCCTAAAATTTGTATGGAACCAGAAAAAAAACCGAATTGCCAAAGCAATCCTGAAAAAGAAAACCAAAGTTGGAGGCATCACAATCCTGGACTTCAAGATATATTACAAAGATGTGATCATCAGGACAGTATGGCACTGGCAGAAAAATAGACACTTAGATCAATGGAACAAAATAGAGAACCTAGAAATGGACCCACAAACATATGGCCAACTAATCTTTGACAAAGCAGGAAAGAATATCCAATGGAATAAAGACAGTCTCTTCAGCAAATGGTGCTGGGAAAACTGGACAGCAACATGCAGAAGAATGAACCTGGACCACTTACTTACACCATACACAATAATAAACTCAAAATGGATGAAAGACTTAAAACATAAGACAGGAAGCTATCAAATCCTAGAGGAGAAAGCAGGCAAAAACCTCTGACCTCACCTGTAGCGACTTCTTACTCAACACATTTCCGGAGGAAACGGAAACAAAAGCAAAAATGAACTATTGGAACCTCATCAAGATAAAAAGCTTCTGCACAGTGAAGGAAACAATCAGCAAAACTAAAAGGTAACTGACAGAATGGGAGAAGATAATTGCAAATGACATGTCAGACAAAGGATTAGTATCTAAAATCTATAAAGAACTTATCAAACTCAACATCTCAAAAACAAAAAAATCCAGTGAAGAAATGGGCAAAAGACATGAACAGACACTTCTCTAAAGAAGTCATCCATATGGCTAACACGCACATGAAAAAATGTTCAACATTACTGACCATCAGGGAAATACAAATGAAAACCACAATGAGATACCACCTCACACCATTCAGAATGACTAAAATTAACAACTCAGGTAACAACAGATGTTGGCGAGGATGTGAAGAAAGGGGAACTCTTTTGCACTGCTGGTGGGAATGCAAACTGGTGCAGCCACTCTGGAAAACAGTATGGAAGTTCCTCAAAAATTTAAAAATAAAACTACCCTATGGCCCAGCAATTGCACTGCTAGGTATTTATCCAAAGAATACAGGCATGCTGTTTCCAAGGGACACATGCACCCCAATGTTTACAGCAGTGCTATCAATAGCCAAGGTATGGAAAGAGCCCAAATGTCCATCGACAGATGAAGGGATAAAGAAGATGTGGTGTACACACACACACACACACACACACACACACACACACACACACACAATGGAGTATTACTCGGCAATCAAAAAAAAAATGAAATCTTGCCATTTACAACAACATGGATGGAAATAGAGGGTGTTATGCTAAGCAAAATTAGAGAAAGACAAATATGATATGACTTCACTCATATGTGGAATTTGGGATGCAAAACAAATGAACGTAGGTGAAGGGAAGCAGGAAAAATATAAAAACAGGGAGGGGGACAAAACATAAGAAACTCTTAAATATAGAGAACAAACAGGGTTGCTGGAGGGGTTGTGGGTGGGGAGAAGGCTAAATGGGCAAGGAACATTAAGGAAGACACTTGTCGGGATGAGCACTGGGTGTTAATACGTAGGGGATGAATCACTGGATTCTACTCCTGAAATCATTATTGCAGTATATGCTAGCTAAGTTGGATGTAAATTAAACAATAAAAGTAAATAATAAAAATAAATTAATTAAATAAAATGAAATATTCTGGCTAAAAACATATCGCAGAAGCAATATATATACTTTTAGGTTTGGTTTCTGAAATTTTTTGCATGAACCTCTAATCGCTCTTCCTTTCGTGGAAGCTTGGAAACCACACACTGAAGATGGCAGCATCACTTTTACAGAGAGAGTCAAGTCCATCTAAGGAACTGAGTCCAAATACAGCATGTATCACATTGTCTAAATCCCCCCCAAAATTTATGCTGTCTGTACCACAAAGCAAGCAATTCCTTTCTAGTATTTATATTAAAAAGTTTTAAGTGTCCAGAGTCAACATTAACATAACATTGTCATATGTCAAAATGAAAATCAAACCAAAACTTTACAAAAGACTTTAAATAATAAATCCTAGAATTTAAACAAAGCATGTTCATGAACTTCATGAAAAGTTCTATTTTATCCAATAAAAGCTTGTCTTTCGAAATTTTGTATTGTTTCTGTCTTTCTAAATTCACAAGACAGATTAATAAATTCACCAGTGACTAAAAATCATTTCTTAAAGCAAATTCGAACATTTCTTTATGAAATTCTGAGTGATATCAAAGTTATCAACTGTGCTTGTATAGCTAATGGAACTTTTACTTCTGGGAGTTTCTAAAATCTAAAGTAGTTGAGTAGAGAGAAAATTAGAGAACTAATGCTCAGTAATTTATTTATCTATGTATATTCCCAAAGAACCTAAAATAAGACCCTAAATTACATGGGGAAGCTAAATATTTAAAGTATACTTTTATTCATTGATAACTTATTCCAAGTACTAACATAAGTTAAATATAAAATGCTAAAACAATTGTCATGAGTTTGTCTACATATTTATTTTATTTTTAGTGTTCGTTTATTTATTGAGAGAGAGAGAGAGAGAGAGACCGAGAGCAGGGGAGGGGCAGAGAGACAAGGAGAGAGAGAATCTCAAGCAGGCTCTGTGCTGAGCACAGAGCCCAACACAGGGCTTAATCTCACCAACTGTGTGATCATGACCTGAGCTGAAATTAAGAGTCAGACATCTAACCAACTGAACCACTCAGGTGTCCTGAGTATGCCTACATATTAAACTCTCATTAATTGTTTAAATTATGTTATAAATAAAAACCAACCCCAGCAAACCATTTCAAGGAAGCTTCTGTTTCTCTTTAGAGTCAGGAGATTATATATATTTATATTTTAAAAACATATTTAGTAGAATACTAAATATAAAAATATGTTTATATCTTATACATACATGTAGAGGACTTTTTAAAATAATAAACATTCAAATAGCAGAATATAATAAAACATAATTCACATAGTATCTAATGTTTTTGATAATTTAGAAGGAAATCAAGAGAGTAAACTGTCCCAAAATTTTATACCTAAGTACAAACTATCCAACTACTTATTCTCCAAGATTGCTAGTGCCAAGAGAGTAGGGAATATTTGTTGAATCAACGAATAAACTAGTTTCTTTTATATTAGAAGACATACATACCTAATATATATGATTCAACCAACCTTACAAATAGTGAATATCATTAGTCAATTAGCTTACTCATTTTCTTATCTAGAATATATAGTTAACTATACCTAATAATTCCATTTGGAAAACCATTAGGATAGATTTTTCTTCTTCTCTACATCTAGGAGTCAACTTGCAAGGCCAGAAAAGACATATTACTGCTTTCAAAATCCCTTTTTTCATTACTGGGCATCCTCTAAGTACTTAACACTGTGTTGGGTATTGGTTTGCCATCAGGTTATATGAACAGACAGAAAATATATACAAGAAATAAATTTCATGCTCTCTCTTCCTTTATGGAAGCCTTAGAAACCATACACTGAAGAGAGCACTTTTATGGAATAAACTGAATTCCTAAATATCTCCATGAGACTAAGTTGAACCGAAACATTGTACAGAACATCCACATTTTTTCCAGATGTCTTAAGGCATCACAAATGTTACTGAAACTGGAGTTTACGATATAGAACATAGCTGAAACAGTCCATCTGTGTGGTAGTGCTGTTTGTCTAGAGGAAACACCTCCAGAGCATGCCAGGAATCCCTCAGGGCAATGATGGCATTTGGGTTCACCATGGCTATTACACAGATTTGTTTGAACACTGTTTACAAGTATCTCCTAGAAGGTCAAGAAACCTGGATTAAATCCTTGCTCTTCCATTAATTAACTTGTAATGGAGAGAAAACAATTAGACATTTCTAAGTTTTGTTTTCATTTGTAAACAGCCAAATGTCCATTAAGTGAAAGGCGCTGGTCCACTTTGGCACTCAATACATGTTTCTTTTCAATTTGCTTTCAAACCATCCACCCACCCACTGACACCAAGACCTCTGAACTAATATTTCTTGGTAAATCTATCAAAAAAGACAACTAGACAGCTACTGACACTGTATTTGTGGTAAAAATGGCTTTTTTATAACATCTGTATGTTGGGTTGCTAAAAATCTACTAAAAAAAAAAAAAAAATCAGCTTAAGCCTTGTTAAAGGAAAAGGAAGCCAAACTAAATAAATCCTAGATAGGCAGGTCTTAGAATGAATCCCAAATTTGTTTTCTGCAAGCCAGACATTTAGAAGTAGCAACACATTTTCCCATAAAAACAAGTTTTAAGATTCCCAAGCCAGCTTGTTTAAATATAGCCAAAATATAATTTGTGTTATATGACCATCCCCATTGAGAAGAACAAAGAATTCACTGCAATATATACTCAATATTCCAGCTTGGGATGATCTTCAGAAGATATTCCTCCTTACTAAAATCTTAGTAGCTAGAACATAGGGACTTCCTTTCACTAGCCACGACTCTGATCTTCTCACCAACTAGGATGTAGGCCTAGAACACTGCCTGTTCTTCCATCCCCATCCCACCTCCAAACTCCAAACTCCAGTAGCACATTCACATACTGACAAGGATGTCCTTTAGGACAAGGATGGAAATAAGGGTAGCATGAGAGAGGCAAGAAACGTAGCCTTGTCTGAAAGGTGATTAAAAAGTAGGCAGACACTGGTGTGACTAATAGGAGGGTTTCTTTCTTATTTCTTTCTCTTTTACATACTTACTATCACTGAAAAACCAAAGCAGATTGTGGGCCAAGGACCAGATGGAGGAAAGCAGGATTGCATAACATGTAAGCTTTTCTAGAGTGGCAAATGGATCAAATTTTCCCTTCCCTTACTTCTTCTCACTGCTGTACCAGTATTACAAATAAAGAAGATGACATTCAATCCTTTGATTACACCACTAGTTCTTTAAGGATAGGAATCATCTCCTGCCCAACTATGTACCCTTGGTGTCTGAAAGTATGGCACACAATAGGTGGTCAATATGTGTACTGAATGAATCAATAAATATAACTTCAATGAATGCTATGATTTGTCATCCAGAACCCCTTTACACCCGAGGGCTTATTTTCCTAGCTGATGGGAGTACTGCTGGCAGACAGCCCTCGGCTGTCAGCCCTCTTAGGGTATTACCTCAGCTGAAAAGAGCCATCTTGGCCCAAAATCATACTCCTTCCTGGGGCATCTTGCATCTAATGATTGGGGATCTAAAGGTCTAGCTTCCCTCACCTCAACTTGAGACAATTCTGAGGACCACCCCAGCTTTAGAGCTCCCCCTTGGGACTGTTGTGGCTGCATCAGGTCCAACTTCTCCAGTAGAAATTGGGCTTCCTTCCTTTGCACAGCATTGGTTCCAACACGCCTCCTTAGTAAATGTGCTACACTCGAATTTCCATCTCAGCGCCTGCTTTCAAGAAACCCAACCTGAGGACAACAGCCCAAGAGAGGATCCAGATCTGACTCAGATTTAAACCATGCAAGGAAAGGTATCTGACTTCATATTAAAGGTCAGTAAATATAAAAGGCTTTACAAAACTTAAGGAACAAATTATTTTATCCTTAGCAATTTGTTTCCATTTCAGCACTTTAAGTAATCAATAATCAAGAGACTTAAGAGTTTTTTTGAGGACTTGCTCAAAAAAAGCGCCTCTGTTTACTCTCATGTAAGCTATTAATGGCAAACTGTACCAAATTCAATTTTATCTAAGTTAAAAGAAAGTAAAAGAAATTAAACATTAATGGATTTAATGTAAATATGGTAAAAAGCACTGCAAAGATCAGTGCTGTTCTAATCACGGGTGTTAGTCAACATCTGACTTGATATAGAACTGCTTTTCTACTAAAAGCTACTCAATATATTAAGTACAGTACTTTTCACTGCCATTACCAGAAATGCAATACTACATAAAAGTCATTATTAAAAAATGAAGAGTTACAAATTACTAGGACTATTCAAGGCACAGCTGAGCAAAAAATAAATGAAAAAATAAGTAACAAAAGGAAATGCATTAAAAACCAGAATTACTATTACCTTCAAATATAACAGCATAATAGTCAATATCTTGCCAAAATAAAATATAATAGTTTATCAGTCATTTTATTTTATGTTTGTTTAAAAAGATGATGAGTTTGCCATTAATTATTTAGAAGGCCAGCTTCCTAATGGCAGATCCTTCTTCAACTAAAGAGAAATAAGAGCCACCTCTTAAAAATTTATGTTATATGTAGTCTGAGATGTATTAGGCCTTTGTCATCTTACCATGAACACTTCCTAATGTAATATCCCCAGCAGCAGAAGACAGAAATGATGATTCTGTATAAAGATACTTGGCTTCCAGCAAACCATCTTCAGTAGATATATTAACTGTACTTCCCTGCAGTTTATCTATGGTCACAGTCTATCAAAAGAAAAACTCAAAATCAGTTCATTATAAAACAAAGACTGGTAAAAAGTCAAAATGGTACCCTCAGATTTAAATGGGCAACTAGATAAAAAGATACTACCCAGTACACAATCACTTTATTTACGTTGATTCTCTAGCTCTAATTACAATATTGTGAGCAACAATGTATTCTCTGTGGAATGTGGAATAGAACCATTAAATTCCTTCACTTATTTAGATCTTTAATTTCTCTTAATGATGTTTTATATTTTCTTTGTAGAGTTCTTCAGCTTTTGTTAAATTTATTCCTATTTGGTATTTTCTAAGTGCTATTATAAATCTTTTTTTAAACTTCATTTTATCCTAATTGGCTTTTGTATGTGATCTTAAATCCAACAACTTCACTAAACTCACTAATTCTAATAATTTTCCTGATTTTTAAGAAAATTTTTCTACATGCATATTTACATTATCTGCAAGTGATAGTTTCTTTACTTCCTTTCCAATCCTTATATTAATGCATTTTTCCTGCTCTTTCCTGCCTAATTATCTGGCTCAGGTCTCCAACTCAACAGTGAACAAAAGCAAGGAGATAGCAAGCATCCTAAACTTATGTCTCTTCTCAGAGGGAAAACTTACAATATAGCGTCATTGAGTAAGATGTTTGCTCTAGATATACTTTGGATCCTTTGTATCAGATTCCAACTATTTCAAATTTGTTTAAATTATAAATAGGCTTTTAATTTTAGCACATACTTTATCTGATTTTATTGTACTATCATGATTTTCTCCTGTCATCTGTTAATTAGTGAATACACTATCAATTCTACAGTTTTTCCAGTTTACATCTAATAACAAAGTAGCTTTCTATTAAACAAAATGAAAAGAATTTTGTATCTATCCCTAAGCTTCCCTAACAAAATTTAGTATGAATTTATGTTTCAAATATTGAACACAATATAAAATGAAGATATCCAGTAATAATTTCTAATCATCTCTATCAAAGTTCAAACAAATGTTTTATAAGCGTCGAGTGTTAATTATGTCTGAGTGTTAATTACTTTTATGTTGACATAGAAACAGAATCACCAGGAAGGCATGCTACAATTTTGCCTGGCATCAAATTCAAGTATTACACTGGGGTGTTTAAAGAAAGATCGATTTTCAACACATCATCACCACACTAGTGTCATCCATTCCTAATACGTTTTTCAAAAACTGATAAAAAATGAAAATATTATGTAAGAAGAATTGAGTTTCAAGAATTCTAAAATTTGTAAGTACAAAAAAGAGAAAGAAAAGCACTCAGAGGTTCCACCAGGAAGCAAATTAGAATTACTTCACCCTCTGGATTTGAGATATATAACTTCCTTTTTTAACTTTCAGTAAGTATATAATATGCACCTGATTGCTTCTTATCTACAGTTTCTTTTAAGCTAATTATAGATTCATAGGAATTTTCACTTTAAATCTAGTTTCAATAAATCAGTCAAAAAAAGATATTTTACCTACAATTCATTCAAATTTGCGAGAATATAGATATTTCACATTCCTCAGTGTTATAGCATAGGTGTAAAATTCCTGAAAAAATCTGTCCTTTACCTACAAAGTTTCTTCATGAAAAGCTGCTTTATGCATGGCTTCAAACTCTCCAAGTATTTCCATAAAGCAGACAAGGAGGAACACTCTAGCTTTTTATAGATGGTGAGGCTGGTTTAGGCAATAACAAAAGATAAATACTGAAAGAATATTTGAAACTTAATTAAATTAGCAAAGGAGAACTTTTGATTAGACTCTCCCACAACCAAATAAAGCCTTTATGAGACTCCTTATGAGTATCTGGAAATGGTCAAGGATTTACTTTGTTCATTAAACTCTAAATATTTTATTTTGTAGAAAACTAGAAAAATATCCTCCCCTGCTGTACCAAAGCAAATGAAAGCATGTGAAAGTACCACACCTTCCCCACTACAATAATATAGTTATTTTAACCAATCATTCCATAAAATTAACTTCAAAGAAATTCAAAATTCACTGAGGGCCACATATGATGCACTATATCAGATACAAACTAGAACAATTAAAGATAGGACACCATAGTTTATAGCAAAATGCTGAGGTTCTGATTTATAGTTATTTAATGTTATGGGAACAGACTCTTTGGATTAAACTGTATAGCGTGCTTATTAACAGAAGCAGCTGTTTAAAGAAAGAACAAAAAGTAGATCCAAAAATTAATACCTTCTTGACAGAGATATTGCTATAAATTAATTTTATTTTCCATACAAGAAGGAAAGTTTTTCATAAGTTTAGTTATTATAAATCAACATATATAATAAAAATCAAACTTTAAGAAAATACTGTGGCTTTGTAGCTCAGACTAAGAGAGGTCAAGTGACAACCATGTCATGAATTCATCCAACCATCAGAGGGAATGTATTTCTAGTTTCTCAGTACCAAACTTAGGATGCTAAAATTAATGATACTATTTAGAAATAGACACTCCATTTAAAACAACATATTAAAAATACTGTTAAGTGTTTACAGTACTCATTTTATTCTCACAATCTTGTGAATAGGAAAAACAAATAATACCATCTCTATTTTATGAATAATGGAACGAGACTCCATAAAGTTAACTGGTAGATCTAGGACTAGTCATCTTTCCTGTGTTTTCACTTAACTTTACCATCATCATTATAGTAAATACCATATTAGAGATAACTATGTGCCAGACATTGTTTTAAGTACTTTATCTATACTAACTGACTTAATCCTCACTATAACCCTCTGAGTTAAGTCCATTACTATTATTCCATTTTTCAGAAAACCAAGACACAGAGGTTAAGTAACTTGTCTGAAGTTACAGAGCTTAGTAAGTGGCTGAGCCTGGAATTAAACCCAAGTAGTCTGGTTTTCAATTCTGTTCTCTTAACCAATTCAATATGCTGCCTCTCAAATATCTATAGCACATCTCTGTGAAAGTTATATATTAAGAGTAAATATATAAGTATTTATTTTATATAAAAACCCATAAACTTAGAAATATACTCTAAATATGAACACTATACACAATATAAAGAAAATATCTACATTAACACAACACAAAACTCAATCAGGCAAGAAACAAAATAGTATAATACAAAGTAGGAATAAATGAATATTTAATAAACCATGAAAGTTGGAACAAATAAATAACTAATGAGTGGGAACAGCAGCTAATAATTAAGAAATGATTTTAATTTTTCTTTGATACCTTTATTTGAATATCAATATGTAATATTCTGGTAACTTAAATCATTTCAATTCACATAAGCCATCATTTAAAGGACAGATTTAGTGGTGACAAATTCCTTCAGTTTTTGTTTGTTTGGGAAGACCTTTATCTCTCCTTCTATTCTAAATGACAGACTTGCTGGATAAAGGATTCTCGGCTGCATATTTTTTCTGTCTAGCACCCTGAAAAACTCGTGCCAATTCTTTCTGGCCTGCCAAGTTTCAAAAGAGAGATCAGTCACGAGTCTTATAGGTCTCCCTTTATATGTGAGGGCACGTTTACCCCTTGCTGCTTTCAGAATTTTCTCTTTATCCTTGTATTTTGCCAGTTTCACTATGATATGTCGTGCAGAAGATCGATTCAAGTTACGTCTGAAGGGAGTTCTCTGTGCCTCTTGGATTTCAATGCCTTTTTCCTTCCCCAGTTCAGGGAAGTTCTCAGCTATTATTTCTTCAAGTACCCCTTCAGCACCTTTCCCTCTCTCTTCCTCCTCTAGGATACCAATTATGCGTATATTATTTCTTTTTAGTGTATCACTTAGCTCTCTAATTTTCCCCTCATACTCCTGGATTTTTTTATCTCTCTTTTTCTCAGCTTCCTCTTTTTCCATAACTTTATCTTCTAGTTCACCTATTCTCTCCTCTGCCTCTTCAAGCCGAGCTGTGGTGGTTTCCATTTTGTTATGCATTTCGTTTAAAGCGTTTTTCAGCTCCTCGTGACTGTTCCTTAGTCCCTTGATCTCTGTAGCAAGAGATTCTCTGCTCTCCTGTATACTGTTTTCAAGCCCAGCGATTAATTTTATGACTATTATTCTAAACTCACTTTCTGTTATATTATTTAAATCCTTTTTGATCAGCTCATTAGCTGTTGTTATTTCCTGGAGATTCTTCTGAGGGGAATTCTTCCGCTTGGTCATTTTGGATAGTCCCTGGCGTGGTGAGGACCTGCAGGGCACTTCCCCTGTGCTGTGGTGTATAACTGGAGTCGGTGGGCGGGGCCGCAGTCAGACCTGATGTCTGCCCCCAGCCCACCGCTGGGGCCACAGGCAGACTGGTGTGTGCCTTCTCTTCCCCTCTCCTAGGGGTGGGATTCACTGTGGGGTGGTGTGGCCCGTCTGGGCTACTTGCACACTGCCAGGCTTGTGATGCTGGGGATCTGGCGTATTAGCTGGGGTGGGTAGGCAAGGTGCACGGGAGCAGGAGGGGCAGGCTTAGATCGCTTCTCCTTAGGTGATCCTCTTCAGGAGGGGCCCTGTGGCAGCGGGAGGGAGTCAGATCCGCTGCCGGAGGTTTGGCTCCGCAGAAGCACAGAGTTGGGTGTTTGCGCGGAGCGAGCAAGTTCCCTGGCAGGAACTGGTTCTCTTTGGGATTTTGGCTGGGGGATGGGCGGGGGAGATGGCGCTGGCGAGCGCCTTTGTTCCCCACCAAACTGAGCTCTGTCGTCAGGGGGCTCAGCAGCTCTCCCTCCCTTTGTCCTCCAGCCTTCCCACTTTCCGAGCAGAGCTTTTAACTTATGACCTCCCAGACGCTAAGTCGCGCTTGTTGTCGGAACACAGTCCGTCAGGCCCCTCCGCTTTTGCAAGCCAGACTCGGGGGCTCTGCTTGGCCCACGAGCCGCCCCTCCGCCCCGGCTCCCTCCCGCCAGTAAAGGATAGATTTAAAGGAGCTGCAAAGTTGGTACAATTTCGCTTTTGCACTTCCAAGCCCACAGCAATCCAAGGGGTGAAACTAAATGCCATCTCAAAAAAGTTGCTACATAAGGCCAGGCAGTATCTTTCAATACTTTCCTAGTTTAATTTAAAGGATAAATTCAAAGGATAAATTTGGGTTTAAACAATGTCCTAAAGGTTCTAAGACACAGGTGATGGAAAATAAAAGTGACAATAGTAGAAACAGTTACTGTTAAAATCTACATTGTTTAATTATGCCAACAATAATTTACCTACAAGATATATTTATAACTTGTCCTCACCAATTATCTCAGAAAAAAGCTGAGTAGAGAATTTAAATTTACAAAGAAAGATTCTCGCAAATTGTGTAAGTGTAAAATAAAAGGTGACCAAGATCTTTCTCAAAGATTTAAAACATTATCCATAATGTTAAGAAAACTGTGATAATTCATATTTCAAAATTACATCTATATTCTTAGTAGTAGGCAAAATCACAGAAAGCAACAAAAGTTAACTTAAAAATACAAGCTATTTTAGAACAACCAAAAAATCCCTATAGGTAATAAAAGATTTTGGAGAACAGTAATGCTATCTAATGGTGCCATCTTGTGGAAAATGCTGAAGAAAGTTGTTTTGAAATTCAACCTTTACTAGTCTAAAGGAAAAGTAAACAGGTCTTAGAAAAATGCTCAAATAAATCTAACACACACAAAAAAATTAATCCTGATCATGGCAGTATAACTTAATGATCGATTTTAATCCATGTTCATAAACATCCCTTTAGAACTTGGATTAAACATTTATTATTTAAAGATGTTATTGATTCCAAATAAAGAACTAAAGAACTGTCAAAAGTATTAAGTCACAAGCTAAAATTTAAGTTGTATAATACTTGATCAGTTAAATTTCAAATTTTAATTTACTAATGAACTAAAATGCATTCAAAAGAGGGAATGTTATGCCACAAAGTTTGTAGAACCTACCTACGAGTTGTGTAAGCCAATTGGATACAAAACTGTAATTGCTAAAAACAAACAAACAAACAAAAAGTTTCAATCTTACACTTTTATCTGATGCATGAATATTTATATTTCCATAAACTGTTCCCAGACAGATCACTTTGCCTCCTTTTGTTTGAACATGTAATTTTTGACTCTGAAAGACAAATATAAAAATATAGAGGAGAAAATAAATTTGATTGAGACTCATAAAAACATTTCCAACATTTTATACATTTCTTCTTAAATAATAATAAAGCAGAAAAAGGAACCAGGAATAAAACAGAAATGCACTGTTTGGAATAATAACATCAACTAGGAAATAGAGTCAACTGCTATTAAAGGGGTTAAATAAGTCATCTGTACTCATTAGAGAATAAGAAGAGATATTTGCGTGTTCCAGTAACTTCACTGAAGAAGCGTTTGGGAATATAAGATCACCATAACTGGCTAACTAAACATAAATGATGAAGAAGATGATAATAATTACTGTTATTGCTCATCATTATTAATACTTATCATTTTTAATAACAATAGTTATCACTACTTGGCATTTAATTTGTACCAAATACAATGTTAACTACTTTATATGATCTATGATTTTAATCTTCACAACTCAGAAATAAGTGTTATATTTTTTCCCATTTACAGAGGAAGAAATCCAAGAATCAGAAAGGTACAGGACAGTTAGAAAACAACAAAATATAAATTAACAGAATCAAGCTCTGTATGATTTCAAAACCCACACTCTATGGCTGGAGTCTTTTGAAGAAGGATATAGTCACACTTAGGGCAACAGCCTAAGTTGCCCATGATAAGGCAACAGAAGAATTGAAGGACTTGCCTAGAATGGTAGTTCTCAACTAAACATGATTTTGTCCCCCAGAGAACATATGACAATGTCCAGAGACATTTTTCATTGTCATAATGTGTGCTATTTGCATTTAGTAGGTAGAGGCCAGGGATGCTTCTAAACATGCTACAGGGCACAGTTCAGCCCATGATAACAGGAAATTATCTGGCCTAAAATATCAATAGTGCCAAAGTTGAGAAACCATTTTTTGTTTTATGCCACAATGGCAGGAGGAAGAAAAGTGACAAAAAAGATATCTTAGTATTATCAAATGAATCAAAAGATAAATGCCAAAAGAAAAAAAGAGAGAGAAATGCAAAGAAACTGACAGCAGCATAGTAGCTTCTGATTTAAAAAAAATTAAATCTGCAGACTCTTAATTGTGATTATTTTGAGTACCTTTATACTTGAACAGTGCCTACAGAAGTCACCATCAATTTTTTCAGTGGTAATATACTTTTTATTAAGTTATGAATTTTAATTCCAGTATAGTTAACATATAGTGTTATATTAGTTCCAGATGTATAGTATAGTAATTCAACAATTCAGTGCTCATCATGGTAAGTGTAATCTCTATCATCTATTTCCTCTATCCCCCACTGACCTCCCTTCTGGTAACCATCAGTTTGTTCTCTATAGTTAAGAGTCTGTTTCTTTCTTTGTCTCTCTCCCTCTGCTTTTTTGTTTTGTTTTCCTCGGCTTGTTTGTTTTGTTTCTTAAATTCCACATATGAGTGCAGTCATATGGTATTTGTCTTTCTCTGACTTACTTTGCAGCATAACACCCTCTAGGTCCATCCATGTTATCACAGATTGCAGGATCTCACTCTTTTTTGTGTCTGAGTAATATTCCTGTGTGTGCATACGTGTGTGAGCATGTACATGTACATGTGTGTATATGTATACACACACCACATCTTATTTATTCATGCATGTACTGATGGACACTTGGGTTGCTTCCATATCTTGGCTATTGTAAATAATGCTGCAATCTTTCTAAATTAGTGTTTCTATTTTCTTTGGGTAAATACCCAGTAATGCAATTACTGGATCATATGATATTTCTATTTTTAATTTTTCAAGGAACCTCTATACTGTTTTTTACAGTGGTGCACCAATGTACATTCCCAAACACATGAGGGCTTCATTTTTTCCACATCCTCACCACTTGTTATTTCTTATCTTTTTTGATACTAGCCATTCTGACTAGTGTGAGGTGATACCTCATTATGGTTTTGATTTGCATTTCCCTGATAATTAGTGATGTTGAGCACCTTTTCGTTTATCTGTTGGCTATCTATGTATTTTATTTGGAAAAATGTCTATTCAGGTCTACTGCCCATTTTTCCAATGGATTTTCTGGTTTTTAGGTGTTAAGTTGTGCTAAGTTCTCTGTATATTTTGGATATTAACCCCTTATCATATATATCATCACAAATATCTTCTCCCATTCACTAGAACGGTAACAAGGGTGAGAAGCAACTTCCTGAACTTCCTGTCCTGTACAAAACCAAGTTTCTTGTGTCTGATCATGTCAACGTGGGTGAGCCCATCAAGATAATTAGAAGGTGCTTACAGCTGAACACTAATCAAGTCTTCTTCCTGTTAGCGAATGGACACAGCACAGTGAGTGTGTCCACACCGATTTCTCAAGTATATGAAAGTGAGAAGGACAAAAATGGATTCCTGTATATGGTATAAGGCTCTTAGGAGACATTTAGAATGAGATTGTCTCTATAAGACTAGAAAAATATGTCTGTTCTAGAATTTTTTAAACCTTTATCAAGGGGGAAAAAAAAGGGATGTTACCAACTGAGATTGGTCAGTTCATCCAATCACAGATAATCAAACAGTAGTGTTCCTGCATAGGAATTTTAGGAAGTTATTTTCTTACTGCAAGCCAGAAAAACTGAGCTCCAAATTGAGCATATTCAGCTTTGGAAAACTACATTATTTAACCTAGGCTGTTCTGTTTTCAAATTTAGAAGTTCAAAAACAAAATACTTTGCATTCTAAAAAAAATATTTTGTTCATAATTTTCTTTGCTGTGTAAAACTTTTTCATTTTGTAATTCTGAGTTTTTTGTTTTTGTTTTGTTTTTTGCTTTTGCTTCCCTTTCCTGAGGAGACATATCCATAAATATATTGCTAGGGCTGATGCCCAAGAGATTACTTCCTATGTTTCCTTCTAGGAGTTTTATGGTTTTAGGTCTCATATTTAGGTCTTTAATCCATTTTGAGTTTGTTTTTGTGTATGATGTAAGAAAGTAGTCCACTTTCATTCTTTTGCCAAGTAGTTGTCCAGTTTTCCCAGCACCATTTATTGAAAAAAAAATGTTTTTTCTCCATTGCATATTCTTGTCTCCTTTGTCACCAATTAATTGCCTATATAGGTGTGGGTTTATTTCTGGGCTCACTACCCTGTTCCACTGATCTATGCATCTATTTTTGTGCCACTACCATACTGTTTTGATTACTATAGCTTTGTAGTATATTTTGAAATCCGGGATTGTGACACCTCATTCTTCTTTCTCAAGACTGCTTTGGCTATTCAGGGTCTTTCATGGTTCCATACAAATCTTAGGATTATTTGATCTAGTTCCGTGACAGATGCTATTGGCATTTCGGCAGGGATTGGATTGAATCTGTAGATTGCTTGGGTAGTAAGGATACTTTAACAATATTAATTTTTCCAATCCGTGAGCATGGAATATCTTTCCATTTGTTTGTGTCATCTAGCTTCTAATTTTGATTATGAAACTGAAAGTATACGATACTGAGTTTTCAGAAGACAATATTCTAAATGCACATTCTAAAACTCAAGCACTGATGAGTGAACAATATAAAAGGAACTATGAATATTCTCATCCAATTAGTCATTCAACAAGAAGATTTCATTGTGTATCTTTTACAATAAAAACCCAAACCATATCATTTTGCTAAAAGGACATATGATAGGATTCTTTAATCTTTTATGACATTTGTACAATTAAATTTATTTGAAATGGTTCACATGTGAACAGATACTAAAGGAAGGTTGTGGGAGATGCAGGAGAGAAGCATCAAAGGAAAAGACCTCAAAAGGGAAGGGCTGGAGAAGGTGCAAGGCCTTAGGACATGTTTACACAGCTGAACACTGCTGAGGCTCATAAGGAACCCTAGAGCCACTAACATTGTCAAAGGCCGGATCCTCCTTCACACCTGACCCTTCCTAGCGATATAGAAACCAGTTAACTTGAAATTCAACCTTGAAAAACTAAACCATTAGATTGATTAACACACTTGCTTAGCTGACTTTATGCACATAGCCTTTAGCAATTATCCTAATAAAAAGAAGCTTCATTCTGGAGTCAGGGCCTCATTCCGACTAGAGTATGAGGACCTTCACTAACTGCACTTTGTTTGCAGACTCATCTTTTGCGACTCTGGAACAATTGGTGGAGTCGGCAGGATTCAGTGCGGCAAACAGTCTTGGACTACTTCAGTTTACAGTCACAGGGGACCAAAGCAGAGCGGTAGGACAGGTAAGTCCCCGCTTTGGGATAGTGAAGTATGGGAAACTCCCAGTCTCAGGATCATGAAGCTTACTCTAACATACTTCGTACTTTATTGCGAAGTTCAGGAGTAAAAGTGGAAAGGGGAACTTTTGATGAGCTCTGGTACTTGGTTAAAAAACACTGCTATTGGTTTAATCCTTCTGGAAAAAATCTTTTAAACCTTAAACAATGGAGATTAATTACAAAAACGCTTACACATGCTCATCAAAATGGAGATATCATTTCTTTAAGTTTGGTCTTTTTATGCTCTTTGAGATGGCTTTACAGCCTTTACAGTCTGACTCAGAACAAAATATAATTTCATCTAAATTAAAAACTCATCAAGAAGAAGGAGATGAATTGGATTTTACATCTGATAGTTTTGAGGATGAATCTTCTTCCAAAGGAATCAAAGCTATATAGCACCTGAGGAAAATACTTTACCAGAATGGCCTCCACCGCCACCCACAAGTGATGATTAGAGTCAATTGTCTCTGGCTAGTCTACCTCAGGAGAGATTTTAAGGAATATTCCCAAGCAGCTGCCAAAACTCCTTTTGTTTCGGGGAACTTCCCTGTCTTCTCTGGCCCAACATAGACTGCCTAATTCCACTAAAGGAAAACAAAAACAAACCAAACAAATAATACAAAACAAAACAAAAATCGGTATCTGCTCGTCTATCTGAGCTGACAGACTTTAGAACCATGTGAACTCTTTTCTTTGCCCTCTGCGCCTCTGTCTGCCTTCAGGAAGATGTATGCTGTCAAAAGGCAAAGAAAACACTTCCTTAAACTTTAAATTTCCTCACTGGTTCCACAGGAAAAAATTAACAATGATAAACTTTTAAGAAAACACAGATAAAATATTAAGATAGACATGTCTTTTAACTTTATTCTACCAAGGTTGAGATAAATGGAATTTTTAAAATATACTGGTGTAAGGTTAAAATTCCGCTTTTCTCTCTGTTCAAAAAACAGCTTTCTTTGACTGTTCTGCTCTTGATAAGACAATGTAAACAAAGGTTTTTTCTTTTCTCTTTGCCAAAAACACCAAAGCTTTAGGTTTCATTTGTATCAAGTCTTTGATTGCTTAGGTAAAACTTCTCAATATTAAAGGAACTAAGTTTTGCTAACAACTATATAATGCTATACATTCGCCTTTAAGATCTTTTATTGACACGTTAATTAAATAAAATTTTAAGATTTATAATAATTTACAATCCTATTTAGGATATGCTTTATAATAACATCCTAAGGTTATAACAAACTTCCCAGGATTTAAATGGTAAATAAAACATATTTAATATTTAAACTAATTTATATTTGTTGGATTTGTCTTTCAAATTATCAACTTTAAATACAAAACTTTATTCTACTAAGGTTTATTAAAGGTCAAATAAACTCATGTTATCTCTGTTCCAATCTGTTAACAAAAGAATGACTTAAAGTAATGGTTAACTTTGTTTGCCTCATAGTTTTCATGGGTAATTGTTAAGATAGCTTTCAAAGTCTTTGGTAACCTAAAACATTTAAGTTTTGTTTGCATGATAAATTGAGATAAATTCACTGGATATCTAATGAGATAAAAAGCTAAGACACTACTAAATATGGGCCTTTAGAAAAAGGCACAATAGGCCTTATTTTTGAATGGAATAGTCTTACACTTAAAGGTATTCATATGCATCCTGGTGTTATTGACTATGATTATGAAAATGACATTCAAGTTATGATATCAGCCAATAACCCTTATACTATTCAACCAGGAGATAAAATTGCTCAATTACTTATTCTTCCTTACATAGAGGGCCAAAGCAATCCTGTTATCAGAACTGGAGGTTTTGGCAATACTAGAAAACAATTATATTGGCAAATTTTTTGAAAGATCCTTGTCCCCAAATACATCTTAAAATTAATAATAAATCTTTTATAGGATTAGTAGACACTGGAGGTTACCATTATATCTGAAAAGTTTTGGCCTTCATCTTGGCCTGTTAAGAACATACCTGTAATTTTTACAGGACTTGGCTTCTTGGAATAAAAAGAAGTCAACAGATTATGAGATGTGAAGGACCTGAGGATCAGATAGTAACTCTTAAACCCTATGTGGCTAACATTGCCATTAATCTGTGGGGTAGAGATTTACTTCAACAATGGGGTGCATATATTAATATCCCATCTATATCTACTCAAAATAAAAATATAATATGTGCCATGGGATATGACCCACTGAAGGGATTAGATAAAAATCAACAAGGCATTAAAACACCCCTCAATATTTTCCCCAAACACAAAGCCACAAGGCTAGAATATCCAAATTTATCCTAGTGGCCACTGCCAAAGAACAAAAATATACGCTGCCTTTAAATGGCTTAATGATGAGCCCATATGGATAGAGCAGTGGCCGCTTTCTCAAGAAAAACCGGCAGCTTTAAAATCTTTAGTTTCTGAACAATAAGAAGCGGGACATATTGAACCTTAAGAAATCTCTGGTTTTTGTCATAAAAAAGAAATCTGGAAAATGGAGAATGCTGACTGATCTCTGAGCCCTAAATAAAATCCTACAACCTATGGGGGCTCTACAGCCTGGCCTTCCGAGTACAACCTGCTGCTATCCCTCAAGATTGGAAAATTATAATTATTGATCTTAAGGATTGTTTTTTCTCCATTCCCTTAAACCCTAAAGATTTGGAGAGATTTGCGTTCTCCGTTCCTGTAATTAATCATGAGGAGCCCATAAACAGATTTCAATGAAAAGTTTTAACTCAAGGAATGTTAAATAGTCCTACTCTTTGTCAGCTTTTTGTTGCAGAACCTCTCCGATATTTATGATCTCAGTTTCCTCATGCTAAGATCATCCATTACATGGATGACATCCTATTAGCTTTACCCTAACGACATGATTGACATGCACTCTTTTTAGCAGCTCAGGCAACCCTCTCAAAATATGGCCTCATTATTTCAGAAGACAAAATTCAATTTGAAGATCCCTTGTTCTATTTAGGTCAAAAATTTGTACAAAATTCAATAATGCCTCAAAATGTTCAAGTTCGTAGAGATACCTTGCATACTTTGAATGATTTCCAGGAAGTTATTAGGAGACATTAACTGGTTACGTCCTACTCTAGGTATACCTACTTATCAACTGACTCATCTTTTTGGTGTACATAAAGGGGATTCTAATTTAAATAGCCCTAGAAAATTAATTCCGGAAGCATCCCAAGAATTACAATGGATCGAACAAAAAATTGCTTCCAGTCGGCTTACTCGAATTGACCCCTCGCTACCTGTTTCCTTGTTAATTTTACCATCACCTCATTCTCCTACGGGAGTACTTTGGCAGGCTAATGGAATCACAGAATGGATATTTCTTTCCACCAAAGTCTTTAAAAAATTATCTACATATTTAGACAAAATAGGAATGTTAGTTTTTAAGGGTTAGGAGAAACTTAAGGAAATAACAGCCCAAGACCCTGAGACAATTATAGTACCTCTGTCTCATGCACAAATATCCATGGCATATCGGCAATGCATTTCATGGCAACTTGGAGTTGCAGATTATATAGGTCACATAGACAACCATTATCCTAAATCCAAATTAACTGAATTTATCAAAACCACCTCCTTTATCATGCCTCGGATTGTACAATCACTACCTGTAAATGGACCTAATTATTTTACAGATGCCAACAAATCCAGTTATTCTACATATTATGGTCCTATTTCTAAATATGTAAAATCCCCATATGCTTCAGTACAAAAGGCTGAACTCTTTACTCTTTGCCATATTTTTATTACTTAAGGATGTATCCTCCTCCATCAATATCTTAACAGATTCAGCCTATTGTAAACAAATGATTGAAAATTTGGAAACCATTAATATTTATTCAGATGGCTCAGAATGGTCTTATTTTTTTGAATACAACATTGTCTCCAACACCAATCCCATCCTATATACATTACTCACAAATGATCTCATTCTGGCCTCCCTGACCCCTTGACAGAAGGAAATGCTACAGCAGATTCCTTATTGGCAGCTCCTGTTATTACAACACAAGATTTTCACAATCTGACTCATCTTAATGCTAAAGGCTTAAGTAAACACTTTTCTATTTCCCGTAAGCTAGAGAAATTATCACACACTGGCCCACTTGTGGGCCTATTGTCATTCCTCCATACTCTCAGGGGGTTAATCCCAAAGGTCAACAACCTAATGATTTATGACAAATGGAAATTACTTATGTTCTGCAATTTGGTCGCCTTGCATATGTATGTGTATCAGTAGATACATATTCTGGTTTTGTATGGACTACACCTTTGTCAGGAGGAAAAACGGCCCATGTTATTCAGCACCTTTTAGAAGCATTTGCCACAATGGGACTCCCCCAGAAGCTTAAAACTGACAATGGCCCCGCTTATACTTCTCACACTTTTCTTATATTTTGCCAAAAATGGGGGATTCGTCACACTACAGGCATTCCTTTACAATCAACAAGATCAAGCTATTATTGAACATACTAATCATACATTAAAAACCATGTCACAAAAACAAAAACTTGGGGATATGACCTTGAATCCAAAGAATCAATTAATGAAAGCATTATTTACACTTAATTTTTTGGATTTAAGAGGTGAACAAAAGCTCACTGCAGCTGAAAAACATCACACAGTCTCTAATACCAGACCCTTTTTACAACCAATATTTTGGAAAAATGATAATAACCAATGGTGCCCTGGGTATGTTAAATTGTGAGGTCGAGGATTTGCTCTTATATCCACAGATGACGGGGCTATCTGGCTCCCAGCCCAGCAATTAAAACCACGATATGAACAGATGGGCGAACAGAAAAAGAGTTGACAATTTTCAACCACTGGACCTGGAGCAAGAGATTACAAAAACAAAACAAAACAAAACAAAGCCAAACCTCCGACATGGGGTCAGATGAAGAAGATGACTCTAGAAGCAGAACAGATCCTCCAAAAAACAGGAACACCTAACCCTCTACTACTCTGTTCATTGCCGTGATGTAGGTTCTTACCCTAATCGTAAGCACTAAAGAGAATCACACATATTGGGCCTATATTCTAAATCCACCTCTTAATAGATTAATTACATGGGATGATCCCTCTTTCCCAGTTTATGTAAATCATTCAGTCTGGTTGCCTGGACCTTATGATAATAGAGGCCCATTTAAACCAGAAGAAGAAGGAAAATAATCCCTGAATATTCTGTAGGTGCAGATGGGCCACCTATATGCTTTGGAACAGGTGAACACTGTGTTACAGTTCGTTCACAGGCATGGATAACAAAAATACCCAATGGGACTAATGTCTCTATATTGTACTTGTTACAGGGAGTCTCCATGAGAAGTCAAAGAATTACATACGATCACCCTCCTAAATTGCCTCGATGTCAATTAAGAAAGATTATAAATACTGAGGAATGGGTTAATTGGGAGCTCTGTAGAGGAGAGATTAATAGAGTTCTTCTTAATACTTCCAAAGGAAGCATCATGAATTGGGCCTCTGTAGGCTCTGTTCGGACCAAATACTCCAAAAGAGAGCTCCGATGGGGTCGATATCAAGACGACATCATTTCAGGTGTAACATCTGAACCCATTGTATGGCATGAAGGAGGGATGGCTCCCCTCAGCCCACGTTTACCTGATGGGCCAGTTCATTCAGAACTTTGGAAAATTAGTACTAGATTATTAGGCATGGCCTCTTGGAAAGGCCACTTAATGAATTATTTCAAATAAATTCTCCATCTCTTTTAGATTAAATGAGACTCATAAAATCCAAGCATGTGTCAGACTTCCTTCTCTGTTTATATTAGGCATGCCTCATTAGGACCCTGATAATAATCTTCTTACTTGCCATAATTGTTCTTTTGATACTTGTCTTAATTCTATTTCTTTTAACCAGGAAAAACAAAGCTTATATAACCTTAAGGCACATAATGGGGTTTGGATGCCTGTAATCATGGATCAGCTTTGGCAACACTCCCCTGAAATGTTACTCATATATGAAATATTGAAACATGTCTTACACCGCAGCCTACGGTTTGTAGCTTTACTGGTAACTGCTGTACTTGGGATTATAGCTATTACAGCTACAGCAGCAACAGCCGGTTTTGTACTACATCAGACTGTACAAACCATCCACTTTGTACAAAACTGACATCAAGATTCAGAAAGGCTGTGGAACAGCCAACGGATGATCAATAGCCAAATAGAGAGCCAATTATCTGACTTGGAACAAGTTGTTCTTTTTCTAGGAGATCAATTGATTAGTTTACAACAACAGATAAAGCTTCAGTGTGATTGGAACATAACCACCTTTTGTGTCACCCCCATGTATATAATCAATCTAAGATATCATGGGACCTGGTACGTCAACACCTTAATCAAGGCAATACCTCTGCTGATATAGCTCAATTACAAAAGGACATTTATGAAACATTCAAAAATAAACCTGAGATGATTTCTGGTGCTCCTTCTCTATCTGAGATAACTAATAGAATCTCGGGATTGAATCCAATGAATTATATAAAACCCTTAAGCTTTTCTGCGATTGGTATTTTTATATTAATCTTTGTCTTATTACTTTGCATATACCTAGTCTGGAGAAGAGGACAGCAACGAAGAGGAGAATAAGCTCTTTGCAAGAGCCTCTGTCTTTGCTTTCCAGCTTTGCCAAATGAAAGAAAAGGGGGAGATGTGGGAGATGCAGGAGAGAATGCATCAAAGGAAAAGACTTCAAAAGGGAAGGGCTGGAGAAGGTGCAAGGCCTTAGGACATGTTTACACAGCTGAACACTGCTGAGGCTCATAAGGAACGCCTAGAGCCACTAACATTGTCAAAGGCCGGATCCTCCTTCACACCTGACCCTTCCTAGTGATATAGAAACCAGTTAACTCAAAATTCAACCTTGAAAAGCTAAACCATTACATTGATTAACACACTTGCTTAGCTGACTTTATGCACATAGCCTTTAGCAATTATCCTAATAAAAAGAAGCTTCATTCTGGAGTCAGGGCCTCATTCCCACTAGAGTATGAGGATCTTCACTTAACTGCACTTTGTTTGCAGACTCATCTTTTGCGACTCCAGCCATACTCCCTGCAACAGAAGGTATGCAAATAAAAGTGGCTGCAAAAAACAAATGATGTAAAAAATTTTAAATGCATCAAATTAAACATTCTAGTTAGTGTTTATGAATCTAAAAATGAAAATGTTTTGCAATTATGAAGCAAAGGTGACTGACTTCTCTTCAACAAAGTTATATGCCATCAAAGTTCACAAAAGTACTTGACAATGCAAGTGTAAGAAGTAGCAGTAGAAATGAAAAGCTAGCGCCTATCAGAGATGTAGTTGAAATCATTTAGAGCTGAGACCAATCTAATTTTAAGACAATTAAATTAAAAAGTGTTATTACAGGAAGGCTGGATGGCTCAGTCGGTTAAGTGTCTGACTTCAGCTCAGGTCATGATCTCACAGTTCGTGAGTTCGAGTCTCACCTCAGGCTCTGTGCTGACGGCTCAGAGCCTGGAGTCTGCTTCAGATTCTATGTCTCCCTCTCTCTCTGCCCCTCCCGCCCCTCACTCTTTCTCCCTCTTTCTCTCTCTCTCTCTTAAAAATAAACGTTAAAAAATTTTTTTTAAAGTGTTATTACAAACAAGATGAATCCTTTGTTGTTTAGCACAAATACCTACTTAATCCTTAAATAATGAGCTACTTGATACATTAAAAATGTGACTACTATTTTAAGCATATTTTTTAAATTTATTTTTAATTTATTTTTCTTTTTTTAAATTTAAATCCAACTTAGTTAACATAAAGTGTTATAATGATTTCAGGAATAGAATTTATTGATTCATCACTTACATATAACATCCAGTACATCCAGTGTTCATCCCAACCAGCGTCCTCCTTAATGCCCATTGCCCATTTAGCCAATCTTCCCACCCAACACGCTTCCAGCAACCTCAGTTTTTTCTCTGTATTTAAGAGTCTCTTATAGTTTGTCTCCCTCTCTGTTTTTATCTTATTTTTTCCTTCCCTTCCCCTATGTTCATCTGTTCTGTTTCTTAAATTCCACATATGAGCGAAATCATATATTTATCTTTCTCTAACTTATTTCATTAAGCATATTTTTAGTGCTTAAGGCCCTTTCCTTACTCTTTAATAAACAGAATAAAACCGTTTGTTAAAACGAAAATTTCTTTAACTTAATAAGATCTAAGAATACTAAGAATGTATTATTAGTTTCACTGTACACTTTAAAATGAAATTTAAAAGAAAAATGAGGATGGGCCACATGGGTGGCTCAGTCTGTTAAGCATCTGACTTCAGCCTTAGGTCACAATCCCACAGTCCCTGAGTTCAAGCCCCACATCAGGCTCTCTGCTGTGAGCCCAGAGCCCACTTTGGATCCTCTGTCTCCCTCTCTCTCTCTGCCTCTCCACTGCTCTCGTATGCACACTCATGCTCTCAAAAGTAAATAAACATTAAAAAATGTTTAATTTTTTAAACAATTTTTTAAACAATTTTTTAAAAAATGAGGAAAACCTTTAGAGTTGCTACAACCTCTGGACTTTCAGAACAGAACTGATTTCAAGGTAAAATTTCTGCCAGAAATGTCTGAAAGATGAATAAATAATACTTAACATTCTCAACATGATACTCAGAATAATAGCTTTATTTTGATACTGCAGCTCAAAGTTTAAGGTTTTTTAAAACAGTAATATTGAAACACAATTAGAAAAATTTTCATACCTTAACAGACTGTAAGATGCCAGTCCCCTGCTCAGTTTCAATTTTGCAATTATCACACTCAATATTTTGGACTTTTACACAGCCAGACCCTGATGACTTGATATTCAAATCTAGAAATAAAAAAAAAAAAAAAAAAGAAAAAGCAAATTAGTACTATGGCTAATGAGCTCCAAAGCATTTTAGTAACCCCTAGAAATCCAGCTCCTGAGTTATGTTCATAATATTACTGAACTCTGGAGAGAGCACAGTTGTTAGCACCTAAGGGTCCCACCACAGCAACAGGACCAGACGTAGTGCCCTTTTCTGCTTGTTTTAAGAAATAAAGCAGTGATTTCTGTTGACCTGTATCACCTAAAGAGAAAGTAAGTAATATAGGAGACAAGTCAGGGAGGTCATCAGAGACTCTAGTTATTATAGACATTCCTGGGAAAGATCATAGAAGCCTCTTCCCCACTGAGACAACACATACACACAGACACACACACACACACAGGTTCGAATAAGAATATAGCAAGTTAAAAAGTCATTATGAGGGGCGCCTGGGTGGCTCGGTCGGTTAAGCGTCCGACTTTGGCTCAGGTCATGATCTCACGGTCCGTGAGTTCGAGCCCCGTGTAGGGCTCTGTGCTGACCGCTCAGAGCCTGGAGCCTGTTTCAGATTCTGTGTCTCCCTCTCTCTGACCCTTCCCTGTTCATGCTCTGTCTCTGTCTCAAAAATAAATAAACGTTAAAAAAAATTAAAAAAAAAAAAGTCATTATGAGGGGCGCCTGGGTGGCTTAGTTGGTTAAGCATCCGACTTTGGCTCAGGTCATGATCTCACAGTTTGTGGGTGGGTTTGAGCCCCACATCGGACTCTGTGCTGACAGCTCAGAGCCTGGAGCTTGTTTTGGCTTCTGTGACTCCCTCTCTCCGTCCCTCCCCTGCTCACGCTCTGTCTCTGTCTCTGTCTCTCAGAAAATAAATAAATGTTAAAGAAAAAAAATTTTTTTAAGTCATTATGGTAAACTAAATATGCCAGTTAGCCTCTTCTCATATTCATGAAGATTTAAAGATTTGTTCTGAAATCTCCTATAAATTAAAAGCATGTACAGGAATAGTATGTATCTGTGTTTGTTGCCCCACACACAAACTACTGGGGCTTAATATCACAATTTTAATAGTTATGGCATAAAAAGTTTTCTACAGTTTTGTATATAGCAGTCTCTATAAAGGTTTAATAAACAGCAATACTAGAATAATCTAAATTATACAAACCAACAGTTTTACCCCATCTTTACATGGAAACAAATGTAACCAAGAAACGTTTACCCAGTTGTGTTGCAACATAGCCTTCATCCAAGGCAGTGTTGATAGACATGGAGAGAAAGAAACATACTCTAAATACACTCTACACACCCCGCCCCCCACTAGGTAGGTAGAGAAGTTAAGGCCAGACACTGAGTGGTAATAATGCTACTCTTATCTACTCACAGAAACAGGTATAAACAAACTGGAGGAACAAGTAAGTATGAAGAAAACTGAATTATGTTGATTTAAGGAGCTCGTGTATAGACATGTAGAAAATGGTAAATTGGAAATGGGATTCTGGCTCTAAAAAGAGGAATCTACAAAAAAAAAATGAGGTTAAGGATCATCAATATGGATGGTTTCACTTTTATCTGCGCTACCATAAAAATTTTGCTTAACTCTATTTCGATACTTAGTCCATTTTTTATTATGATAATATAACGGGAAATCTTTCTCCCCAACCCAGAGGGTTCTATTTTGAGGTTAGGGTCTCTTATTCATCTAGACTAGTTTAAAGAAGTTGAGAAGCAGTAAAGCATAGTGGTTGAGCAGACTGCAGTCAATTCCCATTCCAGCTCCACCACTTTATATCTGAGAGATATCTGATCTATCCCCATGAGAACAGAAGTTTCACGAAGGCATGGATTTTTTCTATTTTGTCACCCACAATAAACACTTGATGAAACCTGCTATCTCTCCCACTTCCTTAGGTGAAACAGTGCCAATAACAGTATCTACTTTATAGCGCAATTGTAAGGGTTAGAAAAGACTATCTTAGAAGTGTTAGCTGCTGTTATGATCATCATTAGTATCATCCTTCAGTCAGGAAGGAGAGCCTGGGGAGACTTCCCTAGAACAATGTGTACACACTGGCTTGCATTTGAGAAATATCATGGAGCCCAAATACTTAGAAACATTGCAGGCATTATCAACTGAAGTTTCCCAGGCAGTTTTACTGTGCGTGCGTGCGTGTGTGTGTGTGTTTTCAAAGACTGCTACTCATAGAAAATTTACAATGGAGACGTGTGTGTGTGTGTGTGTGTGTGTGTGTGTGTGTTTTCAAAGACTGCTACTCATGGAAAATTTACAATGGAGACGTATCAGTAAAAGGCTGGGTGCCTATTTGAAAGCGAACACTTGGTCCAGGTTAGATATGGAACATCCTATAGACAGAGCTGTTTTGGAACAGACTCCAGGCTGTGAGCACTGAATGGATTGTCAAGAAACTACAACCCTGAAAAATTAACCACTTTGCTACTGACAAAGTGCAGTGACAGAAAAATTAGGAACTAAGTGCCAAAGGAGAATATAAGGGTTCCACAAATAATATTTGACTTAGATTATTCCATATGAGGTTTCCAATGTCTTTAACTGCGAACCTGATGTCTAACTTTCACCAGGAAACCCAAAGTAGAACAAGAAAAAACAAACAAAAAGAAAAAGGGGGAGCAGGTTCCGAGGGGGGACAATAGTAAATTAGGTTGGAAAATCAAAGGAACCAATGAAAAGTGCACGTCTGCCCAATTTCAGAAGGTCGCCGGCTGTGCCCTGGGACCCAAACCCGTTTTCACTTCACTTCACTTGCCAAACTTCAGGGGCGCGTTCACCTCCACGGACGCCTGGGGGTCGATGGTGTCAGACACGATGGTTACCTCCTTCAGCGCCTCGTCGTATTTCACCTGCAGGCCGGCCAGGCCCCGCGCCCCGCCTTCCGCTGATCTCACCGCGACCAGCACACGGTCACCGTCGGGGTAGGAGAGGGGGTCCAGGGGCCTCACGGCCAAATGGCACGGAAGCCGCGCCCGCAGCCGACCGAACGGGCTCACTAGCAGCGCCCACTCCTTCAGAGCCTGGCGCGCAAGGCCTGGCCGAGAGACTGTGGGCTCGGACCCAGGATGGCGCTGGTCCCCACCTGAGCCGTACTCCCGGGCCGAACCAGCCCGACACGCCCAACTACCCGCAGCTCTGCCGGCCCCAACTCGGAGCTGGCTGAGCCGGAGGCGGCCCAACCCCCAGCCCGAGCAGGGGGCGAACATGGCGCGCCCCTCTCGTGCTCCCTCTAATCCCCTCAACCACAGGCCGGTCTCGCCACCAGCCAGTCAACTTGACCACTACGCCTACTCAAGTCAAAGGGGGGTCGTTTGAGAGGATTTGTTGAAGCAACAGCAAGACTGACCACTTTCTTTGGCAATTTAAACCTCAATAGCACACGCCTCACCGGCAAGTTGAAATTTCAAAGCTCTAAGTATCTACTCTGACTTGGACTCCTCGCCTGCGCCCTCCCCTTTCGCAAAGGTGCATGGGATAGGTAGTTTCAAAGGGGACGATAGGTCCGAAGGGCTTTGAGCAGCTTTGAAACTACATATCCCAGGAGGCAATGCGCAGGGTAGAAAGGGTAGTAAGACCACGTGTTAGACCCGCCTCCGAAGGCGTGCGCTGCTGGCCTGAAGCCCATTAGCTATTGGAGGAATAGGAAAAAAAAAAAAAAATCTACTTGGGAATCCAACTGGCCAATGGAAAGCGCGGAAGAAACAAGGTGGGCAGGACTGCGTGGTTTCCTTGGATACCCGGGACGCGACTACTTTGATAGAGGGTGGAGCTCTGGAGTGAGACCCTGGAGGCCCTAATCCACGGAGAAATATAGGAACTAAATAAGGATCAGGACCAAGTTAAGGGGTAAGAAACTGCGCTTTTAAAAAGTGAGAACTAGATGCAAACTAAAGTACCCTCGGTGGGTGGTTAGATCCAAACTTCACTAAACTAGTGGGGGTTACCCTGAGATGGAGAATCCCTGGGCAAGAGGGTAAAGAGCCAGATTGGTGTTTTTTGATGAACTCCCTCTTTTGATAACAAATTTAGGAATAGCATTAGAGCCCTGCCTTCTTCCTGATCCTAAGTGATCTTAAGCCAGTCATTGAACGTCTCTGGGTTTTAATTGCTTGTCCTTAAAACGAGGTCAATAATACTTTCCTTGTCTTTCCTCAGAGTTTTTGTAAGGATCAAATGATATAAATGGATGTGAACATGAGGCACAGGCTACAAAATTGCCGTGTAAATTACTGTATTTTTATTTTAGGGATAGCACTGATTCTTAGTAACAAAGAAATATCTGAGAGATCGGGACTTGTGTTGACAGCAGCATTGATCTCTTTGACTACAAATGCTCCTACAAAGAAAAATCAGTCAGCATAGTGCAATGAGAAGAGCATGGGACTATTTCTTGGCTCTGTCACCTGGCTCTTTATCTGCGTCTCCTGGATCTCTTTTTTCAGCTTTAAGATGAAGAAGGATTGTACTAAATGACTCTGTAAGGCATTTTTATCTTCTATAATTCTGTGGGCAATTTTAAAAATGGAAAAAAAAAAACCCACGAGATTTATTTCCTGCTTGCCGACATATCTCTCCCTTTCTGTGCCCCTTCCTCCGCCTACCAGTTATTCCCTAAATTCTTTAGTAAAGACAAACTGCAAGCAATGATGTTTAATAAAATGCAAGGGCTGAAACCAAATGTCTTAGAAAACTGAAGCCCTTGGCCAAGTGCAAATTACTGGGAGGTATAGTGATAGACTAGCTAAGTCCTAATGAACTTGGCTAAAGTCCTCATGGTCCCAGGTCACAGGGTTCTCTGCCAGCCATTACCTTTTTAAAAATTCAGTGTTTTCTTAGGTTATCATTTGCTCTTTTCTGTCCTCCTAGTTCTTTCTCCCTCCTTATTCTCCCTCCTACTGAAGACTTATGATAGATGCTTAGCTTTTAGGTTCACCAAGTTCCTGCTGTATACTAGTTCTGTCCTTGGCTTTGTGTTTCATTTGGTCAGAATTATTCAAACTGCTCTTCAAACTGTCTTTTTAATGAAAACCCACAGGGATAACTTTGAAAATCAATTTGAAAAAGGCATTGGTTTAAGCAAGTTAAGAATGCACTCACATCTGTTGTGCACATGCCAAATATTTTTAGATTAACTAGGAATACCTACCAGATTATTTTGTTTCTATGGTAATATTTCCTTGTGAGAATAGCCAAGTTAATGGAATTGGCAAATAAACCATAGTTGTCTATGTGGCAAAATCATTGTTTGATTATTTTCAAATAAAGCTAAAGAAAAGTGACTGAAAAACTGCTTTTCTGATTATAGGAGTGATCTCATGTGATCTCACAGTTTGTGACTTTGAGGCCTACATTGGGCTCTGTGCTGACACCTGAGAGCTGGGTACCTGCTTCAGATTCTGTGTCTCCCTCTCTCTCTTCCCCTCTCCCACTCACATACTGTCTCTCTCTCAAAAATAAACATTAAAAAAAATTTTTTTAATGTGTATACATGACCTGGAAATTATACTTCTGTGGATTTAATGTAAGCATAAAACTATGGATGTTCAAAAAACTTATGTTCAAAGAATTTTGTTTTATAGAGTTACTTATGATAATGAAGAAGTGAAGCAATTTAAATGTCCAGAAATAGTCGTAGTTACATAAATCAGTATATATCTGGAATATTCTGCAACAATTTAAAATTATATTCTGCAGAATATTCAATGATATGGGAACACTTCCATAATATAATTGGAAAGGAAAAACCTCCAGTTCTCTTTCTGTGTGTTTCTCCATTACTCTCATACTACTACCACACTCACAACACTTCTGCTGATACTCTGGGTGTTCTACAGTTTAACTCAATTCTAACACTATCTACCTGTAAATAGTGTCAGATCCCACAGGTTAAGGGCTCAGTTCCACAAGACTGCTCTCACCTACTTGATATGCCAATTACATGTAGTGGTCCCTGGGTTACCCACAACTTCTGTCTGATTTGGCTACAAATCAGAGGTTCCCACAACCCTTTCTCAGTTTTTATTATTATTTTTTAATGTTTATTATTGAGAGAGAGAGGGCAAGCGGGGGAGGGGCAGAGAGAGAGGGAGACAGAGAATCTGAAGCAGGCTCCATGCTGTCAGAACAAAGCCCAATGTGGGGCTCAAACTCACAAACTGTGAGATCATGACCTGAGCCAAAGTCAGATGCTCAACTGACTGAGCCACCCAGGCACCCCAACCCCCTTCTCAGTTTTGATGAACTTGCTAGAGTGGTTCTTAGAACTCAGGAAAACATGTTTACCAGTTTATTAAAAGATATGATGAAGGATACAGATGAACAGCCTGATGAAGAGATACATAGGGTGAGGTCTGGGAGGGTCCCTAAAACAGGAATTTCTGTCTCCCTGGGGTTGGGGTGTGTCTCCTTCCTTGTGTGGATTTGTCTGCCTACATGGAAGATCTACATACCCCATACTATTGGGATTTTTATGGAGGCGTCATCAAGTAGGCATGATCAATCATTAATCCCATTTTCAGCCCTTCTTTCTTCTTAGGAGAATGGAGGCAGGGCTGAAAATTCCAAACTTCTAATCATGGTTTGTGCTCTCCAAACCCTCATCCAGGAGCCATCCAGGAGCCCACCCAAAGTCACCTCATTAGAATGAAAGGTAATCCTACCACACCCAGAAATTACAAGGGTTTCAGGAGCCCTGTGCCAGGAACCAAGGAGAGATCAATATATATTTTTTCTATTATCTCACAGTAATATTAAGTGAAAAGAGTAGAATGCCAAATTGTATGTTTAGTATGATCTCAATTCTATAATAATAATAGTAGTAATTTTAAAATAAATTTGTATTTAAAATATATTCCATTGAAACAATTCCAACTTGATAACAATGGTTATCTCTAAGTAGTGAGATAATTAATTTTTCATTTTTTGTGTATAAACATATATTACATCTATAATTTTAAAATATTAAAAGCATTTCTTAAAATACATTGTTTCCTAAGACTAACTCAAATAATGAAATAGGTGGAGAATTTCTTACTATCTAAATTTAAGTGCCCATTAAGATTTTATTTAATAATTGTTAATAGATGGACAGCAGAGGGCATGAGAGAGTTTTCAGAAAAATGTAACTTAAAGAATTCTGGAATTCTTCAGTGAGGGAAGCCCTAGGAATTTGCTAACTTTCTCCATTATAAACTTTTAAAATAAATATATCTTATGGCTTTTATTCTTCTTATGAAATCTTAATAAATCAATAATATAAACTAATAACTGACAGTACTAAGAAGTATTTAATGAACACATAGGTAGCCTCATTTGAAATCTACATGTTATTTCCATGCAGATGATGTACCGGAAAAAGTTTGTTATTTCATGCAAATTCCCCCACTTTAAACACCTTGAGAATTTGCCTATGTTACAAATATTCTCGAGTACTTTGTATGCTAAAACAATATGTATTTGTGTGTTTATGTGTCTAAGATAATATTTTACTGCAACCAAAGTTTACTCATAATAGAAAAATTTTTAAAGCTAACTTAGGCAAGAGTTCTTGTATGTGCTAACACTTAACGCCATTTCTACAAGATAGCAATAGTGTTTCAACCATTCACACAGTGGTAGCACTGAGTAGAAATATCACTTACATTTTATATATTTTGAGACAATGCTGTTAGTTATGTATGGGTTCAAGATTCATATTGCTTCCTGATAAATTTTCTTTTTTGTCATTAAGTAATGACCCTCTTTATCTCTAGTATTGCTTTCTGTCTTTTTAAAGTTTATTTTTATTTATTTTGAGAGAAAGAGAGCAAGCAGGGGAGAGGCAGAGAGAGGGAGACAGAATCCCAAGCAGGCTCTGCACCCTCAGCACAGAGCCCCATGAGGGGCTTAAACTCACAAACCATGACATCATGACCTGAGCCAAAGTCAAGGGTCAGATGCTTAACTGACTGAGCCACTCAGGCGCCCCACTTTCTGTCTTGATACATATTTTTACCTAAAAATATTTTCATTCTTTTACTTCAAACCTGTGACCTTATAATTGGGGTTTGTGTCTTATAAACAGAATACAGCAGGATATTTTAAAACCAATTTGAGAATCTGTCTCAATAGGTAAATTAATCCACTTACATTTTTTGTAATTACTTTTTCATTTGTATTTATTCTTACCATGTTATTTTGTGTTTTCTATTAATCTTTCTTTTTTGCTTTTTTCAGGGTGGGGTCCTCTTTTTTCTCCATTCATTTAGTCTATATATTTTTCTTTATTCACCTGTTTCCTCTAATCAATCAATACCTTCATCCTCCTTTTGAACAATGGAATTCTTTAACATCAGTTTTTTCCTTTCCATCTTTCATGTCATATTGCCTTGTATATTTTAGTTTCACTTTGTTTTTTGAGGCCACACAAGTAGTTGTTATTGTTTTTTATATTTTGTGCTTGTTTGAATTTAGCAACATTTACCAATTTATTTGTTCACCTTTTTCCTTCTAGATTTAGTTTTGTTTTTACTGAAGTATATTTTTATATTTATTCAATGGATCTGAGTAATTTCTTCAGACTTTGTCTGAAAATGTCTTTATTTTGCCCTTTTAAATAATAGGTTAGTTGACAGTTACCGTTTCTCAGTAGTTTGAAGAAGTACAGTTTTTGCTAATGACAAGTCTTCTATCTGTCTAACTTAGTTCTTTTGTAGAGACAAAAGAACTTGGTTGCTTTTAGAATTTTTTTTCTTTGTTTTAGATGGTCTACAGTTTTAGCACTTTGTGTAAGTTCATTTCTTTTGTTTGCTTTTATTTTTATTTTTTTTTAATTTTTTTAAACGTTTATTTATTTTTGAGACAGAAAGAGACAGAGCATGAATGGGGGAGGGTCAGAGAGAGAGAGAGAGACACAGAATCTGAAACAGGCTCCAGGCTCTGAGCTGTCAGCACAGAGCCCAACGCGGGGCTTGAACTCACGAACTGCGAGATCATGACCTGAGCCGAAGTCGGATGCTTAACCAACTGAGCCACCCAGGCGCCCCTGCTTTTCTTGGTTTTAAAGAAAAACAGTAAATGGGGCGCCTGGGTGGCACAGTCGGTTGGGCGTCCGACTTCAGCCGGGTCACGATCTCGCAGTCCATGAGTTCGAGCCCCGCGTCAGGCTCTGGGCTGATGGCTCAGAGCCTGGAACCTGTTTCCGATTCTGTGTCTCCCTCTCTCTCTGCCCCTCCCTCGTTCATGCTCTGTCTCTCTCTGTCCCAAAAATAAATAATAATAAAACGTTGAAAAAAACAAAAAGAAAAAGAAAAACAGTAAAATTCATTTTTTAGGTGGACAGCTCTATTAATTCTGGCAAATGTATACTGTGACATAACCACCATGACAATCAAGATGTAGAACTTTTCCATCATTGCCAAAAGCTCCCTCATGCCACTTTATAGTCACTCTTTCTCCCCCAACACCCAGTCCGTGGAAAACACTGATCTATCCTTATACTTTTGCCTTTGCCAGAAACTCATATAAATGGAATCATATAATACATAGCCTTTTGACTTAATATAATGTATTTGAGATTCACCTGTGTTGTTGAATGTAGCAGTAGTTTATTCTTTTTTATTTCTGAGTTGAATTCCATTGTATGAACAGTATGAAAACAATCTGTTTCCAGTTTGGGGCATTTCCCATTTGGGGTGAATATTAATAAAGCCAATATAAACATTTGTGTACAGCTTTTGAATAGATGTATATCCTCATTTCCTTTGAATAAGTACATATGAATGAATGGCTGGGTCATTTGATAAATGTATGTTTAGCTTTATAAGAAATAAGTAAACTTTTCCAAAGAAGCTATACAGTTTTGTATTCTCATTAGCAGTACATGAGAGTTCCAGTTGCTCCACGTCCTCACCAACATTTGGTATTGTCACTTTTTTTAAAACAGTCTAATAAGTGTGTAATTATATCCCATTGTGATTTTTATTTGCATTTCCCCAATTACTAATGAAGTGAGCATATTTTCACATTCTTATTTGCCATTTGTATATCTTCTTAGGTTAAGTATGTGTTCGAATCTTTTGCCCATTTTTAAAATTGGTCTGTTTGATTTCCTGTTATTGAGTGATGAGATTTCTTTGTATTTCTCAATACCAGTCTTTTATCAGATACATTGTTTGCATATATTTTCTTCCTATCTGTGACTTGTTTTCAGTTTCTCAATACTGTCTTCTGAAGAGCAGATCTCCTAGATTGTGAAAAATTCCAAAATATCTATTTTTACCTTTATGATTTATAAAAATCTCGGGGAAAAAAAACTTTCTCCAAACCAAGGTTGTGAATATTTTCTCTTATGTTTTCTTCTGAACATTTTTTACTGTAGATTTTACATTTAGGTATGTACCTCATTTCAGTTTACTTTTTGTAAATGATGCAGGATATGGTTTGAGGTGTGTGCATTCTTTTACATAAGGATGTCCAGTTGTTCCAGCATAATTTGTTGAAAAATATGATCATCTCAATGCATTAACAAAAATTAGCCAAATTCATTACCCATTCCTGTTAAAAACTCTCCATGAACTTGGAGTAGGAGGAAACTTCCTCCACCTCACAGGCAGCTATGAAAACTTACACTTGATACCATACTTAACTATAAAAGACTGAATGCTTTCCCTGTTAAGATGTGGAACAAAGAGAGAATGTTCACTCTCACTATTTTTGTTCTGCATTGTACTGGAGATCCTACATTGTGGAATAAGGCAATACAAAGAAATAAAAGAAATCTACGTTGGAAATGAAGAAGTAAAATTGTGTTTATTTGCAGAAAGCACAATCATGTCAGTAGAAAGTTCCAAAGTATATTATGCAAAGCTACTGAATTAATAAAAATGTTTCACAAGGTTATAAGGCACAAGGTCAATGACAAAACCAGTTGTATTTCTAAGGACTAACAATGGCATTTGGAAATTGAAATTTAAAAATAATACAATAGCATACAAAATGTGAAATACTTAGGGATACATTTAACAAAACATATACAAGACCTATCTTCTGAAAGCCATAAGACATTGCTGAAGAAACTGAAGATGATCTAAATAAGTGGGGAGAATGTTCAAGGAACAATAAGACTCAACATTAAGATGGCATATCACCCCACACTAATGTATTGATTCATTGCTCAGTCAAAATTGCAGTAGGCTTTTTAAAAAAATAGAAATTGACAAGTCGCTTTTAAAATATATATGGGAGGGACGCGAGGGTGGCTCAGTCAGTTAAACATCCGACTTTGGCTCAGGTCATGATCTCACAGCTCGTGAGTTCAAGCCCTGTATGGGTCTCTGTGCTGACAGCTCAGAGCCTGGAGCCTGCTTTTAATTCAGTGTCTCCCTCTCTCTCTCTGCCCCTCCCCCACTCACACTCTGCCTCTCTCTCTCTCTTTCTCTCAAAATTAAAATAAACATTAAAAAAATTTATATATGGGAACAAAAGTACATAGTATAGCTAAAACATTTTTGAAAAAAGAACTAAGTTTGAGGACATATTCTACCTCCTTTTAAGACTTACTACAGAGCTATGATAATTAATACAATGTTGTATTGGTGTAAGAATAGACATAAATCAATGAGACAAAAGAGAGAACATAGAAATAGACTGATTTAATTTTTGAGAAAGATGCCATGATAATTCAATGGCAAAGATACTTTTCCTAACAAATGGTGCTGGAACAACTGGATATCCATATGCCCCTCCTCTCCAAAAGAATATCAACCCTTCACACCACACACAAAAACTTGAAATAGACAAAAAATGCAAGTAGACGAGCTAAACCTCTCAAAGATCCAGAAGAAAATGTAGGGGAAAATCTTGTGATATTGAGTTTGGCAAAGATTTTATTTTTAACTTCCTCTTCCAATGTAAGGTAGAAAAATTGGCTTGGTAAATATTCTTCTAACCCTATAATGAATATAAGAACCTTTGCTTTTACAGGAAGGAAAGAAATTGAGTAAGGGATGCTGCCCAAGGGGAGGAAGACTGAAGTGGAGTTCCGCCCAGGGCCAGGGGAAGCCTGAGAACAGGAAGTACTTATGCAATGAAAAGGAGGCTCTGAAATTTCTAGACATGGGAGAAGGAACTTTGCCTACTTATGGTCTAAAGCTGGGCCTGCCCTAAGAGTTGACACATATTCTTTCAAGGACTTTAAAGGTTTTTTTTGTTTGCTCCCCTTCGCCCCCCACTACCCCCACCCTGCCGTAATACTCAGTATCCTACATAGTCTTTCTTTTCCTACATTAAAACATCTCATAGTGGGATTTGAAGGTTAGGCTTACCAGGACTCTTACACCAAATCTTAAGAAGTATTCTGGGACAAATTCATGCTAGAGAAGACCCAGATCACCTTGTCCAACCTATAGATTCCTAAACTATTTGATCCAGTCCTAGGCTGACCTCTGTTTATTTGATCCCTGTCAAAATCATTTAAGGCACATTACACATGAAAGCAGAAGAACCCAACAGTGGTGGGAGGGAGCTAACATGTATTGAGGAGAGCACAAACCATGATTAGAAGTTTGGAATTTTCAGCCCTGCCTCCATTCTCCTAAGAAGAAAGAAGGGCTGAAAATGGAATTAATGATTGATCATGCTGGGTCTGGGCTGAGATTTTGTTCCATTTAATCTTCACAACAACCCTTAAATCATCTTGCAGTAAAGGAAATATCCACTTAGAGGATGAATATCTTGCCCAAGCTCACACAGGAAAGGGAAGAATGAAATTCAACTGTGAATTGATGAACTTCAGGCTATTCATTTCCCTTACTCCATGTTGTCATCCTGGTAGACTAAGTTAAAGCCACTAATCCCAGTCTTTGATGAAATAACAGGAGGAGAAGGAAGAGGAAGAGGAGGAGAGGAGGACAAGAAGGAAGGGAGGGGCCAGGGCTGCTGCAGATGGGAAGCAGGGATAGCCCATACTAAATGAAGTTCTTTGCTAAGGAGAAAGACCCATCTAGATTCACAGTTCCTACAGACTAGGGTATGGGGGAGAGGAAAGGGGTAAATTAAAAGAGCAGGTTTGCAAGGCAATGGCCTAATTAGATAGGACATATTGACTGGTATTGTTATGAATGTGCTTTCAGATATGCTTCTAAAAATTCAAACAAAGGTGGAAGTAGATTTGAAAAACATGGACATTTTTGTAGCAAAAGTAAGGAACGGCCTGCAATGTGAAGATTCTAGATCACACACAAATGTAGAATCTCTGCTTCACAGACCTTCTGAAACACTGTCAACTTCAGACCCACTTAAACATTCTAAACCTCCCACAGAATTTGGAGCTCAGTTTCTACTCACTACCAAATTATTTGGAAACCATTAAGGGAACTGTGGGGGCCTCTCAGGCATCTTTGAATTTCTGAAGTCTGACTGGACTTGCAGAATGACTATAAATTATTGCAGATATAAGACCAGTGTTTCTTGCCACACTTTGTAGAGGTGAAAGCTTTCCTTTGGTTTGTAACTATAGCAACAAGTTCTATAGCTCATTGTTTTGCACAGCTCAGTCTTACCACCTCATGGACTGCCTAGCAATCACTGCTCTACAAGAACTAAGTTGTCTTTAATTGACTTACCTTATATTGGCCTGCTGTTTGCTAAAGGGGTTTTAGCTTATACCTTTACAGGGACAGAAGTCAAATTGCATTAGCCAGTCTGATCCTTGATCCTGTTTTACATTACTGGAGGCCAAGAGGAAAGGGCTTTACCAAGGCCATGGCAAGAGGCCTATATGGTATAACAGAAAAGGGTAAGGGATTTGGAGCCAGCGGACATGAGTTTGAATAAATACTGCCATTTATGGCTGTGTGATCTTGGGCATATCACTTATATTCTGTGACCTTCAGTTTCCTCTTCTATAAAATGGAGATAATAATAGTTACGAACATGGTTGTCATAAGAATAAAGTGAAATAATATGAAGGAAAGCTTTGCTTAAACTGTCAAGAGCTATATAAATGCTGTTATTAGTAAGTGCACAGGTGAGTGACCACCCAGCAGCAGTGCCCGCATGCTGGTGAGGGCAACCAGGAGCATATGATAGGGACAAGAATCATGTCTGTTTCTCTGACAGTCTCCACATGGATGGTGCTTCCCATCCTGACCCACTCAGAAATGAGTACTATGGAGCTCATCTTGACTGTGTGGGTTTCTGAGAAAAAGAAGAGAAAATGTAAGAAGTTTTAAAAAGAGGTTGAATAACTTTCCTTGGGTCTGTGTTTGGTGTTGGAAGGTTCAAAGGAAGGCAAAAGGACTAATGAGTTGGGAGAAGGCCTAGCGCTCTCAGCTTCCTTAACCTATAACAGAGTCTTTGGTTCTCTGTGCTCATGGGCAGTGAACAGGTTCCTCACTGGTTACACATGCATATAATTTAAGATTTAACTATCTAATACTGTGAACATGTACTTTAAAGCCTCAATAGGGACTCCTGAGTGGCTCAGTCAGTTGAGCGTCCCACTTTGGCTCAGGTCATGATTTCGCTGTTGTGAGTTTGAGCCCCGCATTGGGCTCTGTGCTGACAGTTCAGAGCCTGGAGCCTGCTTCAGATTCTGTGTCTCCCTCTCTCTCCACCCCTCCCCCTGCTCACATTCTTTTTCTTTCTCTCTCTCTCTCAAAAATAAATAAACATTAAAAAATCTTAAAGCCTCAATATGCTCTTGGAGCTTCCTCTCAAGAGTTTTCTTTTATGTGTATATATGTTTTTAACCTACTTTGTTGCTTTGACACTTCAGTTATGAGGTAGATTTTATCTGTACATACTGATCTGCAGTGGTTTTATTTTTTTCTGTGCCAGATTGAGGTTTTTTGCAAAATTTTTTTTCTTTTCCTTTTTTTTAGAAACAGAAAGAAGTTGTGGTTTGATTTGTTGGGCCTTTGAATGACAAAGCTTTTCTACCCCCCTTTTTAAAAACATGATCTGAAATCTGTGTATCTTTAAAAAAATGTTTCAAGTCGCATCTTGTCTTTCTCTAATAATAATGTGCATTGTATAATTGTACATGAATAAAAGAGCTAGACGTGAATATGTGCAATAATTTTATCTGTTGCGTTTAGGACTCTCAAGCTGGTGGTGTCCTGTGGTGATGTTGTTGTTGGATTAAATGGATCTGAGTGAACTGGAGGACACATATGGGACCGGCTGCCCTATGTTCTGAGCCTGTCATATGTGGACCAGTGGCCTCTCACAAAGGGCCTTCAGTGTTGACTTTTAGCCTTATCTCTAAAAGGGAATATGCAAACAATCACAGAGAAACACTGATACAGCTTTAAATATACCACAATTTTTGTAACCCCATTTTACCATGTCTATGTTTTTAAATAAGTATAGTAAACTGAAACAAGCAAACAAAATAGGCATCCCAGACATCTCCCTTCCTCCAACAGGTATGGCTCTAAGTCACTACAGAAACTGTCCTGTAACTCACCTCTAGCAATGCCCTGCTGGGGAAAGGAGCATGTGATCCTGTTTCCAGGGTGGACAGAAGAACTAAATTATGCAAAAGAATGCTCAGGTTCAGTGTAGGACCATATCGTTTTGGACTTTGCATTATATCCTGCTATTCTAAAATGAGAAAATCTTGTGCTGGTTCAGTGGTAAATAATATCAAATGCCAGTGTGGTTTCCTGCTGTATCTTTCTAGAAGTAAGCATTGCCCTTTTACCTTCAAAAACACACATCCTTGGTGTAACCTACCCCATTCCCTTGTGCATGTAATGTTTTTTGGCATGTGTTCCTTGTAACTGTCAAGAAAACTTTCCTTAAGAGTTCAAAATCAAAACACAAAATGATGATCACTTCTTTAGCTTTAGAGAAGAGGAAGCAGTGCTGTGTCTTACAAAACAAGGCATATCCTGCAATATTCATTACTTAATTACTCTTTGTGAAGCTTCCTATTTTGGCTTTATCTTTTAACCCTGAGACAAAGTGTGAATTATACAGGAGCTCAGTGTTCACTAGTCTTTTGCTTTTCTGTGTCAAAGATCAGTACCTGTCTTCTCCCTTCTAGAAAGACCCACAAAACCACGTCCTCTCCTCCTCCTCAGACTCCTATGGCATAGCATGGTATTGCCTCGGCTTGGGTTCTCAGCATCTAACCTTCCAATCAGGCTTCCTCCCTGCACCATTTTGCCATTTTTCAGGAAATGGCGCCTGCTGGAAATGTGCAGCACATGGTTACCTTGCTTCTGCAGTCCATGCTTGCATAGCACCTGTTTCAGTTATATTTATTTTTACATTTATCTCTGATTCTCTGATTATTTTCTATCTTGCTCACCAGTCGCTGAGTGCCCCTGAGGCTAGACACCTGGTCTGGTTAAAGCTCACCAATGAATCTATCCCCTGCCCATAGCAAAGGGAGCTAACTCATAGCCACTAAATTGTCTCCTTGCCTTCAAATTCATACCCTTTTTAAAACATTCCTCTTATTGTAGGGGTGCCTGGGTGGCTCAGTCAGTTAAGCTTCCGACTTCGGCTCGGGTCATGATCTCACCGTTTGTGAGTTTGAGCCGCACCTCGGGCTCTGTGCTGACAGCTTGCAGCCTGGAGCCTGCTTCAGACTCTGTGTCTCCCTCTCTCTCTCCCCCTCTCCCACTTGCACTCTGTCTCCCTCTCTCTCAAAAATAAATAAACATTAAAAAATAAAAAAAAAACATTCCTCTTATTGTCACCAACATCTTTACAAACTCAGATAACTCCTCGATGCAAAAAAAAAAAAAAAATGTAATTGTTTTCCAACAACTATAGATTAAAATCTAAATTTCAGGCTTCAAGTTAACTTTAAAGCCATATCTACCTTCCTACCAACATTGCTTTTTCTTTAGGCTTATTTTACCTTCCCTTGTATGATACAGAGCTAGCTACTCCCTTCTCTCTGTTTTGTAAATTACTTGCCTTTTTGTAAATTCTTGATCTTCATAAAAGAACTCAGTAAATATTTGCTTAATTGACTTATGTATTAGGGAGATATATGTTTCTAGAATTACTATACTGGATAGCTACGTTCCTCATACACCAGGAATTTAAGATGTTTTATAAATGTTCTCTTGGTTATATCTTGTAGACTGAGAATGTATTTTATTCTATTGTTTTATTTATGGCTGCCAATCATATTGCCAACAGCATGGTAATATTAATGTAATGGGCTTTGCAATCCTACATTAATGAATCCTTGAATATTTGTTTTCTCCGTTAAACTTTGCTATCTACTTAAGCCCTTTCCAACCTGTTATTTAGATTAGATTAGATTAATTAGATTAATTAGATTAATTAATTAATTAGATTAATTAGTGTTTTAGGTTTAAATTCATATGAGACTTTTGTATTTGTCTCTGTTGTGTTTTCTTACTTCCCTACTCACTCTCCCTTTTCTTTTCTAAAGGTCAAAGTTTGTCTGATAATGTGTATCAGAACTCTGTTATAGTGTCTTTTAGTTGCTTCCCTCTGTTTAATGTTTTACCTGCTTTAAAATATTTGGAATGTTTTCAAGATAATAGAGACTGAAAACTTCAGGAGACTGAGAAATCTGTACAAATTCAGCATAGTGCCCTTCTCTTGTTGCCTAGGTAAGCTTTACCATATTTAAAGTGCAGTGGCTTTGAGAAGATTGCCTGAAATTAAGTTCAAATATATAATGTTTATTTTTGACAGAGAGAAAGAGAGTGCACGAGCTGGGGAGGGGCAGAAAGAGAGGGAGATAAAGGGTCTGAAGTGGGCTCTGTGCTGAAAGTGGAGAACCCAAGGTGGGGCTTGACCTCATGAACCATGAGATCATGACCTGAGCTGAAGTAGACACTTAATTGACTGAGCCACCCAGGCACCCCTGAAATTAAGTTTTTTTTTTTTAACTTTTTTAATGTTCATTTTTGAGAGATAGAGACAGAGTGCAAGGGTGGGAGGGGCAGAGAGAGAGAGACAGAGACACAGAATCTGAAGCAGGCCCCAGCCTCTGAGCTGTCAGCACAGAGCCCACTGCGGGGCTGGAACTCAGAATGGCGAGATCATGACCTATACTGAAGTCAGACATTTAACCGACTAGCCGGATGCTTAACTGACTGAACCACCCAGGCAACCCTGAAATTAAGTTTTTAAAGTCAATGCCATCTTGATTATGAAAGTTCCAAGAGCTTTTAAATATATATTTTAAACAAATATATGTACTACACTGTGCAAAAAAAACTATGATAGCAGAAAACTGGAAACATCCCCTGTTTTTATAATGTGGGAATGATTTGAATAGCTATGGCACATCTTTGCAAAGTGTGCTGGGCAGCTCTGCAGTGGCCTGAGGGCTGTCTCTGCATGTTGTTATGGAGTTCTTTGGCTATATTATTAAGTCTAAGGGTCTAGGTTTTGCTTCAAAATAATATGGAGAGTGGAGGGGTAAGTGGAAGGGTTTGGATAAAACAAAAATTGCTCAGGATTCGATATGTATTGAAGCTGATTGATGGGCACTTGAGGATTCATTATACTGTTTTTGGTTTGAAATATTGTTACTTTCATTTTTATTTGAAATAAAGCTAAAATTCACAGGTATGGTCTAATTCTCTGAAGGAGATACTTTTCTGGGATAGTCATTAACATTTTTCATCTGTGAAATGATTGAACGTACATATTTTTACTTATAAACATAAACACATCTAGATTATATAATTAAACCTTTTCAGCTCCTTGAAGATTTTTTTTAAATTTTTTTTTCAACGTTTATTTATTTTTGGGACAGAGAGAGACAGAGCATGAACGGGAGAGGGGCAGAGAGAGAGGGAGACACAGAATCGGAAACAGGCTCCAGACTCCGAGCCATCAGCCCAGAGCCTGACGCGGGGCTCGAACTCACGGACCGCGAGATGGTGACCTGGCTGAAGTCGGACGCCCAACCGACTGCGCCACCCAGGCACCCCAACTCCTTGAAGATTTAAACAATAAACTGTAATTAATTGCCGAAATCAAAGCATTGTGATGCCTCAATAACAACAGGTTCTTTTAAAACACTGCTTTATGGCACTGAAAAAAAGTATGTGTGTATTAAAGGGCCCTGAACTTGGTTTAATGCTCTACTGTCACCACCTTAATATCCTTAATTTTATTCTTGAGCTTCTGTTTTGTAAGTGAAGCCTGATGGGACAGTTGAGCACACAAGTAGCAGCAGAGATAGTCAAGGTGGTGGGGAATCGGCCCAAGCTGTGGCCATAGCAGGCAGTTCAGGTATTGAGCAATTAGCCTGTTGTGCAGGTGCACAGGTGTGTGCCTCAGGCAGTGTGGACCACCACAGTGTGTTGGCATTTATTTCCCCAAAACTAATTTGAATTAACTTTTTGTTATATTTTAAGAGTGGAAGTTACAGGTATTTACCCAATCAATGAATAGTGATTGAGTGCCAACTCAAATAAAATTAAGTCTCTGCTCTCATGGAACTTACGTTCTATTCATATCATTTTTCTCCAAGTAATGCAACAATAGCCTGCTTTTAAAAGTTAGAATTATTGGGGCGCCTGGGTGGCTCAGTTGGTTAAGCGTCCGACTTCGGCTCAGGTCACAATCTCACAGTTCGTGGGTTCGAGCCCCGCGTCGGGCTCTGTACTGACAGCTCAGAGACTGGAGCTTGTTTCGGATTCTGTGTCTCCCTCTCTCTCTGCCCCTCCCCTGTTCACACTCTGTCTCTGTATCAAAAATAAATAAACATTAAAAAAAATTAGAATTATTGATCTGAGATGCACCTGGGTAGCCAGAGCCTGGAGCCTGTTTCGGATTCTATGTCTCCCTCTCTCTATGCCCCTCCCCTGCTCACACTCTGTCCTTTCTCTCTCAAAATAAATAAACACTTTTTTAATTAAAAAAAAAAAGAATTCTTGATTTGAATGTAGCAATGGAGTGTATCTTTACAACAAAATAGTCTTTATAATAATTTATCCATAGCCGACTTTCCTGACCTATAATTTCATTGGAGACTAGCTTACTCCAGTTGACTTTTGCTTGCTTTTATTATTTTCCACCCATTTTACTTTATAAGCGATGACATCCCGAAATAGCTGAAAATGAAATGATTTATTTTAGAATTGTGAAAAATGGAAGACAGTACCACAGACACAGAACCAGAAGAGGAAGAGGAAAAAGATGAAAAGGATCAAGAGAACCCCGTTTATGCCATAGCACCCACAATTAACATCCAAGATGAACGGTTGGTTGATTTATCTACAACTCCAGCTTTCATTTGTCTGCACGAGGTATGTTTCTCTTTACGTATTACTATACTAAGACCTGAATCATTATCTACTTAAAATTCAGGTGAAGCTAATATTATTATCAAAATGGTTTATTACATGTCACCTGTAGGCAATATGTATCATTTGAAGCACTTGAAAATAAAACAATCCCCACCCTCTCTTCCAAAGTCTTATCCTACAATCCTGAATGAACACGGTGGTGTAGGTTCTGACATTTTTATAGCATAATAAATATTTGCATATATGCGCTCAGTTAAGTACATTCCACAGGCTTGTAAATGAAATAAAAGGGGAAATTTCTTTCATTATTGAATACACTACATTTACTTCCATAAAATGAACATAAAAGATCTTGACATCCAATGATAGAAAAATACGCATTTACCTAACTAAATGTAGCTAGAGCAGTAGGGCATTAAAATCCACTCTTTCCTATTAGCAGAGAAGCAAAAAGGGAAATAGGATTTTTGTCTGATTTTTGTCTGATTTTCTAACAAAAAAAAAACAACAAGATGAACATTTAGGAAATGCCTATATACAAGGAGAGGGTTTTTTTTTTTTAAATAGTAACTGACTATATATGCAACTGTTACCTTGTCATGCTTGAGAACTCTACTTTAGAAAGTATTTTACAGAACATCTGAATTCTGGACATTAACCTTATGTGGATATAACTGAATAAAACATCTAAGTAAGTTGATAGTCGTAATAGAAATAAGCTTAGAAAGTCTTAGAACAAAATCAGAATTTATTCAAAACCAAGAAGCAAAACTAAATCCCACCCAAATATTTTGTAGGTGTAAATATTTCAAACAATAGCTGCCACCACTGTTGAGATTTTATTTTATATATACAAATGTCCTATCAGGAACACGCAATGTCAACTTGTCTCATTATTGGTGGTATTAATTTGATCACTTGGTTAAGGTGGTGACTTCCATCAGTTTTCTCCTCAGTAAAGGTGTTGTTTTTCTGTTTGAAATTAGTAAGTACCTATGGGGAGATACTCTGAGTCTATTTAAGTATCCTACTCCTCCTAAAATCTTCACCTACTAGTTATATATTTCTTGGTGATACTTGCCCAAATCAGTTATTATTATGATAGTTGCCAAATGATGATTGTCTACTTCCATTATTCCTTCTACATTTATTAGTTGGCTTCCAACTGTAAGGAAGAACCTTCTCTTCTTTCTATCTACCTTTTCCCCATCTATCTCTATCTCTCTATCCATCTATCTATCTTTCTAGACCTATGAGTTCTTTTTCTTTTCAGTGGGTTATAATCCATTACTATCATTATTCATTTTGACACTTCAATTGTCCTAGATTTGGCCAGTATACACCTCTTCAAGAAGGCTCACTTGTCCTTTTGACATGACCCTATGATGCTTTGTGTAGTTCTTTACTTTCTGTTATAAGAATATGTTCCAGGCTCATCTTGCATTTTCTTTGCTCTAACCCTGGAATCAGCCATTTCTCAAAGATCCCTGGTTCCTTTTAGTGGAGAAAGATATATTTGCAAACTAAGATCTCAATGCTGGGTGTGTCCATTGCTACTGGTCTGTCACTGCTTCTAAGTCCTCTCAGCAGACAGAGCTAGGCAGTGGATGCATGAATATATTTATCTACAAACATATCTATTTCTATATCTATATTTACATATTTAAAACCATGAATCCACATCTCTAGTCTCAATATTTTTAAGTGACCAGGGTTCTCTGTTTCTGCTAAATCCATCATATGTCCAACTTTTTGCAATAGAATTTATACTTTTATACCACTACCCTTAATAATTCTATCAAATAAAATATAAGGCTAAACTAGAGTTTATTTCTACCAAAATTTATGCTAATAATAAAAATTATGGTCAAGTTTTTTAAGGCACAGATAAATAATCATGAAAGATTTCTTTTGTACAGTCAAAGGAGAACTCAGGACAACCTCTCCTGCATGTTAGTCTGCAATATAACAATTAAATATCTCAATCTCTCAGCATACATGTATGCATAAATTATAGTTCTTAAACATTGGATATGACCAGCCCCTGATAAGGTGAATACCTTACATTATAATGTCAAAGAACTGTCTTACCTACCCTTTTGAGTGGTGAAAAATCATATCAGTAATTAAACCAGTAATTTCATTGCATGACAACTGTTCCTCAAGCCAGCACAATCTTGCAGAATGGTTATTGGTTTCAAACAACTTTATTTCCATAAGAAGCACCACTAAAACTGTTCCTCTTGGCATCTATAGCTTTATTTGCTAATCATTTCAACACTCCTCTAAGATTTATGAGGCTCAACAAAATTTTTAACCTACTTTATATAAGCTTCCCTCCTTCGGTTATCTAAACAGAAGCCTTCTCTGCAGAATAGCAAGAGTTCAGATTGCAACTGAAAGAAAGGAGGCAGAAATTCACTTCCAAAGGTCCAGATGCTTGGCATCACATTGAAAGAACCAGAAGCTGCTTACAGTATTTATTGTTATTAATGCTAGTCACACAACTGGCCCACACTACTGAAATACACAGGGGTCATCATCTCGGTTAACATTGCCTGCAGAATACATTCAGGATGGTTTTCATGGCACTGAGTGATGTGGGCCCAAACTACTTGTGCAATCTAATAACTCACTTAGACTCTCATGATCTTCTGTTTATGCTGCACTCCTTCATAGGGACTCTCCCACATTCAGATGCCTAGGAAACTGGCACATATTCACAAAGCATGATGTAAGGTTACGGCTGTCCAGAAATATGCCTAGTCACATTATCTCTTGAAAGATTGTGCCATTCAAACAAAAAGAAATCAAATCAAATACTTGCATAGGCTGTACTTTGCAACCCCTGTGTCTGTTCCTACCTTTTAGGACCTTCTAGCTTAATGCCCATGTCCTTGGAGAAACTTTGCCAGCATTTTCTACAAACTCTCAACTATTACAGCATTTGTAGGCTACACCTGTCATGTGTACTAGGTCTTTAACATATTTATTGAATATCTTCTCATCATGTAATATTTTGCATGGAAAATTTAGAATTCTCCACTGACATTGTGATTATATTAATCAATAAGACCTAACAGGGCAGGAACTACACTGTGTAAATTCAGATTTTGGGATGAAGATTCCAAGTGGCGCTTGGGAATTAAGCCACATGATTTCTGTCAGTAGACTGTGCGGGTTAATGCTAGACATCTGCTTCCCAACTCTGCCATCGCTGCCTATGTATTAGGCCTGACACGCCACAGACTTTCCTTGTCTTATCGAAAATTTGATGCTGCTCTATTTTACTTTTATTTTAAACATTTTTGTTGTCCAAAAATATTTTTGTTATCATATACCATACATACAGTGATGCTCACAAATATTCAGTGTACAGCTTGGTTGAATGTTTACATAGTCCTATAACCAATGTGTTCAGAACCAAATTCATCATTCTTCGCCCAATCCTAATTCTCCTCCTGTATTCTCTTTGTCAGTTTGAGAGTTAAATACCTCTCTCAATATCTCTTGGATTTATCTGTTCTTCATTCTTGCCATGTTCCCACTCAGATCAAGATTAATGTATCCTGCAACCGGGGGGCAGGGGGTGTCCCTTGAGCCTCTTGCCAGTCACCCTAGACGCCATAGGCATTCACAGGCATAAAGCATATCAAAGGTTACTATTCTGTAGAAGCTTAATTGGGGAGGGGGGGAGTTGAAATATTAAATATCAACAAAAAGCAACATATCATTGTGAAACTGGAAGGTGCAATTAGAGTTACTAGAATTGAATGGAAGGAATAATCATTGTGGGAATGAGGTGATCTGGAAAAAGCTTTTTGGAGGAGTAGGTCATGAGAGGGAACATTTCTGCCATATCCATGGTGTTCACTATGAACCCACTTTTCTGTCCTTAGGCTTTGCCCACACCCATACGTGCACGTACTGGGAATATCTTTCCCAGATGACCCCAAGGCACCTTGAGCTAAACATGCTCAGAACTAAAGTCATTATTCTTCTCCCAAACCTAGTTTTCTTCCTGTATTCTATCAATTGTTTCTCTTAAACATCTATTAAATTTGTCTCTGTTCCATTCCTGCCATATCACCAATTAGAATGGCATTTCAGTGATCATGATAAGATGTAAGAAGACACTGAATCAAGGCAGGGGCAGTGGGGAAAAGGACAGAATATATATAGGAGAGATATTAAGGAAGTAGAAAATGCTGGACTTAGTGTCTAAATAGATGGGGGGAGTGGAGTGAGAAAGAAGAAAAAGTCTGAACTGATGCTTGGATTTCCGATTTAGGAAAGTGGCTGGAATATGACATTCTAAGTGACAGAGAATTCAGAAGAAACAGGCCTGAAAGGAATGTCCAATATGTGGGTCATGAACTTCCCAGGGAAGTTCTTGGGTTGGATATCTAGACATAACAGGTTCTCAATAGTATTCAGATTGCCTCCTGAAAAAATTGTACATTACTTTTTATGTATATTTAACGGCACCTTTTACCATGGCCATCGTTTAATTCCCTAGTCACATGTTCAAAAGATACTTTCTCATTTGTTATACATTTTGTTCTCCTAAGACTCGTAACAGATGAAATAATCCTAGGAATTTTTAATAAAAAAGTTTCGAGTAGTTACTGAAAACATTGGTGATTTTCTGATGCTACCAAAGCTTCCTTCATTTTCTAGGCTTGACCCCCTATCGGTACTAAGGAGTTTCCTGAGATAATCTGTAATGAAATTTAAAATTTTTTCACAAATGAAAATGATCCCTATTTCTTTCATACATGAATTAATCAAGTAACTGGTTACAAAGATGAAAACATAAGATCCCCACACTCAAGGAACTTAGTCAACATAGTTTTAAGTGTGTAATTTAATTCTCATAGGGATTCTATAAGGAGTAGGAATTTTAAGATATTATTTTTATCTTAAAGTTCTAAAAATGTTGACACTTGCTGGGTTGCACAACCAGACAGATGCAGAACCACAGAAGGAACGCTCTCTCCTGTGTCCTACCTTAGCGCACATCTCATCTGATGACATTCTTCACTTGACATTCATACATTTAAACACTACTCTTTTAGGATTTTACAAATTGACTTTTCAAGTAAACTGTATATTAAAAGAAAAAAATAAAGATAAATATTTAATGTTCTATTTAAATATTTCTCCTTAGCTTCCTTCTCCTTTTCTTAGTTATCACACTTTATTAATAGCTGTACACAGAGGATATGCATTAAACAAAAACTACTAAATTTCTTTTTTAAATCTTTCTACAAGTCTTGCTATTGTTGGCCTGTGTTCACTTTTCCTTTAGATATCCAGGCAGCCTTGCAAGAATAATTTTTCAAGATCTTTTTTTGGCTGTCAAGAAACTTTAAACAGACTGATAATTTATTAAATAATACAGATAGGTTCATGTTTCCCATAAAGTTTTTGGGTTTTGTTTTAGTCTGACAGTCAGGTGGAAATTTTAAACTCTTTCCAGTATGGAAAAAGACTTTGGGAGGTGCCTGGAATGCACTTAAACATTTGGGATATTGACATGGCTGATACCTATTTACAAAGATTAAAGGCTTATATGAGGATCGTAAGAATACAAGCCATATTCCACTTTGCAAAGTAGATTAACACCCTTAAATTCAATCAGCAAAATCGTACACTGCAGGAGTCCAGGGACACAGAAAAGAAAGTTCCATGTTAGGGGATCCTTATACTTGGCACTTTTATTAATTTTTTTATTAAATTTTTTTAATGTGTACTTTACTTTTGAGAGAGAGAGACAGAGTGTGAGCGGGTGAGGGGCAGAGAGAGAGGGAGACACAGAATCAGAAGCAGACTCCAGACTCTAAGCTGTCAGCACAGAGACCGACGCAGGGCTCGAACCCACCAACTGCAAAATCATGACCTGAGCTGAAGTCGGACGTTTAACCAACCAAGCCACCCAGGTGCCCCATCCTTGGCACTTTTAAAAATGAAAAACATGAAGATTGATTCTGGCCAGGAATCTGAGGTATTGTTGGAAAACTCTGCCATCTGAACAGGCTGTGATCAATAGCAAGTGAGAGTCAGAAAAGAGTTGAAAATCGGGGACAAAAACAATTGGTAGCTCCTCTGCCTCCTTTTGGAGATTATTTTCCTTTACTCATTCTGAAAATCTTTATTGAGCATGGAGCACAGGCTAGACTTAGGGCTGGGAACCAGAGGAAAATGCCACAGTGGCCTTGCCCCAAGCAGCTCATCTGACCCTTCATCTGTGTGGTTAATTGTCCTTAATTTCCCTTTCTCTTTTTTGATTCTTTTACAGACATAATGAGGACCTAGCTTGTGTATGTGTGCCTGCTTGTGTTTATTTTTCATTATATGCTTAATAGAATTTGAATTACCTCTATTTTTCTTTGATTCTTTAGCTAAACTGTTGTAGCAAAGTGATTAAATATTAGAAATAATAATCTATATTCAGATGCTTGTTTTTTTAGTTGTCACTGCAAATGGATGTTGCTTTCTATTTTTTTAATATATTTATGTATTTTTGAGAAAGAGAGAGAGAGAGAGAGAGAGAGAACGCACAAGCAAGGGAGGGACAGGGAGAGAGGGAGACACAGAATCTGAAGCAGGCTCCAGGCTCTGAGCTGTCAGCACAGAGCCCGATGCGGGGCTCGAACTCATGAACCGTGAGGTCATGACCTGAGCCAAAGTCAGACACTTAACTGACTGAGCCACCCAGGTGCCCCAGATGTTGCTTTTTAAAATAAGGATTAGGAAGAAATACTTAATGGTATAGTTTTCTCCTTTGAGAAAGGTCTTGAGAGATAAAGTAAGTTGGCTTTTGAAAGCTTGTGGCTCTCAGTAGAGAATGTGCATCTTGTGAAACAGTACCTTCAGATACCCAAGAACTATTTGAATATACATTTGACTTTGAACAACATGGGGATCAGGGGTGCCAATCCTCCTGCACAGTTGAAAATCTACATATAGCTTGGCTCCCCCCAAATTTAACTACTAATAGCCTTCTGCTGGCCTTACTAATGACATAGTTGATGAACACATATTTTGCATTGTATGTATTATACACTGTATTCTTACAATAAAGTAAGTTAGAGAAAAAGAATGTTATTAAGAAAATCATAAGGAAGAGAAAATACATTACAAGCACCTTACTGTGTTTATTGAAAAACTCCATGTGTAAGTGGACCCACGCAGTTCAAACTGATATTACAGCATGTGACAGGATTTCTTTCCATTTTAAGACTCAATAATATTCCATTGTATGTATATACCACATTTTGTGTATCCATTCATCTGTCTATGGACACTTGGGTGATTTCCACCTCTTGGCTATTGTGAATAATGTCGCTATCAACAGGTGTACAAATATCTCTTCAAGATCCTCACTTTCAATTCTTTTGAAGATATACCTACAAGTAGGATTGCCAGATCACAAATCCTGTGTTTTCTGATCTTGTTACCATTGTTAAAGTGCTCTCCATAGAGGCTGTAATAATTTATATTTCCAGAAACAATAAATGAATGTGTCTTTACTCACACCAGCACTGTGTGCTATCTAACTTTTTGACCTTTGTCACTCTGGGGCTGTCCCTAGTTATTTGGTACTTGGCATGGGTCAGGGGTAGGAGTGTGGGGTGTAGTGATAAGGGAAAGTGTATAGTGGCCTGAATGTGAGAACCTAATAAGGAGCCAGTTGAGAGTGTGGACTCTGGATTGGCTGGTTTGCATTTGAAAGTATACCTCTGGAAGGAGGATTCCTCTCAAAGCGGGGGAGGGGGACAATAAGGGAGGCAGGAGGCCAAGGCAAGGTGACTCAGGCATATTATCAGGTTGTCTAGAACAAGGTGTATCCGGCCAACATAGTCACATAGTGCAAATGTCAAAGCGGCAACTCTACAGAGGCTAGAAGCATGGATACTACAAAGACCCATTTGTACTTCTTTTTTTGTGAATTCTATTCACATTTTCTTTCCATTTTTCTGTTGTGTAGTTTTTTTTTCTTATAGATTCATAGAAACTCTTTATACATTTAGAAAACAGGCCTTTGTGTGTAATATGCATTGTTAAAGTCTTTCAGTTTGTTGGGTTTCTTTTGAGTTAGCTTAAGGTGGTTTTTCTTTATGTGGAAATTTATTTATTTGGGCGGGAATTTATTTCTTAATGTGCTTTTCTTTTACAGCTTCAGATTCCATGTCATACTTTAAGAAGACCTTTGTTACTCTGAGATGATAAATTTGTTTCCTGTGTTTTCTCCTAGCATGTTGATAGTTTGAGTCATCATATTTTAACCTTTGCTCCATTGGGCATTTATGGTGCCGTAAGGGCAAACAGAAAGGAGATGCCAGCAGCACGCTTAGAATCTAATGCCGTGTCCAATGTCTTCTGAGGCAAAAGTTCTTTACATATCCCCAGCCCATCCATACCCAGCGGACGCAAACAGGTACACCAGGGTGCATCAGAGATACGAAACCAGGAGGTACAAGAATTACCTGACATCAAACCTCAGATTAAATGAATAGAGACTAGGGGCACGTGGGTGGCTCAGTTGGTTAAGTGTCTGCCTTCGGCTCAGGTCATGATCTCATGGTTCCTGAGTTTGAGCCCTGCATCGGGCTAGTTGCTGTCAGTGCAGAGCCTACTTCGGATGCTCTGCCTCCCTCTCTTTCTCTGCCCCTTCCCTGCTGGTTCTCTCTCTCTCTCTCAAAAATAAATAAAAACATTTTTTAAAAAATTTAAAAAAAGAGAGACTATGCCATCTGAAAAGACTATGTCTAAGAATCAACAGGCTCAAAATATCTTAAATCTTAATGGCTTGGAAAAGAAAATCTCTGATCGGTGAGGGTGGGGGAATGGTTCCATAAAAATGGGTCTTTGTTCTAGCCGTGCATGTCCTAGCCATGCAACCTTGAGCAATTCAATCTGGTTCTCTGAGTCTCATTTTACACTCATAGTACATTTCTCAGCATATTAGCCTTCAGGGGTACCTCAGTGTCTACCCTGGTGGTAGACAGTTTTTTAAGCTGCTTCTGTCACTCGTTTCTAGTGGAAACCTTACACAGAAGCACACTATGTAAAGCAGATTTGGATGTAGGGATGCAGAGGGGAAGGATACAGAAGGGAAGGTCCCCTTCACATCTCCTGTCACCACCGGCATCACTGGGGAAACCCCATGCTCTGTACAGATAGTTTGTGAGCTGAATAAAACTGAGCTCTCTCCCACCTTAAAATCCATCTCAACACAGCCTAAAGGAAACACAGATCTGCCTCCAGAAAGCCTTGGAAAGCACTCTGATTGTACGGAACGCTCCTTGGAGAACAGAGGAGAGAGTTCCACGGCATGTCATGGAGCAAAACCTCCTAAAATTCCTCGTCACAGCACATGCCTCTCCCACACGCCTCTAAGCCCCTCTTTAAAAACTTCCCTAGAAATTGTTTCCCTACCCGCAAGCTGTTTTTGGTTTTTCCCTCCCTATCTCCACCCATCCTCTCCTTGATATCTTTGGTCATTTCATTATTTTGTAAAATAGTCTTCAGGGTTCCTTCCAATTTTCCTTCTCACCCCATATCCCATTATCACCTCACAGACTCAGGCACAGAACTGAGCAATCAGGAGGTGGCAGGGGAGATAGTAGGTACTGTACTTAAATTTGAATTTTTCCTTCCCTTAGATTTTCTTGCCTAAGATTAAGTGTCACCTCCTTGACCATACAGGAAAATTCCTTTACAGTCTCCACCATTCCTTTCTTCTTTTTGTTACTGTCCCCGGTCACAGACCCCATGCTCCAGCCAAGTTAGACACATGATTGTTTTCTGAACTAGCTCGTGATTTTCCAGCCTGCTGATTGATGCCTTTGCTCATCCCATACCCAGCCCAGAAGTGGTCTCCTTCACATTTCTGGGCTTCATTGTTCTCATCTTTCAAGGAAAGCTCAGATCCTATCTTTTTCTTCAAGCATCCCTCTTCCTGACAAAGTGTCATCACTTTTGCTGCTGTCAGTTCCCTGGATAGTGCCTGTACCTTATCCCACTTACCATTTTCTTTCCTGTGTTTTAAACTAGTAGCCTTAGGAACATTGAAAGCAGGAAGCCTATGCTGTTTGTCTTGATATTCCTAGCAAACTCTTAATTAGCTTACCATCTTGTGTGTAGCCAAGTCATTTTCAAAGAATGAATATTCATAGTAACTAGTTAGAGCCTTCTACTAAAAAAACCTCACAAAACACACACACACACACACACACACACACACACACACACACACCTGAATCACTATTTTACAAAGCAAACTTAAAGAGGAAATGTCTTCCAACTTTCTGAATGCATTTAACCACATCGAGTCTACCTAAAACTTCAGAGATTTAAATGTCTAAAGTTAGAAATACCATGCCAGGTTAGAATCGTCATGCATCTATATGAATTCTATTTTTGCGGGCTGAGCCCCCAAACAGATATGTAGTGGGGAGGCAATGATTTTCAAATATTTTTTTGAAAACAAACCTGTCCTTGGGGCGCCTGGGTGGCGCAGTCGGTTAAGCGTCCGACTTCAGCCAGGTCACGATCTCGCGGTCCGTGAGTTCGAGCCCCGCGTCAGGCTCTGGGCTGATGGCTCGGAGTCTGGAGCCTGTTTCCGATTCTGTGTCTCCCTGTCTCTCTGCCCCTCCCCCGTTCATGCTCTGTCTCTCTCTGTCCCAAAAATAAATAAAAACGTTGAAAAAAAATTAAAAAAAAAAAAAGAAAAAAGAAAACCTGTCCTTTAAGTGAAATTTAAGGTGGACTCCCAAGATATGAAATTAAATCAGAACTATTTACTAGGCGAGCAGTGTTTCCTACATCACACACTCTCCTGGCTTTTTCCTACCCTTGCTTTTTTTGGCATTCATGAACTATGTCTGCAGAACCTTAGGGACACAGTTTGAGAAGCTCTACTCTAGTTATTCAACATGTTAAACACCAACTGCGTATTCATCATACAAATGTCAGTCTTCCTGTCCATCTTGCATAGCTACCCATGCTATGAGAGCCTCTGTAGATTTGCAATGGTTGACTTGATCAGATAAAGAGAAAATTTTTACTTGAATATAGAACAGAAATAGAAAGTCACCATCACTAACACCATTCATTCGTAAGTGATGTTTACATTTTTAAAGAATTATTTTATGTAACAAATGAAAATAAAACTTTGGCATTTACATGAGAGATCTTTTGGCTTCCAAAGAACTTACAAAGTGCTTTGTACTTAAGCAGAATGTTTTCATCAGTGAATTCTGCCATGTAACCATGGAAGTAAAACAGTGTTTGGAGAGCGTAGAATATTTGTTTGGCCTTTTCTGTCAGAGTTGTTATAAATTCTGACTTCGCTGCAGGAAGAAAATAAATTTTAACTGCTAGGTTAAGTAGGGACATTAACACCCTTGAAAATGTATTAATTTTTAAAATATCTCCTGTCACCAGAATATTATGTAATTGTGTTGTTAAGATACAAAAAAAAATATGCCTCACTTTAAATTGAGATTTCATTGGAATCATTTTCCACTTGAAAAATTCACATAGAAAGTCAGAGCAGGGGTGATACTGAAATTTACTTATGAGTGTACTTTACCATGGAATCACCATAGGTAATTTGTCATGGAAAATTAGCCCATTTCATGAGAAATATACCAAGAAAGCCAGGAAAGCTGAAAATGGGTAATGGTCTACAGATGATCAACAAGTTTTAGGGAACAGAGGTTGGTTTAATTGTTGGGCTTTTTTTTTCAGGGAAGACTTTAGTTAAGTGTAAAACATTACCTCCCTATTGCAACATTACTCACAGCAGAGAAAACATTGGAAATGCTCCAAGGAACGTGTCCAGCACAAGACTGGCACTCGGCATGTGACAGCTGCTTATCATTATTAGAATTCAGAAGGAAGAATCTCTAAACAAAAATTTAAAAAGGTTACTTAATTAACTGGTAAAAATTTGATACTACAGTTACTGAATGGGAAATAAATGTAAGCAAACAGTTTCGTGGACCCGTCTTTGGATAAACTTGTACATGAGCACAAACTATTTGCTTCTTGCAGGAAATGAGAAAGCCAATTTCCAGAGATAGAAACTGAACGAGTTTTCAAATTCTGCATGATTCCCAAATAAGATGAACCTTTGTATAAGGCCTTTTGTAAGAGAGAAGCAATTTGTCTTAAATGGCATCATCCTTAATTACTTGAGAAAACTTTGAATGCTAGAGATTAGACTCAGATTTTGAGAGTTTATATAATTATTATTTAGAAAAAGTCTCATTCAAAATACTTTGATAAACATATAGCATGCTATACACATAGTAGGCAAATAATAAATATTTCTATTAAAATAATAAACATAAATGTAATATCAAGTATTTTAAGAGGCTAAGACAGAAAGACTACTTATTTTTAAATATGATTTTTTTTGGAAGAATTTATATTCTGAGAGGTATAGTGTGGGTTTCCTTCTGAAAATCGCTAATAAAATGATGCAGATCTTTTTGAGATACCTTGTGATGTCTAGGAAGATGCTGATCACAAGTTAGCTAGATCATAGTTTTCGTTTTGGTTTACCCCTGGGACTTTAGGTGAGCAAAAGTGCAGAGACAGAATTGAATATGGACATGGGAACAGCAGGCTGCTGACCTGACAGCAGTTGTCAAGGAGTAAAAGGAGCAAAGGAGAAGGAGCCAGGCTATGGGCTTGTGGAGGAAAAGAGAGACAGGAAAGAAATATTCCAGTTCAAGGAATAACAGCAGCATGAATCCATAGAATTTGTTACAGGGGATTTAAAGAAAGCTATCTGAAGTTCTTTTATGTCAGTCTATTTTATTTTTTTAAGTTTATTTATTTATTTTGAGAGAGCTCAAGCGAGAGCAGGGGAGGGGAAGAGAAAGAGGGAGAGAGAAAGAATCCCAAGCAGGCTCTGTACTGTCAGTGCAGAGCCTGATGTGAGGCTCAAACTGATGAACCGTGAGATCATGACCTGAGCTGAAATCAAGAGTCAGATGCTTAACTGAATGAGCCACCCAGGCGTCCCAATGTCAGTCTGTTTTAAATAGCATTGTTCAGGGGTGCCTGGGTGGCTCAGTCATTTAAGCGTCCGACTTCAGCTCAGGTCATGATCTCACAGTTTGTGGGTTCGAGCCCCGTGTCAGGCTCTGTGCTGACTGCTCAGAGCCTGCAGCCTGCTTCAGATTCTGTCTCTGGCTCTCTCTGCCCCTCCCCCACTTGTGCTCTGTCTCTCTGTCTCTAAAATAAACATTAAAAAAATTAAAATAAATAAATAGCATTGTTCAAAATATGGTAGCTATTGGCTCATGGTGATTTTTTTTTTTTGTATTGACTTTTGACTCTATGAGCTGCATATCTATTTTATTTCAGTGGGCAGGTTTCCTTGCATATTATAGCATGTGTTACAAATAGCATACATAAGCCTGCATGTGTATCATACATGTTCATCAGTGTGTGTATGTGTGCAAACACACACAAGGGGAACCTACCCATAAACAGAGGACTACACTCATTTCCAGCTTGACCCAACATTAAGTAAAAATTGCCTGTCAGATTCATTTATAGCCATTCTAGTGTTAACACTTTGAAAGCCATTAGAAACAGAAGATTTTGGTTATTGCTAACTGGGATAACTTTTGGAAAATGTTTTTGAAAGAAACAAGCCTTGAGATCATTAATGTCTCTAAAATAAAGAGTAAGGATACCTGGGTGGCTCAGTCAGTTAAGTGTCTGACTTTGGCTCAGGTCATGATCTCACGATTCATGGGCTTCGAGCCCTGCATCAGGCTCTGTGCTGACAGCTCAGAGCCTGGAGCCTGCTTTGGATTCTGTGTCTCCCTCTCTTTTTGCCCCTCCCCTGCTCATGCTCTGCCCCTCTCTCTCTCAAAAGTAAATAATGAAAAAACAATTTTTAAATAAAGAGTAAAACCAGTCTCTGCTTAACTAAAGGTTTATAATCATAGCAAACTAGTACCCTAATGATTTAAAATGACCATACATGATTACTCAGAGTTCAGCATTACACTGTTAACAAAGAACATTTTTGGTCTGTGGCCTAGTTCATAATTCTCTTGCGCTATATATATATATATATATATACATATATATATATATATATATATACACACACACACACATACACACACACACACACACATAAACACACCGTATCCTACATCACAGCACTCCAACTTCACAAGGTGCTGTGTCCCAGAAGATGCAGTATCTGAGACTTCAATAGGTGACCCTCCTCCCTTCTCTGTGAAGTGACAGCCTAAGTCACAAGCAATGATTTATAGAATACCATTTACAGAATACAGTATTCGCTTATAAGACATGTAGTAATTTGGGGCATATGGGTAGCTCAGTCAGTTAAGCATTTGACTCTTGATTTCAGCTCAGGTTATGATCTCACAATTTGTGACTTTGAGCCCCTTGTCAGGCTCTGTGCTGACAGTGCAGGGCCTGCTTGGCACTCTCTCTCTCTTCCAATCTCTCTGCCCCTCCCTTGCTCTCTCTCTCTCTCTCTCTCAAAATATATAAATAATAAACATTAAAAAAAAGACATCTGGTTTCTCAACAAAATACTGTTGCTGACAGAAGCAAGAAAAAGCACATCTAAATCTAAAATAATCTAGAGAAAGTTGTGATTCCGGTGGGAATAAATCTCTGCCCTCTCCATAAGGCAGCAGCCCTGTGACCTCTGAAAATGACCTAGTTCTAGGGTGGGCAGGGTGGGGGGAATGCAGCTGTGCTGGTTCCTCCTTATCTCCAACTTTTCTTCTGTGAAAGTCTTTGCTCCATGTACACTTACTAGGTTATCTCATTGAGGCCCACGATTGCCTTACCATCTACATTCTCGTATTTCTAAATATAGACCTGCATTTCTGAACCCTAGATGTCTTCTCCGTACATCATGCTCTCAAAATGCCATCCGCTGGGATGGATTATCGATCTCTGAGCTTAGAATGTTCAAAACTGCTGATCGCCACCCCTCACCCCATGCCAGCTACCAGACACGCTCTCCCTGCAGCCTTCCCCACCTCAGTGAACAGCAGCTCCGACCCTCACAGTTGCTCAGGCCAAAGTCCTGTCATTTTCTGTGATCCCTCTGATCTTTTCACCATCCACCCCCCCACCCCCTCTCACCGCCCCCCCCCCCGCCCCACCAATCTCTGGTCAGCAAATTCTGTCAGCTTTGCCTGCAGGACTTACTTCCCTGCAACCTCCGTGGTGCACATCTCTCTCCAAGATCATTGCAAACACTGTCAGATGACTGTTTGTGATTCAGTCGTATTCTCCACTTAACAACCAGAGTGGCCCTTTTCAAAGTGGGTGAGATCATGTACCTCCTCTAGTCAAAACCCTTAGGGCTTTTACCTATGTGGAGGAAAAGGCAGAATTCTTACCATGACTTTTAAGGTCTAGATGGTCTGGCAGCTGCCACGCCACCCCAGCTCCCCAGCTCCTCTGATCTCATCTTCCAACCCCCCTCTGTCTTAGACTATCTGCTTTTCCTACACTGGCCTCCTGGCGGACCCTAAAACAGGCCAAGCACCTTTGCACCTGATGCTCCTTTGGCCTGGATGTCTTCTCCCAGCTATCTGTCTGGCTCATTCTCTCGTATCTTTAAGACTGTTCAAATGTCACCTCTTCAGGGAGGTCTCCCCAGACTGCCTATGTAAAATAGAATCCTTCCTCTCATACTCCTTATATCCCTCATCCTGTTTAATTTTTATGGCATTTTAATATATTGTTTATTTATTCATCTCCTCTGATAAGATATAAACTCCCTGACTACAGGGTTTTTGGTAACTGATGTATCTCTGACTTCCTAAAACACATGGTATACACTCAGTAAATGCTTTTTTTTTTTTAACGTTTATTTATTTTTGAGACAGAGAGAGACAGAGCATGAACGGGGGAGGGGCAGAGAGAGAGGGAGACACAGAACCGGAAGCAGGCTCCAGGCTCTGAGCTATCAGCCCAGAGCCCGATGCGGGGCTCGAACTCACAGACCGTGAGATCGTGACCTGAGCTGAAGTCGGATGCTTAACTGACTGAGCCACCCAGGCGCCCCAGTAAATGCTTTTTTGAATGAATTACACCTGAATCCACTTCAACATTTCTATCTCCACAAGGCTTTACGTTCCAAGACATTTCTGGCTTCTTTTTTTAGTTAGCGTGAGCTGCTGTCGAAACTAGGTTTTCGTTAACTAATCAAATGAACTATTAGAAGCAAACACCTCTGCTCAAGCTAGCCCACAGAATCCAGAACTTCTGGTAAATATACCCATATCAATAGATCCGGTCTCATCTGAAATTCTGTTTTTTGCTTCCTTAGTCTAGCAACCTCAAAATCTGTCCCCACATGTATTCCCCAGCTTTCTGCTGATAAAAATTCACAAATTTGTATAAAGGCTTCTCCTCAAATTTGACATCATAATTTACATGAGAGCATGCCCTGGTTACAGGTCTGGAGAGGCTGAGGAGTGGGATGAAGGAGCCTCACGGAGAATAAGATCTCTCCCTCAGAAGAGAAAGCAACACTCTTGCAACAGGATGAGCCTCCTCAGTGTGGGGAGAGGGGCCACTTCAAGGAGCAAAGGTGGCTCATTCACATTTGGAAATTCAGGGGAGTGAGTTCTCCAAGTATACCCAATTTCCCTCATTTCTATTCTTACTTCCAACTCTTCCCAATCAGTAAACAAAAGAAACCTGGCATAAATACGATTCAGTAGACATTGCATTTTGGCAAGACACAGGATGAAATTAGTTGGGATTCAGCCAACTCTCTTGTCACCTCTGGGGAGAGGGAGGAGATTGGAATTAAAGGTGGTCTAGAAAGGGGTCTTTAGTCTCATTGTAATTTTTTTAAATTAAACCATTCATGAATTTGGTATGATTAAAATTAATTTCAAAATTATAATATGGTATAAGAAGTATGAAAAAAACACTTTTTTTTCTTTAGGAACATGGGTAGAACAATCACGGTCTGTTCTGGTACTGCCATGCGTGGTATGGACCCAGAGGCACGGTCCCAGAACCCCTTCTAAATTAGAGGTTTGCCAGTGTATGTATGTACCCAGTCTATAGTATATCTGATCCTCTCTTGCCAACTTTCCCCCTGGCTTCAACCACTTCTCACCTGTGTTCACAATCTCCCAAATCCTCAGATTTGACAGTATCTGCTCCTTCCCCAGTTATAACTCCAGCTTCCTCAGACTACAGCTCTCTTTGGTAACATATTTATGAACCACTTTGAATAACAACACTGTCACAAATTGGTTTTACATCCTAGCCAAACAGATTGATTTCAAGGTAGAACCCAGACAATTGTTGAATAATGTACATATAATACGGAATATATAGGATGGTATAGGCCTGAAGAAGAGGGGTACCAACCCCCTCCTAATGTTACCAGAACAGAATGCCCAAAAGAGGTAACTATTTAGGAGAAGGGAGAGGAGGATGGGGAGAAAGTGATACATATATATGTTCTAGGTGCTTCGTATGTTATCCTCTCAATAACTCTATTGGGCAGATTCTACTGTTATCCATTTAAAAATTTTGTTTATTAAATGTTTTTATTTATTTTTGAGAGAGGAGAGAGAGAGAGAGAGAGAGAGAGAGAGAGAGAGAGAGAGAGAGAGAGAGAGAGAACAGTGGGGGAGGGGCAGAGAGAGAGGGAGATGCAGAATCTGAAGCAGGCTCCAGGCTCCAAGCTGTCAGCACAGAACTCAACACGGGGCTCCAACTCACCAACTGGGAGATCATGACCTGAGCCGAGGTCAGATGCTTAACAACGGACTGAGCCACACAGGTGCCCCTACTGTTATCATTTTATAACTGAAAGAACCAAAGGACTGTGAGATTAAGTGACTGTGTTTGTGATCCCACAGCTTGCAGATGGTAGAGCTGAAATTCAAACCTAACAAGTCCAGCTTCTGAGTCCCTGCTCTAGATCACGAGCAGAAAGAAGACAAAACTCTGGTAGAGGATGGCCTTCTATCTAGACCAAGGGAAGAGTATACACAGAATAATGAAAACTTCAGGGAATGTGGGGATTTGTGCAAGAACAGGGGGTTTATTTGCTGGATTTATCATATAGGAAATGAGCAGTTGTTGGAAGGTTTTAAGCAGGGCAATAATATGATAACAACTGTATTTTTAAATAGTCTCTCTGACAGTGAAATGGAGGGTGGGTTGGAATAGATGGAAACTGGATGCATGGGTTACTCTGAGAAAGCATTTGCATTATCCAAAGGAGTTGATGAGGGCTGAGCCAGCAGGAATGTTAATGATGGAAAAAGATGGAGCAAAACAAAACGGAAACTTTTGTATTTCAAAGGTGTCAACAGTATGCTGGAGGGAAGTGAGATAATGGTCTTCCTGTTAATGAAATAGAACTCATTAAAGTCTTCAAAAAGAGTCAAAGGTAAAGTCTAGTTAGGTGAACATTATGTAACTTTTCAGACAAGAGTAAATATATAAATATTATTTTACTAACAATATTTAATGTTTCCATATTGCAGAAATAAATAGATGTGAAGATTAAATCTTTTATTTTATAGGGTGGTTAAAAGACATGAGACATAAACTTATTTATACATAAGAGAAAAGAAGAACTCTAAATAAAAGCTTATCATGATGACATTACCCATCACTTTTACTTTTAAAACCTTTCCCTGGGTAGCCACTCAAAAATAAGGACCAGCAAATTTTGTTACTAGAGTATCTTTTATACTTTGTATATTTAAGCTCTTTATTGGACAGATGTGTCATTCATTCATTTGAAGCGTTACTGCCTATAGGAAAAATCTGATTTTTCTTCTTAGCAATGAGTGGATCAGTTTCACTTGGAATATCTTTTCTTTTTTTTTTTTAAGGACTTCTATTTTCACTTTATATTCTTTTTTTTTTTTAAGGCTTATGTATTTTTGAGAGAGAGAGAGAGAGAGCACAAGCAGGGGAGGGGCAGAGACAGAAAGGGAGACATAGAATCTAAAGCAGGTTCCAGGCTCTGAGCTGTCAGCACAGAGCCCGACACGGGGCTTGAACTCACAGACCAGGAGATCATGACCTGAGCTGAAGTCGGAGGCTCAACCAACTGAGCCATCGAGGTGCCCCTCAGTTGGAATTTCTAAGGACTAGTTTTAGTCAACATTTTCAAAGAATGATAAAGTTTAGAAATAAAGTCTTATTAAGATAACAAATATTAGCCTTTAAAATGGAACTAATTTGTTAATAATCAATCCACATTTGTGAACATTAGCACATATTAGTGAATAACTATGTTAAAGCAAAACGCTCTTTCAGATATAATCTATTTCCATCAACATGTTAAAGATTAGCAAAGTATAAAATATATTTTATAAATGACATGAAATGATAAAGTATAAAATATATTTTATAAATGACATGAAATGATTTCAAGAAGGGATTCCTATGTCACAGAATTTTTTATTGGAAAAGTGTCTTAAAAGTATAATAGAAAATAAAATTTGATCCTTTGAAATAAGTGGAAAGATAAAAGGCAGCTTTTGAGTATTTACATGGATTAATGGATTATTTGGCAAATCTGAAATGATAATCTCATTCCCATTATATCAGTGGATACTCACTTTATGAGCTATTTTTCTTTAGAACTGTATTTTGCGCAGAGTCCGTATATTTTCCTTTTTTCAGTGTGAGAAATAGAAGTTTGAGAGGATCAGATCCTGCTTCATGAGTCCATTTTTGATCATGGGAATTGACTTAAACTTATGCATATATCAACAATTACAGATGGTAAATGAACATTCTCTTATGTGAAATAAATACATTGTATAAAATAAAAATCTTCTTAATTTTTTAAAAAAAACAAAAAAGAATAAAAGTGTAAACCAGTTACATTTACATCTGTTATACTATTGAGTAGATATGAAGCTTTTGAAATCTACCATGATATTTTGTATTTTGGCTGTCACAATTCTCTTTGCATTTCTCTTGCCTTAATACTTTAATAGTATTCATAATAACTTAATTTTCATCATGTGTACCTGAAAACTTTGTATGTCATATATTTTTGAGAGTATCTTGCTTCTTTTTGGTTAGAATTTTCTATAAAGGGCAATATTTGAAAAAGTTACTTTGTTTCCTAAAGCTACTATCCTTCTTAATTATTTTCAAATTATGAGTAAAGTTGCATCTTTTTGAGTATATTTTGAGTTACTGTGGTAGAAACAAACTAGAAATTAAAGACTGAATACATTTCTATGACTCACATACAGTATAATGTATTGTTTCAAATTTTATTCTAGAGTATATTTTAAATGTTCAACAGAATACCACTGTTCTCTCTGAAATGATCCCTTTTTTACTATGATTAAATTTAACACACTATTTTTTTAATAATCTTTAAAAAATGGTCTGCACTCCAGAATTAGTGAATTATAAAAGCTTCATATATTTTAGTTTGGTTAAAAAAAATAAACACCTGTATTTAAATTTTCTGATAAAAATATAAGCAATACACCAGTTAGGGTTGAGATATACATAATATTTGAACTACTATTCTATATATATCAAAATACATATGTCTTATAAAACTTAGCTTTCTATGAAGTGAATCACTTAATGAAAATATTGCTTTGGATATAAATGCTTTGGCCCTCAGAGTAATCTAGTCTATAAATAAATGCTTCATTCCCCACCCACACCTACCCTTCCAAAAGAAAGCCTACCAGTAGTCATGCACAGTAATGAGCAATCTTAAATTAAAAAGTGTTGTGCAATCAAAGCAAAGGAAGCTAATTTTTATAGTAAAGCAGTTTTAACCATCCAACACCTAAGGAGTTATCAACTGTGAATTAATAACCTTTAAATCATGGTCTTTAAGGTTGAATTAATTTTCTGAATGCTTTTAGGAGTGACATTATGCTACCACCAAAATATTTTAAATGACAAATATTTTACATTTCACAAATAGTACATGAACAGGTTTAATTACATGTATTTCCCTTTGTCTGGGAGCTAAAATGCTGTAGGGTCTTCCTGACCCAAAAGAAATGCCATAAATTGAGAAAGTTTATCTCAGAATGAGGATTAAGGTATTTAGAGACATAAATAGCCAATAACTGACTATAGCCTGAAAAAAAGGTATTTAAGTCACAATCAAAATACAGATTACTTGTGTAAAAATCCAGCCTGCTAAATAAACAATGATTTCATAATTATAGCAAGTAACATAAGTAAATAGAAAATCTTTCAATTAATAGAAATTAAGGGAATCATAAATCTAATGTGTAATTCTCAACACTCCCAATTGCTTTGCAAATATTCATCTGGATAACAGTATAACAGCAACAAAAGACGCCTATAAAATGTGTGCTTTTTCCGCTTTATTTAAAATGCTGTGTAGCATAAGAACCTATTCCTAGAGATAAATTTTTAGTCATAGTAAAGGAGTATAAAACATATTCCAAAGTGCTCAAGGAATTAATTGCCGTATTAGGTAATAAATACCCAGAGGAATGAGTTTAGTGATTTATGGCTTAAAGTGCTTGGGTCTCATCATCATTTTAGCCTCTTTGAAGGAGGACTTGTAGCCACCAGGGTGTGCCTCAGTTATACCAGGCCAGGTGCCCCAGAAAATCCCATTACGGACACCTCTATATTTTTGGTGATAATATTTGCCATTTAAGTTTGCAGAAAGACATGCATCAAACCACCAGCCTGAACTGTAATAGAGCCCACAGTTCCCAGAGGGATACCGATCATTGTCTCTATCTGGGGTGGTGAAATACTTCAGATCATGGTTGTAATGTTTACTGAAATGTAAGGCATCTCCAGCTGTGCCGTTATAATTACCGATGTGCAAACGGTATTTGAGAAACTCGTTGGCCACGTAAAATTGATCATACAAGGCATAGAGTTTGACACCATTAAAGTCTTCAAGATCAATTCTTAGAATCATTTCTTTACTTTTGGTCAAAAGATGAATTTTATCGTTCCCCAGCCAAAATTCTCTTCTGAGGTTCCCAAAGCCTACTTTGTAGTCTTGCCATGTTCTGGTGAAGTTGGTACTTCCATCGAGACGTGCCTGCAGCACTGTCCAGCCTCCCCCCATGGTCTCCATGTCACAATAAACTTCGAAGCTACTATTTTTGGGATCCGGCGTGACTCTGTAGGTCTCACTGCTTCTTTTGCCTATTGTGTAGTAGTCAGAGCAATCTTTATATATTAGATGTTGAACTGAAGGGAGAAGAAGAGAAAGACATTGGATTTTGTTACTAAAAATGATGCATATGAAGAATTCTTTATATGTACAAAAGCAATTTGATAATTTAGTCAGTGGTGTTCATGAAACCTTGCTCTGCAAAACTTACTTGAACCTGTTTAGCAAATGTTTATTAAAGCCTCAGAATAAGAACTTGGTGCTATAAAGCAGACAAGGCTCTCCGACATACTCTTGGTTGGTAATAATAGTAACAATGTTCGCAAAAAACAACAACGAAGTCAATAAAATAGTTTTGGTAATCTAGTAATACTTAGTGAGTGCTACTTATGTGTTCTAGGCATTCTGCCAAAGACTTGATAACATTTTCACACTTAGTCTGCACGTTGACCTTATGATGTAGGTATTATTTCCAATCTGCAGGTGAGGACACTTAGGGTCAAAGAGAACCAGTGGCTTGGTCAACTTCACAGAAGTATTAAGTGGTAGAGCCAAGACATGTACTGAGATCTGGCTGGCTGTAAAGCTTGTTCTTGTAACTACTGCATTCCTTGGTCCTAAAGGTCAGATGCTTCCAACCCTTCTAGAACTGCATTCCATGTTTACAGAAGAAGCAGAGTTTCTATTTCCTTTCACCTAACGGGGCTGATATCCTCTTCTGCCAGAAAGTTTTATAGGATATGTTCCAAATTATGTATTAAAATTCTAATGTACAGACTTGATCATAAATTCATATTTATTTTACTTTCTTGACAACTAAATTAAGAAGCTCAAGTAAAAAAAGATTTTTTTCAATAATATACCAATATCCTTTTTTTAATGCTTCCACACATACGTTTGCAAACACTTTTCTCTTTCCAATATTTTATTTAAATTCAAGTTAGTTAATGTATAGTGTAGTTTTGGTTTCTGCAGAATTTAGTGAGTCATCGCTTACACACAACACCCAGTGCTCATCACAACATGTACCCTCCTTAATGCCCAGCACTCATTTAGCCCATCTCCCCTCCAGCAACCCTCAGTTTGTTCTCTACAGTTAAGAGAGAACTTATGGTTTGCCTCCCTCTCTCTTTTTGCCTTATTTTATTTTTCCTTCCCTTCCCCTATGTTCATATGTTTGTTGCTTAAATTCTACATATAAGTGAGATCATATGGTATTTGTCTTTATTTGACTAACTTATTTCACTTAGCATCATACTCTCTATACCAACATTCTTATTCTGAATTTATTATCTGGAACGTATTTAGCCAGTGTTTCACATGTTTGGTTTCTAGAAAAGAACAACAGGTGGTTATGTTCAGGATGGTTCTGTAGGAATCAAATACAGGTATTTACTCTTAGATAATTTTTATAAGGATTTGGGCCAGATAAAGTAAGTTACTACTCAAATCAAAACAAAATCTGTTCATGTGTATTTAGAACTCAAAGTATTTCAACATTTCCCCTAAACTCTTAGTATAAAAATAGACGGTGGAATTTTGTTCATATCATTACAAGCTGCCATGCAGCAGCAAATCTAGTGTGCACCCAGGGATGTCACCCAAGATGTGAACTTCTGCCTTGCCATTCAGGGTATGTTCAGATACCGGCTGGCAGGAGTATTAGCAACAGTGGTCCTTGAAAGCCCCACCTTCAGATCCCTAGCAGATTCCTTGGGGATGGAGCACACATGAGGTGCTTGTTCCAAATGAATGTGATCTCCATCCCACGCACCATATCCCTTCAACCTTACATGCATGGTTATTGGAGGTCCTGATGCAGAGATGGCTTTCCAAAGTGTAACAAGACCATCAACAGCAGTGAATCAGGTGGAAAGCCAGCACTTGGAGGAACCAGTGCCACAGCTAGAAGTTTGTGGGCACAGTAGGTAACTAAGTTTGTGGTCTTCTGTCATGCCAAAACTCTCCCCTTAAAATGTTTTTGTGCCACTCAAAGCAAAAAGTTTTGCACACACATGAAGCCATATAGCTGCTTTTATTCCATTTATAAAATCTCCTGTTTTCACTAGATATTTGGAATTATGATTGGCAGATAAGTTAAAATCTTGCAAAGATTTCCTGTGGCCACATGAGAGGAGCAGTCAGCCAACCACAGGAAACTGACTTCCAATGAACAAAGCACAGCTGGAAATACTGCCTTATCTGTGTTGTCTTCAAACACTTCAATGAGGAGATAGATAAGTGAAATGCAGTAAAATATTAAGAAATAATATCTCTCTACTTTGGTTTGTGTGTAGCTCTGGCATTAACAAACAAGATCTTTGAAATTGAAAGTGCTTTCTAATGGATACAGAATTATGATTTTTGTAATTAAGTCTTGTTTCTGTGGTCACATTTGCAAAGATATTAGTTTTTCCTGTACTACCTTGATGAATAAAAGGCTTAATTTCTTTCATCTGTTCTTTGTCTAACTTCTTTGCAAAAGTTAATGATTATAGATCCTGTCTAGCTATATAATATTCATGAACAGATGGTAAGAAGACATTATACATACCTGGACGTGACTGTATTTCTTCTTGATTGGGACACTTAGATGAACACTTGCCATCCAAACTATTGACTACAAATGTTAGATTTGCCACTTTGCTGTCAACATAATTTTCTATGTTGTTCATATTTACAAGGTTGAGCTTCTCTAGGCGACCCTGAAGCACATCGATCTCCTCCTTTGCATTCTTTAGGTCAGAAGACAGCTTGTTAACCTCACTCTCTAATTCTCGAACTCTGTTGTCATCGGCTTCTCCTAGCGCTCCTGGGCTAGGTAACAGCTGTCCATTTCTGCCCGGGGCTCGGCTGTCGTCAGCTTGCAGTTTGCAGTCTTGGCAAGATTTCTTGAGGCTATTTACCATTTCCTTGAGGTTCTGGACTTCCTTGAACACCTCCTCGATCCTGCCGAACTGCTTCGGGAGCTGAATGGTCAGTGGCGGCAGGCTCACCTGGTAGGGGCATTCGCTCCCCTCCTCGCATTTCCCTCTGCTTTCTAGTCTCACCGGGCAGGCATCCTTGGCCATTTCATCTTTAACTTCCTCCGTTTCATTGTTCGCCACAACCAAAACGCCATAAGCCGCAAGGACAGCCGAGCTCAGCCCCCACCAGTTGGCTAGCTTCATCGTTGCTCGGCGGCGGCGGTGGCCCTCACCCCAGCAGGGACGCGTGCGGGCCGGCGCTGTTTTAATAGCCGCAGCTGCCTGCCTGAGTCAGGTTTTCTGTGTTCTCAGAAAAGGGCGGGAGCTCTTGCATCACCAGTTTCAGAATCACAGAGGAAGAGGAGACTGTCCTCTTTACACGCAGCTTGCCAAAACCTGTTATTTATTCTCAAAATACTACGCATCAGAATTACTGTGGTTGCCTGGATGTACAGATTCCTCAAGTTTCACTTTTACCATTTAGTTTATGAAGCACCAGAAAAATCTTAGATTTCAAAATAATTATGCTTGAAATAAATTGTACTTAACGCCCCTGGAAAAACTAGCTTTTAAAGATAAAAAAAATTAATGTGCTAGTTACCCAGACTGAAGAACAGAAAGTTTACAAAAATGGAAATGGTCTTTTTTTCCTTTGTAGAATGGGGTGAGTCATCGGGGATTCTGTATATTCTTCATGTTGGAGTTTCAGGTGAAATGCTAAGCACTTAAATTTTTTTGTTAATATGGCAAAAAGTGCAGCTTTCAGACTCATGACATGCACTTTTGTTTCATCTATTTGAAAAACAGAAGAAAACTGGTAGAAAGGGGTTACTATCTATTCCTTTGGCCATAGCCTAGCGTAGTAGAAATGTCTACATGACAAAAGGTACATCATTGCCTTTCATCAAAACCATCAGCCTCCTGCTTTCCTTCACCATGTTTGTGATTATATTCTACAGTTGCCCACGTGTAAATCTTTGAACTTTTCTTGGCTCTGTTCAGATTCTCCCTCTGTCCCCGGCATCTCTGCCTCCTCTTCCCACTGACAACCATGCCTCTGTGCTCTCTTCCTCCCACGGTGGGTTCCTCCACCTGGTCTCTATGCCACTTGCTCTAGCACTGCCCTGCCCACTTGTCAGACTTATGCCTTTTCAGACTTTCCTTGGTTTAAACCTTTTATCAATTTTCAACCTTTTCTCCTCAGAGGCTGAGAGGCAGGAAGGAGGGAACAGTTTCAAAGGGAGAAACCACCTCCTTTTTAGTTGTTTTGCATACTGGCATCTCATATAACGTTTCTTACTTTAAAAAGGGTATTTTTTGCTTTAAAAATAATTTCAAAAATAACTGACATGGATAAAAATCTAGATTCTTTATTGTGTTTTAAGGTACTCTGTAATCTATCTCATAGTTATTTCCTTAATTTGATTTCCTATGACTTTTCTATATATCCCCTTCATTCCAGCCAGATACCCTAGTCACCCTAACTCTTTATGTTCTCTAAGTGTGTCAGGCTCACTTTACACTTTGGCGATTGTGTTTATTCCTGAATACTTGGAAGACATGGATTCTAGCCCTGGATCTACCTGCTCTTGAATATACAGATCATTAACTTCACTGAGACTTGGTTCCTGTGCTGTGAAGGAGATATTTGGCTATTATTCCCTCATACAAGAATGATAGTTATAAAAACTTTGAGTGAAATGTTAAGGGAAAAGAATGCATTTAAGCATAACATTCTTTCCAGACAGATTTATCAAACACATTTTACACACCTTATGCCTCATTTTCCTCCATCTTCTTCCAGGTTTTTAAAAAAAAATAGGTTTGTTTTCTCTTCATTCCATTCAACATAGTCAAACCAATTTAGGCAAAATTTTTTAACCTTCTGACTAAGAACATCTAATTAATCTCTTAATTTCATTTTTCTCTCCTCACCCGCTTTTAAGCTCTGACACTCCCATGTTGTGAGGGGAGAAATAAATGAATAGATAATTTTAAAAGAAAGAGAATAATGACAATATAGATAATATATAAAAATATTTTATAAATTAGAAATATATAGAAATAATATTTAGTTTAAGGTACATTATTTTTTATAAATGCCCTTGTCTGGTTAGGGATACAATTGATATATTTAGTCAATTACTTATTAAGGATCTTCTATATATTCAGTGCTCTACTAGATTGTATATAAAATGCATGCCATGGCCTCATCCATTCAATCAGTTATTCATTCATCCACCACCCACCCATTCATCCAACTATTCATTCATCCCTCCATCCCTCCCTCCATCCTTCCCTCCATCCCTCCATCATATTAACTGAGCATCCTCTACATGCAAGACACCATTTGAGGCACTTAGACTATGCTAGTGATCAAATCAAACAAAAATTCCTTTTTCCTTCTTAGGCAGGGGTGTTGAGGACCTTGTATTTTCTTCATGTTGGACTTTGAAGTACATCATAAGCACTTTTAAAAGTTTCTGGGACGCCTGAACGGCCCAGTTGGTTAAGCGTCCAACTCTTGATTTCTGCTCAGGTCATGATCTCATGCTTTGTAAGATCGAGCCCCACACTGGGCTCTGCACTGACAGCATGGAGCTTGCTTGAGATTGTCTCTCTCCCTCTCTCTCTACCCCTCCCCTGCTCACACACTTGCATTTTCTCTCTCTCTCTCTTTCTCTCAGAATAAACTTTCAAAAAAAGTTTCTGAATCTAATAAAAGTGCAGCTTTCTGACTCTTGCAGTGGGCTTTTGTTTCATCTGTTTGAATTGGAGATTTGCTTTTCAAGCATCGCTGCTGATTCTTGGGCCCTGCTCCCCACCCCCACCCTAGCCAAGCGCCAGTGGCACATTCCACCTAAAAAGCTTGGACGTTCTGTGGGAACTGGCTCCTTCAGGACCCGTAAAAAAAATTCCCCAAATAGAGGTACTGATTTACTGATCAGTTCTCATTGACACTGGCAGGTGATCCTCTGCATTCTCAGTTTAAAACATCACTGGTCACTTACTGCAGGAAGACACTAGGTGACCACAACATGACAGAGGTTCAACCTGCCTAGTGAGTCTATAACCCATGGGGCCAGAGAGTATGTGCTACAATTATGCAAGAACGTTCACTAATACTATCTTACTGCCTCCTCCCATCTCTGCAGTTACTAAGTGCACTTGCAGATGAGCAAAGAAAGGACTCAAAGCCTGTTTTATAGTTTTTAAGAACCTGGAGCTTACTCCAAAGTTCATGTGTTTTCTCCTCTGCCACACTGCCATGTAGGGGGAAAGGATAACACTGGGAGGTACATTAGTACCACGTTGTGGGAACCTGGTGCTTCATCACTGCTTAGATCAATGGGGAGCTGAAGGTTTCTGAGCAAGGGAATACTGTAATGAGTTAAGTACTTTAGAGAAATTAATCTATCAGTGAAATACTCGATGCACTGGAAAGGGAAAGTTTAGGCAAGGAGAGCAGTTTCGAGGCCATTTTTATAGTTCAAGTCATTGTTTCCCAAAGTGTGTTTCCTGGAACGTGAATAACTAGATGTTGATGAATGTAATATGAAAATAGAGCCCCAGGACAAGCGGTTCTGAGAAATATCAGTCATACACTAAAGTGTATTATGGCTGGTCAAGAGAAAAGTGATGTATGTTGCATTTGTCAAATGTTAGTTAACAGGAGGAACCTTGCCCCCCACCCCAGGTCCACTCTTAGGAATGAACCTTCGAATAGAAACCAGTAGGAAATGGGAGTTCTAGATGAGAGGTATTAGTGTGATGGCAGTAGGGGTGTTCAAGGCATTGCAGACACTATTTCCAAGCAGTGATGGAAGCCATGAGAGCTTATAACTGATCAGAATTGGGGGGAGGGGGGGGAGAAGGAGAACTATGAAATACGGCTCTGGTTGAAGTTAAGTAATGTGGCAATGACAACTGGAAGGGAGCAGTAGATTGGGGAGAGTGTAGAAGTATTACTTCTGTTTGGAATACATTGACAAGCCATTAATTAGAGACATCTACCAAACAGTTGGACATCTAGGTATGAAATCATCACAGAATAAATGTGGGTATCAGTTTGAAACCACAGATACCAAAAGGATGGTCAAAGAAACAGGACAGGAACCAGAAGAGTGCAGTGTCGTGAAGACCAGGAGAGAGGCTTTCAAGAAGGCAGCTAGCTATCAGATAATCAAAAGCTTGAAAAACTTTTGTCCAATCCTACGGAATTCCCACCATCTGACCTTGACCTTTTGCCTCCTCCCTTTTGCTGGAAAGTCTTCCTGGATTTTCTCATGCCCAGTCTGCCCCGACTCGAATATCACCTCTCATTCTCCACAGCAGCATCAGAATCTTCCCTCCAACCCCACATCTGTCCTCAACCCAGAACTGACAGATGATGCCCATTTAGAGATTTGTTTTTCAAATCTAAACAAATTATTTAGCACCGACATATGGTGGGGTTTCTATTCAGACTTCTTTAGTGTTGTCTTATTCAAAGTATATTCAAGGGAGGATCTGCATTTACTGTATTTGGATCAGATTTCAAAAGTAAATTTCCATTTCCTATAATACGGTTTTTTTTAAGGGAACACTTTGATTCTATTTGTACCAAAGGAATATAATGACAATCATTATTTATAGCATTGAGATATTTTCACTGATACTACATGTATTAACATATTTGTAGTTTCTTATGTATTAAATTCAAGAGCCTTTGATTATTCTTTAGGGAATACATGTTTTTATGATAAGAAATGTTTAAACATTCACTTTTGGAAGTACTTGATTTGAAATGTCAACAGTAAATAATGTTTATTTTAATATTCTTTTGGGGTCTTAGTCCTTGTTCATTATAAATTTCACAGAACTTTAAAACAAAGCCCTGATTTCAGCAACCCATAGAGAGATCAAGAATTGCCTGATTTTGGTTAAAACTAGAATAAGAGTTGATAGTTTCTTTGGTCTGTCTTGCAAGTACCTTACTAGCAAAGATGCAGACTAGAAATCCCTCTAGTACGGACCTACCATGAAAGATCCATTATGTGAATTCTTAAGCGTTCTGGTTCAAAAGAAATATAAGGCATAAACAAGGGTCCACTCTTTAGAAGACTACAGAATATATACAGTTATCTGATGTGCTAATGGCCCAGATCTTCAGTGGGTATTCAGGGCTCCTCAGGCTAGAATTTTATGAAACTATAATATTCCATGGAAGTCTTGAGATATCCATCAGTTGTCATCTATCAACAGTATCTCTTTTTACCATATACCACCCACCAAGCCAGGGATCATAAAGGATTGAAGAGATCCATGGGGCATGACATCTACTTTTGCTGTCATCTAATTTCCAGACACTTAGGAAACTTCATATAACCAACGATGGAGAAACAAAATGTATTTATTTTTATTTCTATATTGAAAATACATCTTGTTTCTTTTCATATTCCTGAAACAAAACAAACAATAAAAGCATGGTAAAGAAATCATGAAAATCAAATTATGTCTCCCTCCTCCCCCAATTGTGGCTTTCTGCATCTTCTCTTTGTCTCCCATTATTTCTGGTAGTTATGTCCTACAAAGTCACTGTTCCCAGGGGACATACTAGGTTAGGTTTCTGTGAACCTCTAGTCATAGTACTTTTGTCAAGCCATCAATACGTAACCTTTTTTTAAACATGTTTCTGTTTAAAAACATCTTCTTTCATATTGTTGATTCATTAACATGGAACTCATGACCAACAGAACTATAATTCACACCTGAAGGAATCTTATCTAACACATGTATTTTCTCCGTAAGACATATCACAACCTTCTTGTACTTAAGAACACTAGGCAGCACTTCAGCACTAAGCTTAGGAGCACAAAAGTGTGAAAAAACATGACACTTAGGGGTGGGTGCCTGGGTGGCTCACTTAAGCATCCAACTTCGGCTCAGGTCATGATCTCGCCATCTGTGAGTTCGAGCCCCACATTGGGCTCTGGGCTGACAGCTCAGAGCCTGGAGCCTGCTTTGGATTCTGTGTGTGTGTGTGTGTGTGTGTGTGTGTGTGTGTGTGTGTGTGTGTATGTGTGTCAAAAAATAAACATTAAAAAAAATTAAAAAATGAAAACAAGAAACAAAACAAAAGGTGACACTTAGACCACCCAAAGGATTCTGTTTACACCATGAGAGCTGAAGCAAGACAGCAGAGCTTCACCATTCTAGGGATGTCTGCAAATGATCCCCAAAACCCACATGTATTATCTGGGGGTTACAAACAAATTTTAATGAGTAGGTGAGTTTGCAAATACACTATCCATGAATAATGAGGACTGACTGTATATTGCTATAAAATCCAGAGCTTTAAATCCTTGGAAATGTCTGTACATTCATTCTAAGCTGAGAACGTTAATTTGGTATTACCTGTTTCAGGTATTACCTTGCTCCCCTTGGGTTATTGTTTTTTGTCTTTATTTGGCATTTAAAAATAATATTTAAATTTTTATATAACATATTACATGTATAAACATACATCACATGTATGTGTTGTGTTTTATATATATATATATATATATATATATCATGTTATTAGATAATGTATATAAATATAAGTTGAATCATAAAATTTAGCTTAAAGACTTATTTTATTTAGTTTTTAATGTTTTTATTTGTTTTTGAGAGAGAGAGAGACACCACAAACAGGGGAGGGGCAGAGAGAGACAGAGACACAGAATTTGAAGCAGGCTCCAGGTTCTGAGCCATCAGCACAGAGCCTGATGTGGGGCACGAACTCATGAGTTGCGAGATTGTGACCTGAGCTCAAGACAGATGCTTAACTGGCTAAGCCACCTAGGCGCCCCAAGGATTTAGTTTAATATTTTAGTTCATTCATCAGAATAGTGTGCATCTTAAATAATTAAATCATTATGGAAAAATGAAGATATTAAACTAATTCCACACTAACTGAATAATTTCATGCTGAATACATGTCTTTTAAATGTCTACCTTTACTCTGAGACTCATTTTTGAAAGAACTCAAGTTTATCTTATGAAATATATGACAACACATGAACTCTCTCAATAAAGGTTAACTTAAAGGTGTCTTGTATGGTGCTGGTAAGTAAAGAAAATTTATGAAATGGATTAAAGGTTGTATATAGTACATATTGAAACACACTGACAGTTCATCCAAGTCCTTTGGAAATCTTTTTATGCATTTAAAATATAGCATTCTGAGGTACAGCATTATGTTATTTAGTTTATTTCTTTTTCTGCTTCTAGTTTGATAATATCTGTGATTTGAGTCATTTCCTGTTCTTTTCAGTGAAAATCTTTCAGGGTAGAAGAAACTACTTCTAGATCATTATCAACAGATGTAAAATTGCTTGTCCCTTATTTTGTTTATTTTTAAGTATCCACTATTATTTATCACCGCTTTCCTTTGCTTGTGTATTTAATACAAAGTTGTTTTGACTATGTTTGTATGTACAAAAGATAGGCATGTGTTTTGACAACTGATACAAAGTTTAGCTGCAACAATTGCTTATACACAAAAAGATGAAAAAACAGGCATAGAAGTTGTCAGTCACATACAAATTTAAACTAAATTTTCATTCGTTACTGTGATCATCTCAAAAACAGCATGTCATGATACAGTGAAAAGAACCTTAGGATGGTAGTTATGGAACTCGTGTTCTTAGGGAGGAAGCTTCTGCTTTCTTGCCACTTAAGTGGGCTTTCATTTCCACGTCTGTAATATGAGAAAGTCAAGTTAGAGATCACTAAGGTCCTTTTCAGCTGTAATAGTTTATGATTCTAAATGTTGTTCATTAGAAGCCATATAATAGGAAAGCAAATCATTAAAATATAAACCTAAGTACAGAGCATCCTTTAATTAAATCATTAATTACAATGGAAAACTATGAAGATCTGTTTTGTTTTAGCTATTCATCCAATGAATACTTATTTTGCATTTATGGAACCAAGCTCTGTACTGGGCCCTAGGGATAATAAGGGTGAAAAAACAGACACTTCCTTACTTGGTCGAGCTTTAACCTGAAGAATATGTTCCAAGCCAGAGCCAGCCTTGGACAAAGGCAATGTGTTTGGCCTTAGAACATACTTGCCTTTTCTGAATCCCGCCCCCCACCCCAATCCCTCCCACTATGCCATAGCACTGGCCTCTCCTTTTGCTACTCCTGAGATGGCCATTTTTCAAGTCATTTTTTCCAAATTAGACCACAAAGGTTGTATAGTGTCTGTAAATAACCACTGCTACCTTGGATATATGCTGTCTAGGTAGAGAAAAGAGCTTCCTGTTTGTCCCCTTTATTAGGCTTATTTCTTTGCTTCTTAACCCATCTCCCTAACTACCACCACTCCAAAATCTTCTGTGTACCAAGCAGAAAAAGTGTTTAGAACAAAGGGGGTTTAGAAAGAAAACCATACCCCATACAAATAGCACATGTAGCTTCCCTAGGTCTAAAACTTATTTAATGACTGTAGGGTTTATCAATTCAATAAATTATAAATTCTGCAGAATGCACAGAATAGATATAACCATAGCACTGAAAATATAAAAGCACAAGAGGTAAATATATTAAAACTTTCTGCTTTTTACATTTGCTCCTCTCCTATTTTTCCCCCTCCTTTTTATATCTTTGCTTCTGTAGTGTGAAGCAGTGGGGGTAAGAAGAGGGAAACAGCATATGGATTGGGGGATCTGACCTTTCTCCTTTCTAGGGCAGGCACCAGAAGAGGAGCCTGGCCTGACTTGGAGAATCTTGGCCAAGTTTAAGTTGCTCTTCCTCCCTGCTCCACAAATAGCTAACATCTGCTGCTTATTATGTGCTCATCTTCTATAATTTTCCCCTCTAATTCCCACCCAAACATAGAAGACAGAAATATAGTGTCGTGGAATAAAGTGGAGCTCTGAGAGATGGAGGTGGGGGGATAAAGATGACAGAGACAAAGAAACAGAAAAAAAGACTAGAGCGGGGGATGAAGAGAGAGAAATTGCATCATGGTGGGATCTTTTGTTTAATGTATCACAATATTTCGCTCAATGAAGATTATTAAATCCACATGTAAAGCTAATTTTACAGGATTTTCCTTTCTGGAGTGGATAATGAGAGAACAAATAGGATACGGTTGGAATCAGAGCATTAGGGCCTCATGATTGAACACCTCCTCCATCATTTTGACAGTGGCCAGGCGTGTCAGTAGTTGCTCCAGATTATATTGTTATGATGCCCATCCGCAAAGTTAAATAAACTTTTAAGACATGCGAGTTCCAAACAGCTTAACCTAACAAACAGTGTGAGCTTTTAGTCAGCATATCCAACTTCCAAATGTTTAAAGGAGTTTTGTTGTGGAAGTGTTTGCCTTCATAACAACTTAATTCCTTGTAATTTCTTGAGTTTTTCCTATTTTGGAACACCTGTACTACAGCAAATAGCAAAATAGCATTGTCAGGGGGAAGGTGCATGTACTAAATATATACTCCAGCAATTGATATAGAATATTTAGAACAAATAGTGTTTAGTGTTTACTAGAGGAACTTTAATATTAAACTGCTGTTGCAAGCTTTTCACTGTGCCACAAAACCTCAGGAAATGACGTTTCATGTTATCAAGACCAACGCCTTCATTTCACAGATGAGTGAACAGGTCTAGGAAAAGCTAAATGATCTGTCCAAACCCGACCAAGGCTGCTCAGGTCTTCCAATTTCCCAACGAGCTATTCCAGCAAATTCTGGATTGATGTGTATAGTACTCTTAATTTGTCATTAGATTATAGAAAAATGCCACTAAAATATAGTTTACCCATATTAAAACTTTCCTAGTACAATGCTGCTGGGATTTTAGAAAGCAATATGGTTTCTTCAGGTCTTTCAAAAGAATTGGGAATTCCCATATGTGCTATTCACATGCCTTGCTGGGCATGAAAATGATTCAGACAATTTCTCCAACATATACAAATCTGTATCCATAATTTTTTTCCCACTTGTCTTTCTGTCTATGCTTGTTTGTATCGTCTGGCTTTAGAGTATAAATTCTTAAGATAATTATTTTTTGAAAACATCTTGTGCCCAGATCAAAGAGAATGAAATCTTGCCATTTGCAATAATGTGGATGGAACTAGAGTGTATTATGCTGAGTGAAATAAGTCAGGCAGAGAAAGACAAATAGCATATGTAGAATTTAAGAAACAAAGCAGATGAACATAGGGAAGGGAAGGAAACGTAAGATAAAGACAGAGAGGGAGGCAAACCATAAGAGACTCTTAAATACAGAGAACAAACCGAGGGTTGCTGGAAGGCTGGTGGGTGGGAGAATGGGCTAAATGGGTGATACACATTAAGGAGGGCACTTGTTGTGATAAGCACTAGGTGTTAAACATAAGTGATGAATCACTAAATTCTACTCCTGAAACCATTATTACACTATATATTAACTAACTTGGATGTAAGTAAAATAAAAGAAAAAGAAAAAAACAACCACAAAAAAACCATCTTGTGCCCGACCCTGCCCAGAGCTGCATTCTAGAAGGCATGTGACCAGTTTTTTTTAAATCCCTTTTCTGAAAACTTTTTTTTCTGATTACAAATAAAACACTTGCTTACTGTAAAAAAGATTAGAAAATATAGAAATGCATATGAAAATTATAATCCTACTTCTTTATTACCATGGTAAAATAACCATAACACTAAATGCACCATTTGAACCATTTTTAAATGTACATTCGGTGGTATTAAGTACATTCACTGTTGTGCAACCATCCACCTCCAGAGCTTTTTCATCACCCCATACTGAAATTCCGTACCCATTACACAGTAAATCCTCACTCCTCGCTGTCCCACTCCTGGTAATCACTGTCCTACTTTCTGTCTCCATGGACATGACTGTTCGAGGTATCTCAAGTAAGTGGAGTCATACAATATTTGTACTTTTGTACCTGGCTTATTTCACTTAGGATAATGTCTACAAGGTCTGTTCATGTTGTAGCATGTATCAGAAAGAATATTATTTCTTTTTAAGGCTGAATGATATTCCATTGTACATGTATATCACATTTTGTTTATCTACTGCTCTGTTGATGGACATTTGAGTTGTTTCCACCTTTTGGCTTTGATGAATCATGAGGCTACAAAAATGGGTGTACAGATATCTGTTCAATACTAGCCATCTGAATGAGTGTGAAGTGATATCTCACTGTGATTTTGATTTGTATTTCCTAGTGATTAGTGATGTTGAGCATCTTTTAATGTGCCTACTGCCATTTATATTCTTTGGAGAAAGGAATTTTCAGGTCCTTTATTCATTTTGAATTGGGCTGTTTGGGTTTTTTGTTGTTAAGTGTAATAATACTTCTGTTAACATTTTGGACTATTTCAAATAATTTTTCTGAATGTGTAATTTTATAAAAAAAAATAGACCATTTTCTACATAGTTTTTAATCTTTTAAAATTTTGAACCGTAATACACCTATGTTAAAGTGTCTAAAATATAAAGGTATAAGTTAAATCAAATACTCAACCACTACCCAGGTCAAAAAATAAAATGTTGCCAGCTCCCAGAAATTCCCTTTATAGCCTATCACTCTACCTGTAGCAGCTACTGTGACTTTTATAATCCTTTTTAATTGTTCATAGTTTTATCACTTAAGCATGAATCCCTGAACACCATACTTTTTATTTTACCTATATTTTAAATTTGATGTAAATAGAATCGTACAAAATGTATTTTTGTGTTTGACTTCTTTCACTCTGTTATATTTGTGAGAACTATTCATATTTTTGCATGTATTTTTCTATTGTATTTTTATGCCAATATTACTTATCCATTATATTGCCTATGGAAATTGGGGGTGTTTCCAATTTTCATCAATTGCTAATAATGGTAGTTGAACGTTCTTGTATGTTTCTTGGGGTACTCATGCATACATCTGAATGGGCACTTACCAAGAAATAGAATTGCTTTGAGAAAGGGATTGTTAGGCAATTTTTCATGTAATTATCAGTCATTTGGTCTTATATTTAGTGACATATTTTTATGATCACTAGTCGTTTTGTGGTGGTTTTCTTTTTGACCTCTAAAACTTTTTTTATATATAAAGTTGTGTTATTAACCCTTTGTATATCAAGTGTATGCACACTGTTTTCAAGTTTGACACTTGATTTTTAAGTGTGTATGTAGATATGTGGAAGTCTTTAGATGTTGTGTGCTTATATTAGTTGTTTCCCTTTGATTCCTTCACAACACTACAATCATATAAAATATCCATGTGTATTTTGTTCTTATTTTTATAGTTTCATTTTTTGTTTTGATTTAAAAACTTTAGAATATATTTTTAAGTAAAATATGAGATAGGGGCCTGGCTTTATTCTTTCCCCAAATGTTTAATTTTGTTCTTTCAATACACTGTGTTGATGAATTCCATCTTTTCCTTGCAGTGACTTGAACTTGTATACTAAGTTATGCATAAACAAGCTATTTTCTGGTTACAATGATAAAGCAGCACTCTATTCTGGTGCTACTGTCATACTGTTTAAATCTCATAGGTTTATAATACATCTTCAGTCTGAAAGGGAGATTTCACACTTAACAGTCTTCCTTTTATAAAATTTATTGTTTCAACTGTACTTTATAATCATCTTTTATGCTCTAAAATTCTATTGATTAATTCAGAGGTAAATGGCCTTTTTTAAAGTATTTTTGTCATCCTAGGACATTTGTTCAAATCTGCTTTTACATTTCCCTGTATAATGAACCCGAATGCCCATAACCTAGTTTCAATTTATGGCCAATCTTGAGTCAGCCCCCACTCATTTCCTACACCACCCAATTCCAGATTATTGTGAAGCAAATCCCTAAATTATCCAAGAATTTTATTTATAAACATTTCCATATGTATCTCTAAAAGGCAAGAACTCTCTTAAACTGTAGCCACAATGCCATCATTATTCTCCCCCAACTAACAAAAATTCCTTAATATCATCAGATATCCAGTCAGTATTCATATTTCTCTAATTGCCCTATATGATTTTATGATTACACAGTTATGCACCAACATAGTTACGTTTGATTGATTTATTCTGTTTTCAATTTTTAGAATTGCTTTTCAATTTAATTTTATAGTTAAGGTACTGTTCTACACCATCTCTCCAAAACAAAGTATATTCAAAGAATTCTAACTTTTATCCCCAGGCCCTCCACCCTGATCCCTGTCTCTTCCTATAATATAATTCTATTTCAAGGTTTACCTTTCCTTTATATTTGCATATATCTGTTTTTATTCATAACATAGCTTCTGGAATTTAGGAAGATCTGTGCTTTTGTTATAATGTTATCTTTATATTCATATTATTATATCATACCCTTTTCCCTCTTTTTTTTTTAATTTTTTTTTTCAACGTTTATTTATTTTTGGGACAGAGAGAGACAGAGCATGAACGGGGGAGGGGCAGAGAGAGAGGGAGACACAGAATCGGAAACAGGCTCCAGGCTCCGAGCCATCAGCCCAGAGCCTGACGCGGGGCTCGAACTCACGGACCGCGAGATCGTGACCTGGTTGAAGTCGGACGCTTAACCGACTGCGCCACCCAGGCGCCCCCCCTTTTCCCTCTTTTTTAAAAAATGTTTTATTTAGTTTTGAGAGAGAGTGTGTGTGAGTGGAGGAAGGGCAGAGAGAGAGGGAGACAGAGGATCCAAAGTGGACTCTGCACTGAAACAGCAGCAAGCCCAATACAGGGTTCGAACTCAGGAATGGTGAGATCATGACCTGAGCCCAAGTCGGACGCTCAACCAACTGAGCCACCCAGGTGCCCCTCCCTCTTTCTTATAATTAGTTTTGCCTACTGTCTCTTGGTTTCCCACTATAAGTGATATCAAAATTAACTAGTATGTCTTCTTCCCCCCATCCCTCCTCACAGCATCAATTTGACACAGTACCCTTTCATGGATATCATCCACCTCTTCATGATATTTCATATCTGCCAATCTATATTACCTTAAGTTCTCTAAATGTTTCACATTGTCTCCATGCCATCAGCAAGGCTATGCTACTCATTTCTGAGTTTCCTTAATTCACAAAAATGACTGACAGAATAGGACTGTGGCCAAATCCCTGGAAAGCTTCTCACCAGCTGTGACCTTGGCCAAGTTTCTCAACCACCTCGAGTTTTGTTGCTGTTGTTGTTGTTAAAATAAAAGCTTTATTTTTTTTAATAAATTTTTAAAAATATATTTGTTAAAATTTGGATTATAATACTTATTTCATGAGGTAATTGTGAGGACTAAATGAGATAATATACATAAAACACATAACATATAGCAATCTTTCAATAAATAAATAAATAAATAAATAAATAAATAAATAAATGTATGTTAAGCATTATTTTTTTTAAAGTTTTTATGTAAATTTCAGTTAGTTACCATACATGTAAAATTGGTTTCAGGCGTACAAAAGAGTGATTCAACACTTCCATACAATACCTGGTTCTCATCACAACAAGTGCACTCTTTAATCCCCATCACTGGTGTACATTGGTGATATAGTGGTGAGCATAGCTGCCTTCCCATCACCTATTTAACCCATCCATCTCCACCCAACGCTCTCTGGTAACCATCAGTTTGTTCTCTATAGTTAAGGGTCTGTTTCTTGGTTTGCCTCTTTTTTTCCCCCTTTACTAGTTTGTTTTGTTTCTTAAATTCCACATATGAGTGAAATCACAGGGTATCTCTCTTTCTCTTCCTCTGTCTCATTCATTTCGGTTAGCGTACTACTCTTTAGCTCCATCCACATCATTGCAAATGGCAAGATATCATTCTTTTTGATGGCTGAGTGATATTCCACACAAGCATCTTTATCCATTCATCAGTCCATGGGCATTTGGGCTCTTTGCATAATTGGGCTATTGTTGATAATGCTGCTATGAACATTGGGATGCATGTACCCCTTTGAATTAGCATTTTTGTATCCTTTGGATAAATACCTAGTAGTTCAATTGCTGGATCACAGAGTAGTTCTATTTTGAACTTTTTGAGGAACATTCATACTGTTTTCCACAGTGGCTGCACCAGTTTGCATTCCCACCAACAGTGCATGAGGGTTCCTTCCTCTCTGCATCCTCACCAACACCTGTTGTTTCCTGTGTTGTTAATTTTCTCCATTCTGACAGACGTGAGGTGATATCCCATTGTAATTTTGATTTTCATTTCCCTGATGCTGAGTGATGTTGAGCATCTTTTCATGTGCCTGTTAGCCATCTGTATGTATTCTTTTGAAAAATGTCTATTCATGTCTTTTGCCCATTTTTTAACTGGATTATTTGATTTTTGGGGTGTTAAGTTTGGTAAATTCTTTATAGATTTTGGATATTGACTCTTTATCAGATATGTCATTTACAAATATCTTCTCCCATTCCATCAATTGCCTTTTAGTTTTGTTGATTTTTTTCCTTCACTGTGCAGAAACTTTTTATGAAGTCACGATAGTTTATTTTTGCTTTTGTTTCCCAAGTATTACTTTCAATAAGAGATAAAAGAAGAATGATTAATTTGTACTTTGTGTATTAATTCACTTGGTAAATATTTATTGAATCAATTCATTTCAGGAATTGCTCATTTATTTAGTAAATATTTATTGAAAGACTACTATTTGCTAAGCAGTCACATGTGTTATTTCTTTCACTTACTCAAGTATTTGTGAGTTCCACATGGGGCAGACCTTGGAGATATAGTGATGGGAGAAATGGACCTGGTCCCTACCTTAATGGAACTTCCAGTCTTCCATCCTACCACAAGTCATAAATTATGCTATTTCTGAATAAATTCTTTTTGTCCTTATAAATCCCCTCTTGGAATCCCTAGTGTGCTGGTGCCTGACTTGCCTGGAAATAATTTTCTCATTTGACTGTATTACTGGATGTTCACTTCCTATTTGGCCCAAACTTCCACTAAAATGATAACTATTGGAGTAAGTTGTTTGGAATTTATTATCTGCACTTCCCTTACAAATTATAATTTTTTCTTATCAAGTCCTAAAGTACAGGACCAAAGGGATAATTAACTGCAAGGATAATATTTGTAGATTTTTAAAAAGTCCTCTATGTTAATTAAAAAGTAAATAACAACAACAACAACAACAACAACAACAACAATAATAAAAGACTTTCCTGAATAAGAAAGCAAAATCTTGGGGAAAAAAAAAAGAGGCTTTGTTCTCTTTACCCTTTCTGCTGCTTCTTGACTTTCCACAGGGATAGCAGTCATTTTGTGACTATGAAGACAAGGAGGCAGGCACAGAGAAGCCTGGTTCCTCGATGAAGGTAACCTCAGCTAGCCTGAGGTAGCTGTACCAATCCTGGGTCTTATTATGAACTGAATGAATGAATGAAATAAAAAATACAAGTCCTTTATGTTAACTGAATGTTTCCTGTTTTTTGGCCCCAACAAAATTTACTGACTGATACATTTTTTCACAGTGTCTTCATAATCTTTTTAGCTTATTTTTGTCCCATGGTGTTTTATTGAAATGAAAACACATTTCAACATCCAAATAATAAACTATTTCATTTTAAGTGAATTTTAAATATCTCAATTAGTTAAAAAATTGTCAGATTCAAGTTTATTTGATAAAATCATCAGGAGTTGAAATGGAAAAACAGCAAAAAAAAATCTCAAATTTTAAAGTGTTAAGTACTAAATCTCAGATAATGCAGTCAGACACCCTTGTGCTCTGGTAGTTACACGGATAGGCAAAAGAGACAGATACAACCCCAAGGAATATGACATTCCAAAAAGTTTGTGCAAGAGTTTTATAAATAGAGCCACTCTCTTAATCAATTGACTATTTTCTACCTTGAGATATAGATAGGTAGATAGATAGATCTCATATAAATATATAACATAAAATATGTACAGAGCCCCAATCTCAAATGCCTATAAGGTCCATAAAAGTAACATAAATGATTGGAACAGCCTAGGTATTAGTACATGGGCCATGCATTGCATGGGTGGGGCAAACTGTTCTTTTTTAAAAAGGGCAGCCTCTTTTAGTATCTCTGAAAGTCAGCCTGTGCTAAATGCCAATTGATTGTTGCAATATTGGAATATGAATCCAGTGTCATCAAATCTAGTAATTTTTCGAGAAGCTGAAAATTCCATTCTTATATAAAATCTACCAATTTTTAAATGTTGCCAACTAATTCTCTAATTTCATTTTTAAATTGTGCATACTAAAAACATCTGCAGAGTGTATTTATACTATTGGATACTAGTTTGCTCTTGTGAAATATGCTGTTATGATATGGATTAAGGTCTATCTGATATATATTTAAAGAGTAGGTAGTGTCTTACCTTCTTTTCCTGATATAGAAATCTGTAGAAATGAAAAAAAAATCTGTAGAAATGGTTGCATATCCTTAAACTGTTACAAGCTATCAGAAATAATTGGAAATGTGGCATTTCCATGAAATGAGGCTATTTGTGTTTGCCAGAAGGCACATTAAAATATTTTGTAATAGTTGACTTAGTGAACTGGAAACAGCTGTGTTTGGCAAAATGTTTGTTACAATCTATTTTTCAACTTTTTTGTTTTTCATTTCTTTTTACTTTTCTTTGCTTGGTATCAAAATTGGTATCAAGTGAAGAAAGTTAAAGTTATACTTGGTGGTATTATATGATTTTCTTTCCTTTGTCCAAAATGAAGACAAGCTAACAAACTGTCTCCGAATATCATAAAAACCAGATTTCTTGGAAAACTATGTTAATTTCTGAATATTCCACCCTTTTCTGAGGAAATTCCAGGATAATTTGTTATATAATTGCCATGGGTAATAGCTATCCATCTGTTACCATTCAATTACAGTATTTCAGAAAATTTATAAGGTGACTAAGTGGTTCACATTAGTACATAAACTAAGAAGATTCTTAGGATCTAACCCTATGTTTAAATGTAACACTTTATGATATCCATTTAGTTATTAAAAAATTCTATTATCTTGCCCTTTAAAGAGTTTTTGTTAGGATTCAAATATTCATGTATTAGATTTTCTGCTTTATTTATGCATTTGAATCTCTCTGGTACTTAAATTTGGCCCACTAATCTACTGAAGTTATTAATATCAACTATGGGCAGAGTGATCCATCCTCAGAGATAGAGCATGTTGAATTTAAGACTTTCCCTAGGTGGCAAGCTGTCAGGAGAAAATGTGTGACAAATGTTCTCTTCAAAGGTGCTCACTATTCCATTCCAACCTGTACACACGAAGGGTATGCCACATACAGTCAACCAATCCATAAATCTCCCACAGTCAATATCAGATTTATGTCATCTTACCTTTACACACATGTGCACACACGCACACACACACACAAACACCCTTCAGGCTGCTGGTATTCCTTCTAGACTTACTTCTTTATATTCTTGTGGTGATGCCCTTGATGATCATTTTAGCCCAATTCACACATGTATGTGGAGAGGGAAAGTTATATACTGAAATTTCCTTTTGTGGTATGTTCAACCCTTCAGGTCACACCCCCACTCCGCTAGGTACTGATAGGTTCTTCAGACATGTACTATACAAGGTTCTTGGGGCACTAGAATGATCCCGGCCTTCAGAGAGAGAGCTTTTCATCTGGTGGACAGACATGTGAGCAAGACTTCAACGCTGACAAGATATGTATTCTAATTGAGGAATGTGTGAGATATAATGGCCTCACTTATTAAATATTTTTGTGCACTTCAGTGTCAGTTTATTCTAGATGCTCAGGATACATCAAGTGAACAAGGGGGTCAGAGATATTCTGCCCTAACTTAAACATTTGTACAACACGTAAAAAGGCTGACACCAGAGTAATGAGGATTGGCCCCTATTTTCATGGTTAATAATTTTAGTGGACAAAATTGAATGGCTTCTGCACACTAGCAACAAACAATTTAAAATTATATTGCAAAACAATTCCATTTACAATAGAACCAAAAAGAATAAAATACTTGGGGTAAGTTTAATAAACATTAAATGGTTTGTCTAAATATCCTGCTATGATTTAAAGCCCCCTACCAGTGAATCAACAAGAGCAGAACTCACCTACGAGAGACTCATTTGAGACCTAAAGATACATGCAGATTGAAAGCAAGGGGATGGAGAAATATTTATAATGCAAATGGATGTCAAAGGAAAGCTGAACCAGCAATACTTATATCAGATGAACTAGACTTTTTTGTTCTTGTATTGTTTTTATCCTGTTTTGGTATCAGGGTAATACTGGCCTCATTGAATGATTTTTTAATGTGTTCCCTCTCTTCCCTTATTTGTAAGAATTTGATTGTCATTATTATTTTTTTTTAATGTTTGATAGAAGTCACCAATAAAACCATGTGGTCTTGGGCTTTTATGTGCTGGAAGATTTTTGATTTCTAACTGAACTTTCACTCTTGTTACTGGTCTAAGAAGCTTTCCTACTTGTTGGATTCAAGACTTATGTTTCAATCTTGGTAACCTGTGTGTTTTTGGAATTATCTGGGTTTTTTTTTCTAAGTTATTTGATTTCTTAGTGTATAATTGTTTATAGTGATCTATGATCACACTATGTATTTCTGTGGTATCTGTTTTTTCTTCCATTTCTTACTTTGGCTTTTGAGTCTTCTTTCTTTCCTGGTTTAGGTAGTTAAAGCATTGGCAATTTTGTTTATTTTTTTGGAAAAACTGGTCATTGCTTTCAATGTTATGTTATTATTTATTCTGGTCTCTATTTCATTTACTTTTGATATGTCTTTGTTATTTCCTTCCTCTACTAAATTTCAGCAAAGTTTCTTCTTTTTTTAGTTCCTGGTGGTATAATATTGTTTATTTGAACTTTTTTTCTTAATACAAGCATTTATAGCATAAATTTCACTCTAACATTATGCTTTTTCTGCATCCCATAGATTTTGGAATATTGTGTTTTTCTTTTGTTTAGAGACATATTTTGATTTGCTCTTTGATTTCTTATTTGGCCCATTGCTGGTGTAGTAGTGTGTTGTTTAATATTTACATGTTAAATATTTAATATTTACATTGTAGATTTTCCAGCTTTGTTTTATTGCTAATCTTTAGTTTTGTACCATTGTGGTTGGAAAATATACCTGGTATGATTTCGGTTTTCTCAAATTTGTAATATTTGTTATATTTCTTTTTTTTTTTTTAATTTTTTTTAATGTTTATTTATTTTTGAGACAGAGAGAGACAGAGCATGAACAGGGGAGGGGCAGAGAGAGAGGGAGACACAGAATCTGAAACAGGCTCCAGGCTCTGAGCTGTCAGCACAGAGCCCGACGCGGGGCTCGAACTCACGGACCGTGAGATCATGACCTGAGCCGAAGTCGGACGCTTAACCGACCAAGCCACCCAGGCGCCCCTGTTATATTTCTTTTTATGTGATTTAACCAGGGGATTCTTCTGTGTGTACTTGAGGAGAATGTGTATTCTGTTTTTCTTGGATGAAATGTTTTATACATATCTTTTAGCACCATGTGTTCTGAAGTATGCTTCAAGTAAAAAATGTTCTTGTTGGGAAAAAAAAAGGAAAAAAACAAGAGTGGAACTCAAACAACCCCATATTCTGCTCCCAAGTTTCCATTTTATGGTATCAATGGGGAAATTCAAGCTGCAACTTTGGGTTTTTGTTCTTTTTTAAAGAACACTTCTGCAATCAACAGTGAAAGGCTTTATTGTCCATCACAATCTGCCCGCTAGAAGGGGAAGTGGAGGGTGCTGCTGGTGCCGGTGGCTTCCTGGATGCGTCTACACTAAATAAATTGTTACTTATGAATACTGGCAAAAGCACTGTGGGGCAGAAGCATCTTCAAAACAGGAAGGCGGGCACCAGAAGTCCCAAGTTTCTTTGTTGTGGGGAGAGGTTATGTCCCTTACCTGTAACCTTATGGTCCAGAGCTGGGGATCCCTGGCCTGCAGCCAGCTGACAGGGGTGATGCTGTCAGCAGACCAGAGAAGGTCTGAAGGGTGGGTGACCACACCTACCCAGCAGCAGAGAGAGCAGCCAGGCCTGGGATCCAACTCACATTCGCAATGATAGACCCTTACGGCAGGGTGTGAGCAGCGGCTCTGGTCTGTGAACTACAAAGTGAGATGAACAATTGACCAGCTGTGGACATGACCTTCATACATTCACAAATTTTGTGTGAGAAATACCCTGGCTTTTGAGGGCCCCAGCTTTGTTTCGGGGTTCTCACTGCCTAAACCAACTCAAGATCTATAAAGGTGCACTAGAGGTGGGACCTTTGGATGTGAAAGACTGAAAGCTGATTGGTCAGAATCAGCCAGCAACACAATCCTTTCTGGGGTTCATGCCACCCCTGCCCCCAATGCCTACTCCTCTGGTTCCTATTTTGTGATGTTCATCATTCACTGGTTTTAACCTGGCTCTTTTTCTTGACTCCAGTTATGTTCTGCCTCTCATGTCTCTGGCCCAGTTAGGTTCTTTGCTCTCAATCATTAGTTCACCCTTTGAAGCTCTTGAAGAGGCATCTGGGTTTTAATCTGGCTCACTTCCTGCCTCCCAGGTTCACAGCCACTCCAACCTGCTACATTTCTCCTCATGATCTTTGGAAGAGAAGGGGAAAATTTTTAAACAAGGGAAAACTGTAATCGTAGTTTCAGGGGGACAAATGTGAGTGTTTTAAAGGAATGCCACCCTTTAGCATGTATGTGTTTAGGCCTGCTTTTTATTTATTTGGCTGCACATGTTATCTTAAAACTATTATAACTTAACTTTGAAGTCTTACATATAGCTAAGCAGTTGCAGTACTCATCCACAGTGTCCACTGCACTTAATGCCTTAACTCTTGGGAGGCCCTGTTTGCCACTTGTAGCCTCCCCCTCGCATTTCTATGATGGGCCACCAGAGGAACAAGACAGCTGTGGGAGAACAGTCCCTGGCCTCTTTGCTCATCCTGTGCACCCTGCCAGCCACACAGAAGGGAGGAGAGAAGCTGTGGGTGAGGCAGCTGGTTTTGTACAGCACATTCTCTGCTCTTTCGAGTCTATGTTCAGGCCAAGTTACCTTGCTCTGTTCCTCTTTTATGCCCACCTTCTCTAATGGGGAGGTTGGAATGGAAGGAAGTGAATGAACAAGAGTTCTTCCAACTGCATCATTTGTTTTAAGATAAGGTGAAATCAACAACAGTTTAGTGAACACTATCGAGCACTTACAAGATACCAAGCCATGTGCTAGGGCTCGAAGATGAATAAAGGGGTAGGGATTCCATCATCAAAGAGTACACAGCCTGGTGGGAAGAAACATGTTTAATCATTATTTCGTTAATAGTGTATAACGAGTACAATAGCAAATGCATCTAAAAAGACAGGAAAAGAATTCTGCCTGGCAGTGTCTCTGGTGGTGACCACTGAGATGTTTCAAAGGTAGAGTAAGAGCTCTTCAAGTGGACAAGAGAGAGAAGAAACTGAAGATAAGGGAATATAACATGCAAGGCATGGTATGGTTGGGAACTGTATTCTTTTTCTACTGCTCTTTAACCAATTACCACAAACGCAGTGGCCTAAACAACACACATTTATTATCTTCTAATTCTGTAGGTCAGAAGTCCAACACAGACCTCAGTGGACTAAAATCAAAGTTTAGGTGGGACCATATTCTTTTTGGGAGTCTCTCCTAGAATTTCTGGTTCTTTTCCTTTTCTAGTTTCTTGAGGCTACACAGAGTCCTTGTCCTATGACCCCCTTCCTCTGGCAGGTCAAGTCCTTCTCACACTTCCAATCTTTCCTCCTCATTCCATTTCATCTCCCTAACCCAGCCAGGAAAGTTCCTCTGGTTTTAAGGACTTTTAAGGACTCCTGTGAGTAGCTGCGGCCTGGCCAGATAGTCCATAATAACCTCCGTATCTCAGGGTCCACACTCTTAATCACATCTGCAAGATCCCTTTTGCCCTGTAAGGTAAAATATCTCTAGAAATGTCCCAGTGATCAGGATGTGCACATCTTTGGGGGCGAAGGGGAAAGACATCATTCTGCCATTCACAGGAGATGACCCAGAACTGAAATGGTCACGGGAGATTTAGAAAGGGAGGAGATAGGTTTGGAGAGGGTGGCAACTGCCAGATAATGAAAGCCCTTGAACAGCATGTTAATGGACCTAGAGTTAATCCTGAAGGTGATGGGATCCTTTGAAGGGTTTAAAGCAAGGTGAAAACTGTGTTTTTAAATTGTGTTTTGCTGGCAGCATGGAGGACATATTCAAGGGAGAAAAGACTTGAAGTCAGAGGAAGTGGTTATCTAATTGCCACATGCTCAGCAAAGAGTTACAGATTCTGTTTATTCTATAAAACTATCTGACAATATCTGGTTCAACAAAATCTATAGACAAAATGCCACATGATAATACATTTCTCTCTAAAAAAAAATGGTCACAATACCTGAATGTCGATATTGTGTTAAGGAAACAATTTCATGTATTCCAGGTGTTAGACAAAGAAGACACTTATTATTCTTTCACCATAACTCCCATAGTCTTAACAAGGCCCTTGAACAAATCAAGTTCTAACTAGACCAGTAACAGCATGTAGACTCCCCTGCTTGGGGACCATCAGCATGTAGGCGGTAGTTCACACTATGGGAATAAATAAGACGCCCTGGGGAAAGTAAGTAATTTAAAAAGAGGAAAAGGATAAGGACCAAATCCTGGAGGACACCAACTTTGAAAGGGAGGACTGGAGAAGCAAACAGAAGAGCAAGAGAGAGAACCATGAGATGATATAGTACAGTAACTGGAAGAGGAGAGAGTTCCAGGAATGATAAGTCAATAGTAATAAATGGCATACAATCATCAAGTAATCTAAGGACAGAGGAATGTCATTTGAATATAATAATTAAGAGGTCATTGGGGCTCCATTTCCAACTAAGATGGAGTAACAGGAACCAGATATACCCTCCTACCTTAAACAACTAAGATCAAATCAAATTAGATGAAATGATGGTTTTCAGACTTTGGACAACAAATAGCACAGGACAGTAATCTCTGAGGGGAGGGGGTAGGTAAATAAATTAAGAACTATCATCGCCCCATCTCACTACTCAGTGTTTCCAAGTAATGATAGCTTAGGGAGGGGGACCCCAAGCAGAACTAAGTGATCTTGCTGATTTGTGGAGACAGAGTTTGGGATTCATGGAGGCCAAGTTGGCTAAAATACATAGGTGAGGAGAGGGCAGAGTTTCACAGAGAGGAAGCTCCAGAGAACTGCAGAGGAATATTGGTCAGTGCGTGCTTGTAAGGATACTGCTGAGGCTGGAGAAAGAACTCCCAGAGAGGAGGGTGTTGAACCATATCTGGAACTCACATAGAGCCAAATCAGGACAGAAAGACCTCCTGACATATGGGCACTGATTCGGTAGTGGGGCCAAATTAGCCTTAAACAAAAGATCATTCTGAACTTCCTTAACAAAGATTACAAGTAAGCCTTGAAAGGATCAAACTGTTTCCAAGTAACTCAACTGTGACTCACAATGCCCAAAAATATTTAAAGGAATATAAAAAAAATCCATTTCCCAAAAGCGTAAAATTCACAATGTCCGGCACGCAAAGAAACAGGAAAATATGACCTATAATGACAGGAAAAATCAAACAATGGAGTAGACATGGAAATAGAATTAATTGACAAGGACATCAGAACAGATATTATACATATTTTAATATTGGTGAAAAGGTGGAAGGAAGCATAAACATAATGCGAGAAGAGAAAGTTATAAAAAGACTTGAATTAAACTTCTAAAGATGAAACACATAGTATCTGAGATAAAAAATTCACTGGATGGGATTAATAGCAGATTGGACACTAAAGAAAAAAGATTGGTAGGTTTTGGTAACAATCGACACTATTCAAAATGAAACAAAGAAAAAGGAGTATAAGATAAAAAAGAGAACATCAGTGATCTGTGGACATCAAGTGGCCAAATATATGAATAATTAATCACAGAAGGAAGGAGGGGGGGCAGAAAAAATATTTGAAAAACCAACATCTAAAATTTTTCTAAATTTCATGAAAACTATAAGCTCACAGATCCAAAATTGTGAACAAATCTCAGGCCAAACAAAACCACATCAAGATATATCATAAACAAATTACTGGAAAACGGTGGTTAAGAGAAAAGTATCAAAATCTGCCAGAGAAATTAGTCATACATCCATTTATTAGTTTGGTTAAGTGCTGGCAAGCCGGGGACTACAACTCCCTGAGTGCCCGGAAGGTAAGGGGGTGGAGACACAGAACAGAGACTCCTCTCCTGAAGAAAGCTGAAGTGAGAGTGAAAGAGAGAGAGAGAAAGGAGCACAGCATCCAGCGTAGATTTTGTGTTGTTAGGGTTTTGTGTGTGTGTGTGTGTGTGTGTGTGTGTGTGTGTGTGTGTGTGTGTGTGTGTTTTGTGGTTTTTTGGGTTTTTTTAGAGACAGAGAGAGCGGGAGAGAGGCAGATGGGGAGAGGGAAGGGGAGGGAGGGAGACAAAGAGAGAATCTTAAGCAGGTTCCATGCTCTGTCCAGAGCCCTATGTGAAGCTTGATCCCAGAACCCTGGGATTCATGATCTGAGCTGAAATCAAGAGTCTGAGGCTCAACTGACTGAACTACCCTGGCACCCCTGTGTTGTTTGTTTTTTAAATGAGAAAGACATTCATAGGTTGAGGATAATGTCAATAATGATACTAATAAAATTACTGCCATTGATTAAGCCCTTGGTCCTAGATACTACACCAAATACTTCATATGTAATTACTAATGTAGTTCTCACTATGGACTTATGAAATGGGGACTACTTCTGTCTTTTTGTCTTTTACAAACTATAAAAACTGAAGCACAGCTTGACTAAATATTACTCCAAGTTACAAGGTCAAAAAGTAATAGAGCTGAACAAAACAAAGACAGAAAAAAAAGAGACAAACAAAAACACAGATTCAAATGAGAGAACTGATAATTACCAGAGGGAACCAGGGGAATGGGGGAAATAAATGACGGAATAAGAACACTAATGATGAGCACTGAGTAATATTTAGGATTGCTGAGTCGCTATATTGTACACCTGAATATAACAGAACTTATACTGGACTTTAATTATACTGGAATTTAAAAAAAAAAGTAGTAGAGCTGGAATTCAAATCAAAGTCCACTTGTGATGTACTTGACTACAATACTACGCTGAGCCAGTTAAGAGGGAGAAATAGAGATTATAAAAGAGAGGGAGGTATAACTGTTGCTTTAATGCCTAGGAAGAAATAGGAGAGTATATATTTGAAAACACAGATGGATAGGCTTGCCTTAACCAAGAGGAAAGGAAGACTTCATTTTTGAAATTTGGGGGAAGAAGTTAAGGGTGGGTGTGGCTATAAATAAATAGATCTTTTGATGTAGATGAGTTCAGGTGGCCTAATTTTGTTTGGTGAATGAGTTACCTATAAGGGAAAGCTGACGCTTGATATAACAACCAAGGCGGAAAGTCAAACAAAAGGAGTAAGGAAGCATTGTTGAGAGCTCAACTGCATTTGGAAACTGCTTCAAATGGCTAGATTGTTTATTTCTAGTAGAGAAAGGGAGCAGGTGAGTGGCAGATAAGGATCCTAAGGATATTTATGCTTTCAAGTTTATACTACCCCGACAAAGCCAACTATTCATGAGGATAAGATCAAACCAATAAATAGGTAATGTCAAAGAGGCAACAAGAATAGAGTAGGTTAAAAACCATGGTCACTGTGGTTGCCCTGTAGACGCCCACACAAACACCTAATTGTTTCCTCATGCTGACCCCCTTCCAGATCAGTTCACTTGGTGAAAGTTCTTACTTTCCTTGGAATGTCTTAGAATTTCCATTTTTGAAATTTTTTCCATATCATTACATGCTATCCATGAATCATGAACTCTTGTTAAACTTTCAGCTCTAGAGTAAATGTTTCCTTCCAGTCTCAATTACCAACAAGGCAATTCAGTAACACAAGTACCTATTGTGCAATCATATTTATGAACTTAATGACATACTATCTAACCTTTCCTTATGTATACTCTTTGACAATTTGAATTGGGTCTTATGTACTATTTCTTAGATCCCGCATTTTTAAAACATGACAAACTTGTTTTCTGTGCCCATTTGTATCATGCAGTGTGAAAATGCAACTATTTTTTCCATGTTTATAAGTGAAACATTTCATCTATTAGAATTAAGTCTCAAGTTTCCAACCAGAGATAGACCTGCTTAAGGAGACAGCTTACAATTTCACAGAAAGTCACTGTTTGATGAGTATTACATCTAGATTATGAATTTTATTTTTAAGGAGGCTAAAATCCATTCTTTACAGTTTGGTCTTTTTCTTTTTAAGACAGATTTGTTTTTAGGAAAGTAGACCAAATAAAATATAGCTTATCAATCCTCTTTCTAAACGTCTATGACTTAACTTTTTCCAATTTATATAGAAACTATAAAAACATATCAGATGTTTTGCCCTGCCAGCTTTCTTGACAGATTTGTAGGCATCAAAGGCAGTATGGCTTCTGGAGTGTTGGAAACAAGTAGGAAAGGAAACCTCTCTAGCCGTCCTGCTTTTTCTGTGGCCATAAAACCCACCAACATGTACCCCTGGCCACCTACCACCAGGCTTCCATTAACTGGTGTTTTAGAAGAGACTTAACTTAGGGAAAACACAGCTGAGTTTTCACTACCTTTGACCTAGAATCTGTCTGTATATGCCAGTTGGATCTGATCATGGCACACTTTAGTTTGAAATTTTGCTCTGAATCTCTGTTGTTTACAGCAATAGTTTTCAAGCATGTTTTAATAACCTCTTATTTTTTTTTAATTTTTTTTTTCAACGTTTATTTATTTTTGGGACAGAGAGAGACAGAGCATGAACGGGGGAGGGGCAGAGAGACAGGGAGACACAGAATCGGAAATAGGCTCCAGACTCCGAGCCATCAGCCCAGAGCCTGACGCGGGGCTCGAACTCCCGGACCGCGAGATCGTGACCTGGCTGAAGTCGGACGCTTAACCGACTGCGCCACCCAGGCGCCCCATAACCTCTTATTATTAAAAGCAATACATATGTGTTGGAGAAAATTAGAAGATACAGATAAACAAACATAAAAAGACAAAAACCATACATTCTTACTGACCAAAGAACATCATTTAACATATTAGTTTTTATTCTTCTACCTTATTGATATTTGCTATTTGATGAACTATCATTACACTCTCCTTTAATTCTTTAAATGTGGTTTCCTTTCATTGTCGGGACATATTTATAATAGCTGCTTTGAAGTCTTGGTTAAGTCCAACACCTGCTACCCACCTAAAGAGTTTTTGCCGTTTGGGGCGCCTGGGTGGCGCAGTCGGTTAAGCGTCCGACTTCACCCAGGTCGCGAGATGGGGCGCCTGGGTGGCGCAGTCGGTTAAGCGTCCGACTTCACCCAGGTCACGATCTCGCGGTCCATGAGTTCGAGCCCCGCGTCAGGCTCCGGGCTGATGGCTCGGAGCCTGGAGCCTGTTTCCGGAGCCTGGAGCCTGTTTCCGATTATGTGTCTCCCTCTCTCTCTGCCCCTCCCCCGTTCATGCTCTGTCTCTCTCTGTCCCAAAAATTAAATTAAAAAAAAAAAAAAAAAACGTTAAGAGTTTTTGCCGTTTTCCCCCGTTTCTTTGAAGGGCTCATAATTTTTTGTTGATAATTGGACATTTTAGATAATATATTGTAACAACTCTGGTTTCTGAATCTTCCCAGGCTTCTTGTTGTTGCTGTTACATTTTTGTTAGCATTGTTCATTTGCTTATTTGTTTAGTGACTTGGCTGGACTAATTCTGTGAAGTGTATCTCCCCTGAAGTGTGCAGTCTCTGATGCCTCTGATGTAGATATTCTTGCCTTTCTATTTTTAACCTTGCCCCACCCACCTGAATAGGTCTTTAACAATAGGAAGGTGGGGGAGATGGGCTCTTTACTGGCTGCCAAGCCTTCCTGGAATAGTTCTTCCACAACATGGACCTCAGGGCAATGGAGGCAGTTCATGGTTCATGTGCCACAGTCTCCCACCGTTCTTACTGAGTTTCAGATTTTATTAAATACATACATCTAAAGTTTTTTGTTTTTTTTTTTTGTTTTTTTTGTTTTTTTTTAGATTTCTGGGACAGTTAAGCTTTATTTTTCTTACATATACATATATATATATATATATATATATATATATATATATATACACACACACACATACATAGAGGAAATTTGCAAATTTACACACAACCTAACGAAACCACATATACATACAGGTGCGCGCACACAGATACACATTCACACCCCAAAGCTCCAGCCAGGCCAGCTCTCATCCCTAAGTACCATTCTCCCATTAGGGAAGGCCCTTCTCCCAGGGTCTAAGGCCATTAGCTCACTTTGTAGAAGTTTGGTGCTTATAGAGTTATAGTCTTAATCGTCATAAAGGACAGTCTGGACCTCATGGCTGTCCCCTAACCCCACCTTTCAGTCTTACGTGGCCCCCTGACAGGGCAATGGGAGCCAAATACATACATCTAAAGTTTTTGCATGCCCTTAGGTCAGTTTCCAGGGACTTTAAATGGCTGTGTTAGATAATTCTGGTGAGTTTAATTAATGTTTCTTTGAGGTAGAAGATTCATCAAGCTCTTCAAGTGACCATTCTGGAAGTTCCATCCCCTGGAAGTGGTCTGTAATTTGTAATTTTACTTACTTGCTTTAACTTACAATGTCAAGGAAATGATTGCAAAATACCGAATGCAGTTATTTACTAACAATAAAACTACTGAGCATAGTGTAAGTGTTATATAGTTTCTTTTGTGTCTAGCTTCTCAAACTGTGAGCTACTTTAGGACAGGACCCATGTCATATTTACTTCTGCTTCCATCATGCAGGACCATGGGTGAGACAAAAAAGTCTTTTCAGCTTGAAAACAAAACTATAAATACTCTATTTGTTTCTAAACAAAGGAGTCCATAATTACCAATGGCTTACCTAGTTGACTAATTACAAGACTGGTCCCCACATGGTCTTCATATCACACACATACACATGCAAACACACATTCACACACTTAACCTTTTCATAACTTTTTTCCCAGTACTTTTTCTCCTTTAAGAGTGCCCTGATGCAAAGTTGTTTTTTTTTTTTTTTAACATATTAGACCTTGAAGGCACAGTACCTATGTCCTATACTGTTTTTAGGAACCAATGAAAATGCTTGCGATCTGAAGTAAATTACATATTAGCTCAAAAATACAGAAAGAAAACTGAAAAACCAGAATGTGTTTAATTAAATATCTATAAAATGTAACATTAGGTCAACCTACCAACAGCAACTCAACACTTAAAAAGTTACATGTAAATTATATTTAAGGCGGCATATGAATACATTTTAAGATATTTGATATAGCAAGAAGTAGAACCTTGTCACAGGGCTTAAAAATCTTGTTTACACAGGATGGAGCTTCCTCAGAAAGTTAAAAATGGAACCACCCTGGATCCAGCAATTGCACTATTAGGTATTTACCTAAAGGATACAAAATTACAAATTCAAAGAGACACATGCACCCCCATGTTTACAGCAGCCCTATGGACAATAGCCAAATTATGCAAAGAGCCTAAATGTCCATCAACTGGTGAATGGATAAAGGAGATATGATGTATATATACATACACGTACATACCGTGGAATGTTACTCAGCCATAAAAAATGAAATCCTGCCATTTGCACCAATGTGGAAGGAGCTAGAAAGTATTATGCTGAGCAAAATAAGTCAGTCAGAGAAAGACAAATACCATATGATTTCATTCATATGTGGAATTTAAGAAACAAAGCAAATGAACAAAGGGAAAAGAGAGATAGGAAAACCAAGAAACAGACTCTCAACTACAGAGAACAAACTGATGGTCACCAGAGGGGGATAAGTTTGAAAGGTGATGGGGATTAAGAAGGGCACTTGTGTTGAGCACAGGGTGTTGTATGGAAGTGTTGAATCACTAAATTGTACACCTGAAATTAATATTACACTGTATGTTAACTAACTAGAATTTAAATAAAAACTTAAAAAAATCTTGTTTACATATCTACCCATATACAGAAAATGAGGGTTGTGAGGATTGGAACCCAGGTCTGGTACCAGCTTGTAGGTGACTCTCAAAAGATCCCAAACACTTTCACAAAAGGGTTTCGTAGTGGATTTAACACTGTTTTTTCTACCCTGATTTGGGTAGAGAGACCATGAAACCTTACTGTGGAGACTCAGACCATCACATTTTATCAGCCACACTCATTCACTCATGCAGCACATGTTTGCCAAGTACCTGCACCAGGTCTGGGGTTCTGCTGGCTTGAGGATACGGTGAAGAACAGAGTAGCCCAGGCCCTTTCTTCATGGTGCTTATACATGAGTTGGGGAGTAACATTTCTTTAGTCACATTTCTTTATTACTGCAGATTGTAATATGGCATCTGTTATTAAGTACAGCATTCTTTTGGGGTGAGTGGTGTGTGTATCTATCTTAATTTAGAAGTCAGAGAAGGCCTGATTACAAATTGATATTTAAGCTGAGGTATGAAGAAAGAATAGGGGTGAAGTCAAGGAAAAGTGAGGAATGACCAGCACAGAGACTCTGGGGAAGGAAAGAGACTCGTGCATTTACAGAAATAAAAGGCAGGCAGTGTGGCTGGAGCACTAAGAGCTTGAGAAGCGGGTTGGAAAAGAAGACTGGAAAGCAGCAGGGTCATGCAGCACCTCAGGGGTCACACCCAGGGTCTTGAATTCTATTCCACTTGAGTTCTGAACACCCAGCATAGCAAAACCTTGTTTGATTTTTTAAAAGCTCTCCCTGAAAGTAGACAGACAAGGGCCTTGAGTGGACACAGGGAAGGCTAGGGGGACAGTGGAGGTTTCGTTATTGTGGGATGTCACTTAGACTAGCCAGGGATGTCACAGAGAAAGGAGAGGGAGACAGATGGATTCAGGAGCTATTTTGGAGGTAAGAACCACAGGGCATTGATAAACACAAATCTTTCCTTTAGCTCCATTTTTTGACACTATGTCAGTAGCAGCTCAGGTAAAGTCAAACCTAACACAAATGCTCACTGCATTATGGTAAAACTTCAGTGTTTTGTGTTGCACTGTGATGTCTATTACTACTTATCATCTAGTTCTGAGAGTAAAAGTTCTTTTACCCAAAATGAAAAAGAAACAAATAATAGCACTTTACGTACCAAACAAACTCTCATGTTTCTTCGACAGTAGAGGCAGAGAGATTGTGGTGTAGGGGAGTGGTCGTGGATTTTTAGAGCTGGACCACTTGGGTTTACATCCTGACACACCGCCTTTAACTAGCTCTGTAACTTTGACACAAATCACTTACCTTTCCAAACCTTAGTTTAAAATGGCGATTCATCCCTACTTCACAAAACATCTTTGAAATAACTGAAATATAACACTTGCTTGTAATAGACGCTCAGCTATTACTAATAAATAATTTATTAGTTCTCTCAACTTAAAAATTGTTGTAAGTTTTTAACTTAACATGTATACTATTCAGGCTGTTTGCTAAAACTAGAAATATGTTTTCTTAGAATTGGAAGAACTTAACTCAATTCCTTCCCTCAATATGCAGATGGAGAAATCATAGTCTAGAGAGGTAAGAGCCTTGCTCAGGAACGTAGAGCTTACTGGAGGCAGAATAGAACTAGAATTATTTTCTGCAAACACCCAGCATTTTTGTAATATACCATCCTGTCTGGTGTGTTTCCTCTCTAATGTCGACTGGAAAGATCTTATAAGATATCCATATATCCATTTTATCTCTGCTTTAAGCATAAGGAGTGTGATGGCTAATCGTGGTCTTGGGTTCTCTTTGTTAGTTACATGCTATGGGAAAACTTCCTGGAACCAGAATGGCAGAGTTAAAAGCGAAGTACACCTTGCTACATGATACCGTGATAAGGTATGCTATTTGCAGACGTGGAGACATCTTTTATCATATTTATATTTCTTTTTTTGTGATGGGATCTATCTTGTTTTTTATTCTCCCAAAAGCAGGCCTTGAGGCAAAGATTTGAGTTCAAGTAGTTTGAGAAGTGATACCGGAAATTATCGTGGGAGAATGGGGAAGTGAGATGGGGAAGAGAGGAATCCAGCCAGGGTGTGTTAATGTGCAGGTTAACACTGTGGCCAACTGGTGCTCAGTCTCACTGAGGACCCTCTGAGTGTGTAGAACACACCTCGGAACTCTCCCACCGAAGGGTAAGGAAACTGGGATATTTGTCCACTAATTTCCATCCATCGTTGATCAAAGATTACTCCTAGGGAGAGGAGCCCCCCGCACTTCTAGCATGCCTTTTGAGAAGCCAAGTAAGTTGCTATGGCTAGACAAAGCTCTCAGGCAGAGGCACACAGGTCTGTCGGGATGTACGGTAACTGTCCACCAAAGCTACAGGTGACCCCAGAGTGGGCCAAGGGGATTTGGTGGGGCACTGACATTATCTACTACAGGACACTCCTACAGCATTCCATGCTCCCCACCTCCCTTCACGCACTAGCACAACCCCAGGCTACATCTGCTGAGGCTTCAGTTTTCTCACCTCTTCCTTCTACCCTAGGCTACTCTCCTAATCTTAGTCACCATCAACAGCATGTAAGAATATGCTTCCACAGGACAATTCCACAAAGTTTCCTAAGCACCTGCTATCAGCCAGTGGGAATCAAGAGGGAAGGAGAGTGAAGAAAGAAGGGAAATCCTGTTCTGCTGCTACTCCTTACTACTCCCCAGCCTCGTTCTTCCTTTTCTCCATAACCTCCTGCCTCATAACCTGGCATAGGGTCTTCATCAAAAGCCAAGGAGAGGCAGCAATGGATAGAAACTCCCTCCTGTCATTCCCCATCCATCCTGTCCCCCAATCTGCAAACATTAGCTCTACTTCTTTTCCTGCCCAAAGTCATTTGACTACTTTCAGGAAGGGAGCATGAGGGAAAAGTGAAGCAGCAGGAGAAGAGCAGAGCTCCATCTCTATGCACCCTTCACTTTCACTCCATCCAGGTTCCTAACAACCCCCCAGCTCTGGCTTCTCCTCCTCCTCCTCCTCCTCCTCCTCCTCCTCCTCCTCTGTGCCAGCCTCAAGCTAACTCTTCACCCTTATCCCGTCATTTCCCACAATTGGCCCCGACTGGCAGTGTAGACACATAATTCTCAAGATACATGAACTTGGAGGATTTAGATGGAAAGTCTGGGTAATCTTTTTCAACATACTTCACACTGCTTAAGTGGGGGTGGGGGTGGGGGTGGGAAATCCATGCAGTTCTCAGAACATCCCTTCAAGACTTTGCCAATACGAGTCCTACAGCAACACTTCTCACCCTCCAGATAGCTCTAGTCTAGAGCCCAGCCCAGAGAGCCTTGTGGGGTGCTGATTCAGCTTCCTCCTTGCCCGGGCCCCAGTGACAGACGGCCATGTAGGACCAAGACTGTGGCCTTGGTTATTTCTTCCTAGTTCCAGGTTGTGTTGCAAAACCATTACTTCCCTTCTGCTACCCACATTTTACCTCCCCTTGACCCTTTAGTTCCCTCTCTTGTGATTACAAACACCCACCACCCTCTCCCACTCCTCCCGCCTGGGGGGCGAGAAAAGCACGAAGACGCCAACTCTCCACTCTTGCTGCTGGGGCTGTGACAGGGCATATAGAGCCTGGAAATGCTGAACTGAAGCTGAACGAATTTTGCATAGGAACCACGTTATAAAAGTTGTTCAGTTCTCTTATGCTGGCGCATAGTCTAAGTCCATGTAGGCGAATTACCATTTGTGTTCTGGCTGGAACCCTAACCAACTTGTCCACTTTCTTTCTGGGGGAAATCAGGCACCGTGGCACAAGCCAACAACCATTCACAATTCCACAGTTGAAGATCAGGCCACTTTGGATTTACCAAGTATATTAACATGCAAGGAAACCAAATTATAAGAAAAAACTCCAACTTCTGTTAACAGAAATCATATGTGTTACCACCATAGCTGTGTTGATATTTGGTACCTAACATAGTGCCTGGGGCATAGTATGTCCCAGTAAATGTCTCACTGGAGGTTATTGAGCAAATGACATATTAACACTAGGGGAAATGGGTGGAGCAGACAACTTCAGGCGAGACAGCCTTTGTCAAGTCATTGGGCATCTCTGCAAATGAGGAGAAACCTGAAGATTTCTCCCGGCAAGGGTCCTTGCTGGGGTGTTCACCAAAGAGGCGTGCTGACTTTAAAACCGGAAATGGCACCAGCCCTGTCTCGCTTCCAAACAGGAGAGGTAGCTAATGTGAGGCAGCTGGGTTTTTGGGAAACGTGAATCAAGTCTGCTGGTAAGGCTACAGCTGGGGCTAGCTTGCAGCACAGATGAATGAGTTTTAGAAGCTTTCACCAAGTCCAGTTTCTGTGTCCATTCAAATCTGCTTCTTGCCAGATATTTAACCTTTTTTCCTATATAGCAACAAGACCTAGATAGGGGATCCCCCTCAACTGTGACATTTAAATCTGGCTCTAGCCAGACATTGAAGATAGGATCAGAAACCTGTAAGGGAGTTTATGTCCATAATTTTATAGGAAAATTTTTCTTCCCAGTTTCTTAGTAAAGTGTCATTAGAAAACTTTATTGTTTCTTAGTGCATTAAGGAGGAAAAAATTTCCCTACAGTTAGGTCAGGAGAATTCAAGAATTAGAGCCAGCATTGCTGAGGCAGTTAAAGGGAGAACCCACTCTCTTATTATCAACCCCACCCCCACCCCCTGCCAGTCCGGGAAGTCATGATTGTTCTTCAAAGCCCAATAAAAATACCATATTCCCATCCAACTCAGTGCTTTCTCTGTCTCTCCCACCATTTTGATCTACACAATAGTGGTAGTACTTGTCAGCTGGTACTCCAGCTTCCTACTCCATCTGTTCCCCTTCCTAGATTGTGAGTTCCATTCACCTCTAGTACCTACTGTAATACTTGGCACAAACTTATCACTGAATTGAATTGTACTGAGGAACGGAAGAAACCAGGAGCTGTGTGGACACGCTCCCTCCTCTCCTTGCTAGATCTCTACAGGAGTTCCTATGGATGTTAAAAGTACACCTTTCTCATTATTCCAATCTCTGTTTCATGGCTCCCAGCACACAGGAGTCAGAGGTCCAGCTGCTCCAGGATGCCAAACGTTTCACCAAGCAAATACAACAGCAGCAATTTCACCTGCAGCAAGCTGATAATTTTCCTGAGGCATTCACCACTGAGGTCTCTAAAATGAGAGAACAACTTCTCAAGTATCAAAATGAATATAATGCAGTGAAGGAAAGAGAGTTCCATAATCAGTACAGATTAAATAGGTAAGTGCACAATTCTCTCAAGCACACTGAAGACACGCTTGAGGAAAGCTCTTTCCACATAAATAAAATGATAAAAATTAAACTAAATGAGGAAGGAACTTTAGGCACACTGAGTGTAAGATGGCAATGTTAAGATGATTACAAGCCTAGCTCTTTCCTTGATTGCCTAGAACGGGCCATCCCTGAACAAGAAGGTAACACAACTTATAGAAAAAGGCTCAAGTGACAGGGAGACGTGTTCATGGAGGAGATCTCTACTGTGTTTTCTTGTGTCCGGAAAGTCATAAGCTTTGGAAGTTGCAGCCAAAGAGCACACTACATGGAACAAAGACCTGGCACACACTCTCGCCCTCTCTGGCCCTGATGGTAGCCCAGTATCATTTCGGCAGGACCAGACCACACGGCTGCACGGCGGACGCCCCACATGTACTTTGCAGACAAACCTGTGTGAGCTGAGGGTTACATCTAGCTCACCATATTTTTCTAATACACGAACACAGACCACTTGTTCAACCTTGTTCTCCTGAATTATCCCTCAGGATCAAGAAAGACAGGACTATCCTTTTGGAAGACACATTTACTTATCCAGATCTAGAGTATGTCATTCAGTGAATTAACGTAGAAAGGTACTGCTAGAAAGGCAAATAGTATTTCCAAAATCTCTAACATTCCTCCTGTGGAGGGAGTAGCAAGTCAGTGGAAGAGTTTGTTCAGCAAATCACACTATTTAGATTGAATTTCAAAATGAGTACAGTCCACGCTTTGTGCTGTGGTATGCTGGATGCTGTGCCTGGGCACTGAAGAGAAAGCCAAATAATCACTCCTAGGATTTGTTACCTTTTAAGGTGGCAGAACTTTCCTCTGGCTAATTTTAAGAATCTCAGTAGATCTCTGACAGAGCGAATATAATTCATTGCTACCAAGAGTTAAGCAAATTATTTAAGTGACTTTCTGAGGACTCTGTAAGTCCTGGGTTTTGAAATCTTCTCTTTGGGTCCTATCTTTTCAACTGGGGGGCTGAAGAAGGCTAGCTTCATCAGGAGAATTACATTCAGGGCAAAAAAAAATCTGAGTTCTCTTTTGTCTTTCAATCTAAACTTGTTTCAGGCTCACACTGAGATCTATAAAAAGAAAGGCTAGCTATTTCTGTGCTCTGTAAGCACTCTTTCAGTTGAGAAAATAATGAAATTAAAACAATTGGTGGTTGTTCATTAGTATTGAAAATAAGAATGCTTGACATTTCCATGAAAGGGTAAAGGGAACATAAGTCAGTTGATATTTAAATTGTTTAAAATTTCCAAGTATTCCTGCCAAGGAAAAAACCCAGCAACAACCAGAATTCTTGCCTTTTAGGTATAGACAGGCAAATTGTTCACTGAGTTGCCTGGGATAGGGAGGGAACCTTGCATAGTGACCTACAGTGAACAAGAATATTCAGGACTCACATTTGCAGAAATGTTTAGTGTGTATTGTTTTCGGATTTGCAATGCATAATACTTTGAGCTTGAGCAGACTTCCTCACATATCAAGTTATTAACAAACTTATTTTCATAAAAATAATGGTGATTCCCAAAGGAATACCAGGAAAGAATTATATAGGCTGCGTATTTCATTGGCTTTAACATATTTCATATCACACTGTATAGAAACAAATTCACTCAACACTCTCTCCCCAGGAAAAAAGTTGATATTTTCATCCCCACCTAAAAATAAAGAAACTAAGCCAGTGAGAGAAAACCATTCATTCAAATACACAGATGATATTTTTCAGATCAGTACAACAAACTCATTTTATTCAGGGTCTAAATAATAGAAGCTCTAATAAGTAACACCCCTCCACCCCAATATCTTTAGGAACTTCTGAATCACTGGCAGCTACGAAGAATAATTTATTGTTCAAATGCTCTAGAGAATAAAATTTTACTCTATAATTTGGTTGACTTTTCTTATGCTGTCACATAATATAAACTCTAATAAATGCTAATGGTAAGTTACAATTAAATCTATTACCATAGTTTCAGTTATGAGATTAATACTCATTGACTCCTTGAATATGCAGTTTAGGAAAGAATTTGCAACCCCTGGAGCACCTGGGTGGCTCGGTTGGTTGAGCATCCGACTTCAGTTCAGGTCATGATCTCACAATTCGTGGGTTTGAGCCCCATGTCGGGCTCTGTGCTGACAGGATGGAGCCTGGAGCCTGCTTCTGATTCTGTGTCTCCCTCTCTCTCTGCCCCTCCCCCACTTGTGTTCTCTCAAAAATAAGTAAATATTTAAAAAAAAAAAGGATATGTAACCTTAAGTAAGCTCAATTAATATTATAAATAATGAAGTTTTTAATTACTATTGAGAACTCAAAAATTTTTTTAAATATATATTTATTTATTTTGAGAGAGAGAGAGAGTGTACACATGTGGGGGAGGGGCAGAGAGACTGGGATTGAGAATCCCAAACAGGCTCCAGGCTGCCTGCAATGCAATGCTGAGCCAGGCTCAGGGTTCAATCCCACCAACTGTGACATCATGAACTTAAGAGTCAGACTGACACTTAACTGACTGAGCCACCCAGGCACCCTGAGAACTTATGTTGAAACAAAGTAGAAGTCATTATCTTTCTAAAAACAGCCTCTGAAAAGATTTTCCAATATCCTTTTCAACCATTTCCTTGCCTTCACTTTGTTACCTTTTGGGGCTTCCCTGCTTTCTAATAACTCCTCAGATTTGGACAGCAAGTAAATTGTGTCTCTGATACTAAATCTGATGCATTCTGACAAGTCTTGGCCAGGTGGGGAAACAAGGCCATGGAGAGTTATTGCTGTCTGTCACAGGTAGGGACATGGAGAGTGGGGGCACTCATGCTGTTCACATGCAGGGCTATCCCAATGTGACCCTGGCCTTAGTGACTGCTCATTATTCCAAGCTGGTCCCTGCCATCCCTGTGGTGTAATCCGGGCTTGGTAGCCGTTTGCCATTCTTAGTCCAATAGTAACAGCAAAGTTGGAACCAAGAAACAAACAGATGCAGCAAGAAAGGAACAGAGGGATTATTTTAGCAAAGCATCTGGAATTCTGGAATGTTAGCTACGACACAGGGGCACACAGGTCATTAGGATTAGTAGTAAGGAAAAATTCACCGCTGAAATAGATTTCACTTCCTAAACACTTTTTTTTTTAATTTTTTTTTCAACGTTTATTTATTTTGGGGATTTTTAAAAAAAAAATTTTTTTTCAACGTTTATTTATTTTTGGGACTAAACACTTTTTAAATCTTTCCTGCTCTCCTTGTGGCAACCAAGAGCAGAATGAGCTTAGAACAGGTTTTGCAGGGTGTGGTCTTCATATCTAAAAGAGAAGGACCTGAGAAACTTGGTTGAAAGGCAGATCCAACCTTAAAACTAATGATTCCAAGCCTTCTCACCCAAGGCAGCATTTGCAGTTTTTACAAGATCCCAGCATACTTCTGAGAAATGTCAGAGTTTTAAGAACTGTTGGCTCCGAAAGTACAAGGTTAGAATCCACCCGAGTCTTCTGTCAGTGATCACCAGTCTGTGCTTAAACACCTTCTGACGGGAGCGCACAGCCTCCCACAGCAGCCCGTTCCAGCTTTGGACAGCCTGATTTTTAGATGTTTATGGTTTGTATTGGTTCAAAAATCTACCTCTTGCAACTTCCACTGACTCAGACTGGTTCTACTACTGATAGTGAAAGATATCTCTTGCACATGGCCACACACAGGGTTTCCTGCATTGTCTCTTCACTCCCAAGTCCTTAAAATTAAAAACCTTTGAGGACATGGTTTCAGTTAGGACACTCTTGCTGCAGAAAAGAAATAAATCCTGAGTAGCTCTGACACTGAAGCACCCCTTAGTCAGGAAAGCTGAAAATGTCAGACAGATTTAAATTTTGATGTCAGTTTAAAAGGTTAGAAGTTGATATATATCAAGAGGCACAAAAGTATTTTTTCTTTATCTCAGTAATGCCATGCAAAAAGGAGAATCCAGAGGAGGGGAAAAAAGACATTAATGCACAAGAATATTTATTACATGATTACTTTTAAGAGTAAAAAACTGAAAGCAATCTAAATTCTAAAAATAGTGGAATATTTAAATAATAATGTGTTCCACAAACAGGCAGCTTGATACTGAAAAGCACCTTGGAGTCAGAGCTCAATTTCTAGGTTTGAATGTCAGTTTAGTTTTGATTGTGTGACTTTTGAAAAGGTGCTTAACTCCTCAGTTTTCTTCATTTGTACAATGAAGATAATACCTATGTAGTAAGTTCTGAAGTTTAGAAATGCATGTAAATTACCTGATATAAGTTCAGTAAAAGATAGACAATGTTTGGGATTGTTTTATTATGCTACACTCACCCACTAGGAAACCTTGAAACTAACTATTAAATTACTAATTACAAAGACTGTTTTGCAGTTGGGAAGCTACTTTAATTACATGTTAGGTAAAAATGGATTCAATCATATATACACATTTTATATAATTTAAAGATACAAGGAAAATGAAAATGATCAACTGTGATGGGATGGGATTATGAATGATAGACTTCTTTATAAATAGAAAAATACACATCTCTTAAAGGGAAAGTCAGTTTTTCTTAATAAAAAACACATGATAGAGACATAATTAGTTTAAAATGTCCTAAAGAATTAGCCATCTTATGTTTCTTTAAAAAATATATTATTTTATATTTACTTAAAGGAAAGACTGTGAGTCTTATCTTGTGGGAGAGCTTCAAGTCACCATTTTTCCAACTCAGGGACGCTAAGGTGGCCTTTACAATCAAAATATGACAGCACACTACTACCCCCTAGTGGCAGCCTGCATGAGGTGTAGAATCAATAGGTTGGAAGTTAAATATTGTCAATGTGTATGCAAGCTCTAACAGCAAAGGCCTAAGTACTCAAAACTCTGAAAGTTCAACTTCAACTTGTGTCCCAGCTAACCTACATTAAATTCCATGTGGTACATACTTATTACACTAACCTTAATTTACATTATTGCAAATAAAAATTCATAAAAATAAAAGCTGGTGTGCATGTTTTGCTCCAACTTCCCAGATCTACTGGCTCGTGAGATCTGCTTATTTGATGGAGCTTGTGGAAGTTATTGCAGTAATCCAGGCAGGCACTGGTTCATTGCCAGTAGTATAAAAAAAAAAGAAAAGAAAAGACCCAGAGCCTGCCTGGAAGGAGTCAGAGTCTAATGGGGAAGGGCCTGCTACCAAGTAGCTATAATGCGATAATATAACTGTTCTAATGGGTTGGTATACGCAGTGTTGTGGGGGGAGTGGGGAGGAAGCACCTAACCGGGAGTCACTGAAGCCATCGTAAAGAACAGACACCAGGTTCCCTGGCAAACAAACACAGGAAGTGCGTTCTAAGAGAAAATAGAAAGTTATTACTGCAGAAATAGCTTACTCTTTTGTACTTTGTCAAATTTGTTTTTTTTTTTTAACAGCTTAACAGAAGAAAAAAACCTCATAATAAAGGAATTTGAGAAGATACCTAAGCCAGGAGTAAGTCTTAGATGGTCTACAGTTTGTTAATACAACTGGATTCAAATATCCCTTTTGATAAATATTAATGTTTATCACAACAACCATACCCTGGGACATTTGAAAGACCCAAAAGTCTTAACTATGGACAATGCTGAAAGGAATAATTTCTGGAATAAACATAGTGATGCCTATTACAGGCTTAGCTATTTGGCATCTAATATAGGCTGTGTTTAGTTGGACAATATCTGCTTTGTTTTTAGAAAAAAAAAAGGGGGGGGTGTCTGTGGTTAGCACTTAAAAACATTATTTTTGCATAGTTATTACCCTCAGAGCTTCTTGAACATCTCAAGCTTACTATAAGACATTTTTATTTTTTTTATTTTTTTTTTATATATGAAATTTATTGACAAATTGGTTTCCATACAACACCCAGTGCTCATCCCAAAAGGTGTATAAGACATTTTTATAAAGGAGATGTACCACGTATCCATTCCTGCATAACAAACTGCCCCAAAACTTAGTGGCCTAAAACAGCCAACATTTCTTATTTTACACAGAGGTTTCCTGGTCTGAGCTGGTTCAGTTGGGGCTGGGTGTCCAAGATGGCTTCATTCATCTGTCAGCCAGTTGGCAGGCTAGCTGGTCTAAGATCACATGTCACCAGTCACATAGTAGTGGAAGGGTTTCCGGCCTCAAAAAAAAAACAGCCTCAAGTGATGGCAGACCCCCAAAACATAAGACCTTTCAAGCCTCTGCTTTTGTAATCCGTCATTGGTCAAAGCAAGTCACATGGCTAAGTCTAGAATCAAGGGATAGAGAAATGGGCTCTACTTTTTTTTTTTTAATGTTTATTTATTTTTGAGAGAAAGACAGAGCCAGAGAGAGAGAGAGAAAGGAAGAATCCTAAACAGGCTCTGGGCCCTGAGCTGTCAGCACACAGCCTGAGCAGGGCTCCAACTCACTAACCATGAGATCATGACCTGAGCTGAAGTTGGATGCTTATATGACTGAGCCACCCAGGCTCCTCTAAGCTCTACTTCTTAATGAGAAGAATGACAAATATCTATAGGAACAGGAGGAATTGGGAGTCCATTTTTGTGAGATCACATTTTTTGTGATCTATCACACAAAGTAAAGAGAACTGTCACTACATTCTGCACTGTTACCCCCTTCTGAATGGTTATATTTCAGAAGCATGTTGTTGGTGTTTTCATTCCAAAGCAAAAAAAACCTGTTTGTCATAGAGTAAAATACTACTTTTTTATACGTGTGTGTATATGTATGAGTATAGCTATGTACATATACATATATAGCATATAAAATATACATTATTATATAAGTACCTACCTACCATTTACACACAGATTTTATGGGAAAAAGAATTTTGGATTTTAGTTCCAGACCATAGGATCACCAATTTTACCCTCTCTCATCAGCATTGGAGGGTGGAGATATGTAGAAAACCCAGAGCAGGCTAAATGGATCCATTCGCTCAGTCATTAATAATGTGTAGATTTTCTGAGTACAAGGCTTCTCTCCCATAAGTCAAACACTCCCCAAATAATCAGGCAAGGGAACAAAGATGTGTTGAGTCTGGAGTGGAGGGCCTTTGGGGAGAATATGAATGGGTTAGAAAGAGGGGGATTAAGGAGCACAAAGGGCTGGGTTTTCCAAATATGAACTCCTCAGTCTTTAATTCTCATGTGGGATTCAGGTGAACCAGAAGCCCAATAGTCAAAGATGGTTTGCATCTGATGTCAAATCACAAAGCTACTAGAAAATAGGCTGGAAATTTTCACTCATGCTTTTTTGGTATGAAATAAAAATTAACTCAGAAAAAGGACACATTGAAAATATAGGACAGAGGGGCACCGGACTAGCTCAGTTGGAAGAGCATGTGACTCTTTTTATCTGGGGGTTGTGAGTTTGAGTCCCATGTTGGGTGTAGAGATTAAAATAAAATCTTAAAAAAAATAAATAAAATAAAATACAGGATAGAAAGGAGCCACTAGTAAAAAAAAAAAAAAAGAGTTTGAATCTAATGTAAAGTGTTTAATACATAAAGTACAACTGTCATGCCTTGATTGAAGATGTCAGAAGTCATTTTTGTATCTAACTTTGGAAGAAGTCATTTGTGAAACTCAAAACAAATATAATCAAAATGGTGAGTAAAATTATTTTTAATTTGATTTTTAGGTAGACAGATACTTGCTCAGGCTCTATATAACCTGATAATTTTCCTGACTTTTAAGGAAATGGAGAAGAAGATGAGAATATTGAGAGAAAGCACTGAAGAATTACGTAAGGAAACAATGCAGAAGAAATTAGAAATTAAAAATTTACGGGAAGATTTGGCATCTAAGCAAAAGCAATTACTGAAGGAGCAGAAGGAACTAGAAGAACTGTTGGAATATCAGGTCAACCTAAAGGTGTGTTACTTACATAAATATTTAAACATTGTTCCTCTGTGGACATAAAAATGCATGGTTATCAAGATTAACTACACAGGTTTGACAAAGAGGGGTAGCATCACACAAACTGAAATATTCAGCATTGTGACTGATCTAATCAAACTAAACCTGGGCCCTGGGAATTCACAAAAAATTTTAAGAGTGTTTGACAGGATCTCTCCAACTTGGAGCCCTGGCCCAGGGAAAAGACCTCACTAAGAATTTTTTTCTACATTAGAATTGGATGTCACAAACACAGTGACTTCTTTGAAGAGCAAACAAATGTCCTAACCTCTTGCATATATTTGTATAACTTTACCCTTATCTGTGTGATTTCACTTTACTTTCTCCTCCCCATGAAAGTGACTAAGACTTTGTTTATGCATTTATGTTTTAGGAAATAATTAAAATTCATTTTATTTTGAAAAATACATAACTCTCAAAACAATTTAAATAACCTAGAATTATTTTACCTTTTTAACAGTTTATTTATTTTTGAGAGAGAGAGCATGCGTGAGTGGGTGAGGGGCAGAAAGAGAGGGAGGAAGAGAGAATCCCAAGCAGGCTTGGCACTGTCAGTGCAAAGCCCAATGTGGGGCTTGATCCCATGAATGGTGAGATCATGACCTGAGTCAAAATCAAGAGTGAGACACTTAACCTACTGAGATACCCAGACACCCCTAGAGTTGGTTTAGAAACAACATCTGAGATTCATTGGCTTAAATGACAATTATGATTCACTTTGACCACTTTTTCCTTGAGGGTCTTAGAGCAGTCAAACACGACGTGCCCAGCTGCTACCTGGAACATAGTACCTCAGCAGAGACAGATTTACGAGGAGCCTAACAAAGCTAAAGCTTCAGGCCCCTCACTTGCATGAACGTCTTCCAAGGCCCTGTACCTATTTAGCATTTATAATTCTTTACTCTTTATCTTAGAGAGGCCCCCTGACAAACCATAAGAGTCTTAGCCTTACAAAATTTGGACCTGCCTGTGGACTGAGCGAGATCCCTGGGATAAATTCACTTCACTGCCATGATGTGTTCAACCTCCATGCATGTATTACCCCAGGCACCAAAGTCCAGTGTGATCCTTGGGCAGGAAGGGCTGTTTCATAATGCCTGCCCTGTACATACGTGGCTTGAGGCTAAAATTGAACCTTCTGTGAATCCACAGGGCATAGTGAAAAGTGGTACTAGCCAAAATTAGCTTTTGATCTCGGCCTTACCACTTCCTAGCTGCGTGACTTTGGGGAAATTATTTAAGCTTTCTTAGCACAAGTCTTAGGGTTCCCTAGAAGCAGAGTTTCTAGTATTCAGACAAATACTCATTGAGGGAGGTCTCTAAGGGGAATCTGATAGGAATGTCAGGAAAGTTGGGGAAGAAACTAGGCCAAAATGTGTTTTCAGGAAAATACTGGTCTCAACCTGATCCTGTGGGAATCTCTAGACAGTGAATTCCACCCAGACGCAGGGGGAATGGGCCGTGGTATCACCACATCAATTAGTCATTGGTCACAGAGAGCTGCCCGCTTCCCTGCATTCCCTATCCCTTGAGAAGACAGGTCTGCTGAGCCAGTGGCGATCCTATGGAGAGGAAAACAGGCATGAGCCAACCCCCGCAAACCCGGAAAGATGGGTGGACATCCATAAAGGGAACAGACAGTATTCGTTACACTCAGCTACCTCCTCTTTAAACTGGTTACAAACCATGTCTTGTAAGGTCACTGTGAGTATTAAATGAAATAATTAAAGCACCCTAGACAGTAGAGGGAAGATAAGAATTCTACACATTGTACTTCTTTTCTATTTAACTCTGGTCTAAAATTACATAATGTAACATTCCTTTTCTTTACTAGGATGAAGTGGTCCACCATCAAGCTGTTCCTGTACAAATTGGAAAAGAGATAGAAAAAACAACACGCAAAAAAGTGTATGACTTAATGTTATTTTTTAAGCCCTCCCAGCCCTAAGTTAGTGTATGCTCACTAAAACGAGAATATTAGCCATTGAACACATCAAATTACTATTACAACCTTTGAAATATCTGCATTTAGCCTTACCTCAGTTGTGTGTATCAAGTTCATTAAAAGAAAGTAAGGCAGCATATTACTAACATTCATAACATTTATTTATGTCTCTTTCCAATTTATAAATTGAATCTGTATGGAGTGTCCCTACAGATGTTAACAGAGCTGTGCAAAAGATAAATTATTGGAATTTTAATGTGTAGAATATTATGGTGTGTCAGCCAGCCAGAAGCCTAAAGCCCAGATGACAGTAACTCTACTTTGTCATCTAATCACCTGGGGAACACCCCCAAACATTCAGGGCAATTTTGGAGGCAGAAATCATGGAGGAAGTTCTTAAGGTTTAGAGGAGCTCAAAAAAATAAAGATAAATGAAGAAAGAAAAATTCTGGAGAAACCATTTGATTGCTCTGGTAAGGAGAAAGAAAAAAGCAGGCATTAGTAACAGTTCTAAAAGCCACCTTGTCACCACCACCAAAATTGAGAGATTCAGGTCAGTTCAAGAAGGCTGGTCAGGGAGAGGGTAGATCCCAGAAGGTGGTGCAGTGGAGAGCCAAGGAGGAAGTGAGGAGGCTGGACAAATCACTGCCCTCACTGGCACTCAGTGGAGACACCCCTAAGTCCCGCTCATCTGTGATCTTCATCCCACTTCTGAGTTCACCACTAGCTCTTCTATCGCCTCTTCAGGTAGTAAAAATAGGCAGAGACAGCATGAGCTCGAAATAAGGCAAACGTGTGTGTGTGTGTGTGTGTGTGTGTGTGTGTATACACATATATGCATGTATGTATGTAACTGTATCTGTATGTATGTACCGCCCACAGAGAAATGGAAAAGAAAAAAACTGCCTTAGAATATGAACTTGAAGAGCTAAATGACTTCCTAAAGAAAGTTGAAACCAAAATTAATTCCATAATGGAAGAGAAGGAGGATGTAATAAAGGAAGTTGAAGGCAAACGAGCCTTACTTGAAATAAAAGAACGAGAATATAACCAATTGGTCAAGCTGTCGGAATTGACCAGAGAGAATGAAGCAACTTCACTGACTGAAAGGTTATATTTATGTGTGTCTGTCATCTAAACTTGTCTTCAGTTTCTACTTAAGGATTCAAAACATAATCTCAAACACATTTATGTTGATTCAATAAATAGTTTATAGAATTTTGAATAGATTTTTACCTTTATTAAAAAATAAAGTATTTCCCAGTATTTTTCCCCATTGTTTACTCATCATTTTCCTCAATTTCTTGTGACCAAATCTCAAGGACACAATGTTTATATTATTGTAAGTTTTTGAAATGTGCCTCTGAAAAGTATATCACTGGAGTATGCTATAGTTGTGGGATCTTTCCTACATATGAATGGTATTCCTCAGGTAATCATGACTTTTTCCTAATGGGAATAATTTTGTGGTCCACGCAATTCCTTGGGAAGGTGTTAATTCCTATTTGTAAATAAAATTTTAGGGAAACTGGGAACCTCTGTCTCTGCTGAGCTGCTATTTTTAAAAATATTTTTATGTTTATTTATTTTTGAGAGAGAGTGAGTGGGGCAGGGGCAGAAAGAGAGGGAGACAGAATCCAAAGCAGGCTCCAGTCTCTGAGCTGTCAGCACAGAGCCCGAAGCTGTCGGGGCTCGAACTCCCGAACCATGAGATCATGACCTGAGTTGAAGTCAGACGCTTAGTGGGGTGCCACCCGGGTTCCCTCCATTTGGTTTTTTTTTAATTAGCCTGGGACTCCAAATGATACCAACTTACAAATAAAGTTGCTTTTAACATGATTTAACGTTGGATTCTCATACGAGGATAGTTCTGTATGAATATGCTGAGTATGCTGTCTTGAGAAGCATTAAGGGCAGTTGATGACAAATCACTTTCATTTTCTCTCTTTTCCTGGAACAGAGGAATCTTGGATCTCAATTTACGAAACTGTCTCATTGACAAGCAGAACTACCATGATGAACTTTCTCGTAAGCAAAGAGAAAAAGAACGAGATTTTCGAAATTTAAGAAAGATGGAGCTACTCTTGAAAGTGTCCTGCGATGCACTCACTCAAACTCAAGCACTACATCAAAGGCTTCTATTAGAGGTGGGTGCTGTGCACCACTTTTTGATTTTTTAAGATCCGTGCCATCTTTTTGAAGTAAAGATATCTTAAAAAGTTGTTTTTGCTACCAATAAAAAAATGGAAAACAGAGAATGCTAATTTTAAAACTGCATCAAACCTATCATAGAGGCTCTGTCTTAACGTTTTTCGGTCTCTTTTTGCTAACCCAAGGTTAGAGACGTGTCTTATTTGAATCAGGCATCAGCTTGGCCAGGGGAAGCAGTGAGGCCATCCAGGTCTGGAAGAGCTCAAGGCTTCACTACAGAGTAGGACCAAGTGGACCACTGTCTATACCAGTTGAAAGAGTCAGATCCAGCGTGGTGTCACTGCAGACTGCAATAGTCAGGGACTAGATAAAAGTTTGTCAGTCAGCCTGCACCTCCAACTAGCCAGGGTCCAACAGAACCCAGTGGCAGGCTACCTGGGTACTTCTGAGCAGTACCAATGATGTACCCCAGTCAGAGGATGCTCAGGATAGCTGGTATCTTCTCACTCTCTCTGTGCTCCCAAGTGAGGGTGTTTGGTCTTGTTGCCTCTGCACTCTCCTCCATCAGCAGCCTCTACTAATTGAACAAGCACTTCTGAAAGGCAGTAGGTCCTTGAGCAGGATGCATCCTTTGGTGGAAAAGAGAGCAGTCTCTGAGGTGAAGCAGCCAGGTGTATAAAAACCATACCCATTCTTTTCAGTATTGTCATGCTCTGTGACCATAAGGAGGTTCATGACCTCAGAAATTTAAACAGGAGTTTCCAACTCTGCTAGACACTACTGATCCTAAACTATACCTAATTCTCCTCTCCTTCTGGGCATGTGGGAAGTGTATACTTCCCTGCAGTTGAACAGTCACATGACTAGTTCTGGCCAATAGATTGTGGATGGAAGGGACACATGTCACTTCCAGCCCGGAATATCTGATTGCCCGTGTGAGACCCTCTAGGTTTTTTCCTCTCCTACAGCAGTTGTGGAAGTACATGATGATACATAAGTGCTGTAAAATGGAAGCAGTCCAAAGGCTCAGCCAATAGTGGTCTTGGACTCAGGTGCCTGGGTGGCTCAGTCAGTTAAGCGTCCGACTTCAGCTCAGGTCATGATCTTGCAGTTCGTGGGTTTGAGCCCCACATTGGGCTCTGTGCTGGCAGCTCGGAGCCTGGAGCCTCCTTTGGGTTCTGTGACTCTGTGACACTCTCTCTCTCTCTCTCTCTCTCTCTCTCTCTCTCTGCCCCTTCCCTGCTCATGCTCTGTCTCTCTCTCTCTCTCTCTCAAAAATAAACATTAAAATTTTTTTTAAAAAATTGTGGTCTTGAACAATCATCTTGACTGTCCATAGGCTTTGTCAGAGCAAAAAATAAGACTTCATGGTTTGGAGCCATGATAGTTGGGGGTTGTTTATTTCTGTAGCATAACCTAACTTATTCTGACTGAAACGCTAATCTTTAGCAAGGTGTGGACAAAACTGGTTAGGGTTAGGAGTGTTACAAATGGCATTCACAAACCTTTTTTTTTTTTTCCCCTATCTCAGTGGGGCAAAATATGCTTTTTACACTTTTGCAAAACAAAGAGAACAGTTATTTATGTTTCTCATATACTTTTTAAAAAATTGTTTAATTTTTTTATTGTTTCTCATATACTTCTAATATTTTTATTACAGTTCTAGCAAGCAGATTAATTCTTTTTATCACTGTGAAATCTCTTTAGAAATGCTTTTTGCCTTTGATATTAGGACATTATACGTTATACTAGCTTTTTTTGGTTAGATTTTGCCTGTTATTTCCTTTTCCATCCATTTACTCTTACTCTTTCTGTGTCCTTACTTAGATGTGTCCTTTATATGCAGCACATACTTTTTAATATCTGGTCTGAAAATTTTTACCTTTTAGTTCTTGTATTCAGTCCAAAAACATTTCATGTAAGTATGGATCTACTGGGGCTTTTGCCCACCACATTACTATTGCTTTCTCTTTGTCCCATTTCTTTTATGTTCCATTTTCCCTCCTATATATCTTTCTTTTAGATGAATCAAAAAAAAAATGAGCTGTTCTACTTCTACTTTCAATTGTCCTATTTCCCCAATTTTAGATATGATTTAGTTAGTTCTGCATTCTCTTCCCATCCATTAGCCTAAAGATTACAACATTCATCCTTGATTTTAATTAGAGTCCATATAAAGTAATAATTTGCTACTTTCCAGACAGTGCTAGGTAGAACCTTTGAAGACTTTAACTCTGTTTGCCTTTGCAACTCTTACACCTTCAAACATATTTTTTTAATCCAACTTTTCAAGTTATTCTTGTTAGGAGCATTGGTCTACTACAAGCTATTCCATCTTAGCCCAGGTCCTAGCACATTATGATGGTTAAGTTGGAACTTTGGGCAAACACAGACCCTATGCTATCTCCTTATATTTAAGAGTAAGGTACAATAAAGCTAGTTGGGAGCTATTTCTGATGATAAGGCTTGCCACTACAGGTTAATCTGGCTGGACACAAATATATATAAGGAATGGCCTTGACCAAAGAGGAGATTGCAATAGAATGATCATACATTGTTCATATTTTAATAAATAAAAGCTTTTTATAGTAGGACACCTCTAGCTATTAAATTCACAAAATAGCACCCACTGAATATAAAATGAACAGAAATGAAACCGTATTTTAAAATCCTCTTGGGGCGCCTGGGTGGCTCAGTAGGTTAAGTGTCCGACTTCGGCTCGGTACACAATCTCATGGTCCCTGAGTTCGAGCCCCACGTTGGGCTCTGTGCTGACAGCTCAGAGCCTGGAGCATGCTTTGGATTCTGTGTCTTCCTCTCTCTCTGCCCCTCTGTTGCTCTCACTTGGTCTCTCTCTTTCTCTCTTAAAAACAAATAAACATTAAAAAATAAAATAAAATCTTCTTCCTTCATTGGTTTTGAGAAAAATCTGGTTTTGCCCTAGCGCAGTTTGTTTCCATGAGAGACTATGTTCCTCTTTGACCTCATGGCTTATAATTAGCCTGGCCACAGTCCTAGGCTGGCTGGCAGCACTTGAAAATAGTCACTCCCAGACTGAGTGAACATTTCAGCCTTGCACACAGTCCAAAAAGGAAGGAGATAAAAGGTAAGTATGAAGAGTTCCCGCTACTCTTCAGACTTCATTTTCCCCCTAGAGAGAGTTGTTTGATTCTCCTATTGCTTTTGACTGTAGAGACTCCAGAAATTCAAGTCACAAACCTCGTGAAAGTTTGAAATATTTTAGGAAAATATCAAAGCTTTAAAGAAACTGAGGTTCTTTTGATATCAAATAATTGGGATGTTTACTACAACAGAATCATGTCTAACTTCTTAACTTTTATGAAGGTTACTGATGTTTGTTCATGCACTGAAAATGTCTGGAAGAACAGACACTAAACTATTAACCATGACTTGTGAGGAGTAGTATTTGAAGGAAAAGTAGGGAGCAGGTGTTTAATTTCTTACTTTAAACACTTTGTTTTGTTTGGTTACAATGAACACATTTTTTTTCTAAGTGTGAAATGCTACTCTATAAAAACCCAAACATAGAACTAAAATAAATAAGCTTACAAAACCTGCTGATATATGCAATCTGAGGCTCAAATGTAGTGGTAAATATCTCGTCACCCCAGTATTAGTACATAACTAGAATATAGCTAGAATCAACTTGGCTGCCAGAAGTAACAGAAACTCAATTATAGTGACTTAACTAAATAAGGGATTGTTTTATTCACATAATAAAAAGTCCAGAGGTAGGCCCAAGATCCTCTTAGCTCTTTTTTCTGTCACCCTTAATGTGTATATTTTGTTTTGAAGGTCACAAGACAGCCATTCCACCTTTAGGCATAAGATCAAACAAACATGGGGAAGGGCAGAGAATAAAAGGCATATGGCAGCTCGCTTGGTTGAGGTGGTGTTTTTAGCAGGAAAACAATCACTGTCCCAGGGGTCCCATCCAGCAGACTTCCATTTACATTTCACTGGCATATCCTGGTCACCCCCAGCTACAAAAGAGTCTAAGGAATCCAGGATACATTGCAGCTATGAACAAAACTGGGGTTTTATTAGTAAGGTCAAAGAAGAGGGTGGATATTGGCTAAGCTACCAGTGGCCCACCCTGATACTTCTCCCACAAACCAAGCATCCTTAATTCCTGTCTCAAACTTGAGGGTTAGGTTTATGGAGACTTAAGAAAAGTATCAGAGAAGCAGCTAGCCAGAATCCAAAAATAAATACAATTCATTGCAGTATTGTTTGTAATTCAAAACACTCAGACATTTGTAACCTAAATGTCTGAGACCTGAAACCAGTCAAGTTTTTTAGGGGCTTTAATTGACAAGAGAAGCTAGTGAGTGTGCCCTCATCATATCTTCTGAAAAGACCTTGTAAGGTTTCTTCATCCCAGCTAGCATTCATACACAGATTTGTCTACACTTGGGAGCCAAGCATTTGGAGTAGCCTGCTTCTGGGCACCTGTGGCAGAGAAGTACACAGGAACTGGGGCACTTGCTGGCCTTCCTCTGAAAGAAAGAACTCTACTTTCCAGAAGGAGAAATCAAACTCTTTCCATCTGACTTCTTAACTCGTCCATAAAATCTTCCCTGATTATTCAAGTCTACTTTGAGCTGTCCCTTTCCTGACCTGATATAGCATTTACCTGCTCCTCAGAATCACAAATTCTGTGTATTGTTATATGGATTTCACAAGACCATGTCTCGTCTTTCTAATCCAGGGTGTGCTCCTCAGTAGCTAGCTCTCCATGGTAGGATGGAAGCAGGACATCTTGGGCACTGGGGGGCACAGAAGGTGCTACTGAAGATACACAAGTTCATGGATTTGGGGACATCCAAAGACTTAGTTATTTTAAGAGAGCAACACAAATCTCAGAAAGACACTGTTAAATCACTAAACAGCATGATCTTTCCCTCTTGGTACAGATTTTAGCCAATATTCCACCTTAGTGCCTAGAAGTGTGAGCTGTCACATAGGAAATAAACTATCAGGTTGGAGTCATGTGCTTTTGGTATAAAAGTCTGACTCTAAACCTGCTCTAACTCAAGTATGCTGTCAGCACCTGAAGATAACCCTTCCTGTCTTTGGATGGTGTTTCCCCGGAAGCTGTTGTGTGTCCCCCTCCTCCTCTCTGCTTTCTTTTCCATCATAAAGAATCTGACAATTTCATTCCTAAAAGGCAGCAGAAACTGATAGAATGAAATGTTACTTTCTCCTGAAATTCTTTAGCAGAGGACAAAAGCACAAGCCAATACAATAGAAATATAATGGTGGAATTTCAGGTATCAAAAAAAAATGTAAGAGGCTTTTCTTTTGGGTAAGAACTTTTTTCCAGCTACTCATCAAATTACTACATATTGAGTAGCCAAGTATTCTTACTAGATTAATAAATGGTTCCTATTTTAAGTTTATTTATTTAGAGAGAGAGTGCATGTGCACGAGCAGGGGAGGAACAGAAAGAGAGGGAGAGAGAAAATCCCAAGCAGTCTCCACACTGTCAGCACAGAGCCTAATGTGGGGCTTGATCCCACAAACCACAAGATTGGGACCTGAGCTAAAATCAAAAGTCGTACACTTAACCGACTGAGACACCCAGGTGCCCCTAAATGGCTCCAATTTTTTTAATCTATAAGATTTCATAAACACATTTATATTTTATAAGTATGATAAATATCACTTGAACATGCCTGTTTCCAAAGTGCTGAGTTATGAGTTAGTGAAGCAGTAAAATACAATGTTAGATTCATGGACTCTGAGTCTATCCTCCTGGGTTTGCACCTGTATCACTGAGGCAAGTTGCTTAAATGTCTTTGTTCCTCCTTCTCTTCATCTGTACAATTAGAGAGAATAATATTATCTACCTCATAGGGTTTATTGTAAGGATTAAATATGACCATACACATAAGCACTTAGAACCTCTCCTGACACATTGTCAATGCTCTATAATTGTTAGCAGCTATTATTAGCAAGATTTATTTCCAAATGAAGGTGAAATATTTGCAATTTGTGAATTATAGATTTTTGGCAGGTTTTCATATTTTAGTTTACCATGACTTCATAAAGAATATTCAGCATAATAATTTGCCCACCATTTGCAAAAGGTACACAGTGGAGTTGACTACATGACATTGAAGATTTCTTTCTTGTGTAAATAGTGGTTTTAAATTTTTATTTCCAGATTGAAGCTATCCCTAAAGATGATTCTACATTATCTGAGAGAAGGAGAGAACTCCACAAGGAAGTTGAAGTGGCTAAGAGGAATTTGGCTCAACAGGTCAATATCGACTCTTATCTAAGCTTCTATCTAAGGGTGATTAATATGAAGTTGTGGTATTTTTAACTGTGCTCCACAAAACTTCATCAATAGGAGAGTCATCAAATATAGTATGATCCTATTTAATGTGGGTCTGTTTCTTCATCTCAGGGTCTACTTGAACCCCACGTTAAATAGGAGAAAAAGGATGTGTTTGAACAAACAAAATTATACAAATTCATGAGATTTTAAAATAAAAGGGCTACTGATTATATAATCGGATTAAAAATAAGCAATAAATGTTTTATTTCACCAATGTCTAATTTTAAATTTTCAAATTTTGTTTATTCAAGCCACTGTTAAAGTATTTTAAAACATGATTTTATGTCTCTTCTTTTTCTTCAAGTTACTTGAAAACAAAGTCTGATTAAGAAAAACTTCTATCACATTAAAATGCTAATACTTGCGCATTCTTTCCTAAGATAAAATACTTGGAGCTAAAGCAGTCAAGTTACTTTGTTTTATGTTCTAGCAAACTAACTTCTACATAGGAAATTAAAAAAAATGTTAAGATACTGGCCCTAGTGTGTTTCTTCAAACAAATAAGTTATAATATATGGTGTTCTTCAAAAGAAAATCCTATCAGAAGCTGAGTCCAAGTTAGTGGAACAGCAACTTGCAGAAGAAAACAAGCTTTTAAAGGAGCAGGAAAACATGCGAGAACTTGCCTTCAACCTTGTCCGTATGACTCAAATCAAAATTGATGAGAAGGAGCAAAAATCCAAGGATTTCCTGAAAGCTCAGGTAATTGCATTTTTGTAACCATCCATTAATTACTATACAAGTTCAGGATAACCTCAATTTCACATACTGTTCATTAGAAAGCTGTAATTGTCTCCTTGAGTTTGACTATAGAGTTTCCCCAAACAAGACTCAATCACATACTGAAAAATAGTTTCAGGATTTAATAAGCAGTAGTCAGCAATCTAGAGGAAAAATGAACCGCGTCAGTGGCAATGAGCAGAGGATTCGAGCACATGACAATTTCAGTAAGAAAAAGGTGGGTGCCTCCGGGGGACAGGGCTGACATAGTGGGCAGATCTCTGTGATTCCCCACCGTCTCACATGGTGAGATGTGTCCAAGAACAAGTCAACAGCGGTAGCATTAAACTGCTCCCCACCCCCCCCCACCCGTGCCTCCCAGGTTCACCAAGCCAGCGTTGTTTAAACCAATGCGAGGACTCCCTTAGTTACTACTCCACCCCATGACTTTCCTGGGCTCCCAACAAACTAGCAGAGCTGACCCAGTGCAACATCGCCAACAAAACAGCAATGAAACCAATGACAAAACAACTCTCCTGTCATGCTAGCTAACACTCTAACATGACAATCATTGTATTCCACAAAGGGATTATGTTCAGAGGTTCCTTGTTAAAAACGAATATGATATGACACATTACAAAAAGAGAATACCTGAATTTACCATGTGACCCAGATGTTGGCTGTTTCTGAGGGCAACCTTCATTCTGAGCAAGCATTGACACGGGGTGGCATTCTCCTCGGAAAAGCGCCTGAAAATCATGGCTTCTGTTTCTCACAAAATACCACAGGGGGTTCCATTTCTAACATGTGTCAAAACTGACTACAAATCATCTTCCTTCAACTATCTTCCACAAACTCTTCACTTACCAGCCCGGCTGTGACGTCCATACTCACTCCTGCACTCTCTTAAAAGTTTCCCAAACTTTTCCTCAAAGACAACTCCTATAGGCTTTTTTCTTTCTCTCTTCTCTCCTTCTTTCTTGTCCTTAATTAATTCAGTTCAGCTGGCCAGGCAATTTTCAGATCTCTCCCTTACAGTTCCCCTACCCCCACCCCAAACTGCACAACCCAGCTGGCTAAGATAGAATTCTCCTTAATGGACAGGAATGAGATCAGGTGCAGCTGGGAGTATTCATGTTAGTGGTGCTGAGCTTTTTTTTTTTTTCTTAATTTCACACATAATTTTCATATTTCAGCAAAAATATACCAATATTGTTAAGGAGATCAAAGCAAAGGATCTTGAAATCAGGATACACAAGAAGAAAAAACATGAAATTCATCGGAGGTAAAAGAATTACATGACGATTTATCTTGTTAGGCGGGCAAAAAATGAATTTTATTTCATGAGTTTCAAAAACACTTGTGTTTCCACAGACTCAGAGAGTTTGCTAAACTGTATGACACTGTTCGAAATGAGAGAAACAAATTTGTTAACTTACTTCACAAAGCTCACCAGAAAGTAAATGAAATAAAAGAAAGGCATAAAATGTCATTAAATGAACTGGAAATTTTAAGAAATAGTGCAGTTACTCAAGAAAGGTAAGTGTAATAATAACTATTGTCTTTTCAAAAGTTTCTCTTCTGATTCATTGAACTCTAAAATGCCCTGTGGATAATAAAGTAGATAATAAAGTAGAATAAAGTAAAAAGTAGAAGATAATAGTCTTACAAAGCTGTAAGAGCCCTTGCTCAAAGATGCTTTACAGATGACAGTGTAAGCATCTGAATGTGATTCGTTATGCTTCTACTGTCTGATAGCCATATTTTTAAGTGAATAAAACACTATGTTTACACTATTTATTTTCATTTACCAAATTAGAAAGAAAAACACAAATTTGATCATTTGCATTCAAATTTGGAAGACAATCAAATGTTCATCAACCAGCATTCCCTGGTTATAGATTTGAAGCATCTAATGTGCTTGGAGAAGGCAGTATAGTGGAGTGATTAAGACAGATAGCTTTCTCCATAATTTGGCTTTTGCAGCAACGTGGATGGAACTAGAGAGTGTTATGCTAAGTGAAGTAAGTCATACAGAGAAAGATAGATACCATATGTTTTCACTCTTACATGGATCCTGAGAAACTTAACAGAAGACCGTGGGGGAGGGGAAGGAAAAAAAAAAAGGCTAGAGAGGGAGGGAGCCAAACCATAAGAGACTCTTAAAAACTGAGAATAAACTGAGGGTTGATGGGGGGGGTGGGTGATGGGTACTGAGGAGGGCACCTGTTGGAATGAGCACTGGGTGTTGTATGGAAACCAATTTGACAATAAATTTCATATTAAAAAATAAAAAAGATAGCTTTCTAGACTCAACAGAGCATTAAATGAATTCCTTTAGTCTTTTGATTTGGCAAAGTGGGGCAGCAGAGGCTTGGGGCACAAAAGAAAAGATGTCCTAATCCAAGGTGGGAGGGAGGAACTATAGAAACTCCTGAAGAGTATCATATAATGAATATCATTATTACTACAGTAATAATAATTATAGTAGTAAACATTATTACTACCAGAGTAGTTCCCCCTTATCCTTGAAGGATACATTCCAAACCCCCAGTGGAGGTCTGAAACTACAGATAGTACTGAACCCTATATATTTTGTATTTTTTCCCTATATTTACATGCCTTTGATAAAGTTTAACTTATAAATTAGGCACAGTAAGAGATGAGTATAATTACCAATAAAATCGAACAACTGTAGCAATATACAGTGGACCCTTGAACAACACAGGTTGGGGCGGGGGGCACCCCCTGCACAGTTGAAAATCTGCATATAACTTTTAACTCCCCCCCCCAAACTTAACTACTAAGAGCCTACTGTTGACTGGACACCTTATCAGTAACATTTGATTAACAAATATTATGTATGGTACATGTATTATATACTGTATTCTTACAATAAGGTAAGCTGGAGAAAAGAAAATGTTAAGAAAATCATAAAAAACGGGCACCTGGGTGGCTCAGTCGGTTAAGCGTCTGACTTCGGCTCAGGTCATGATTTGGGGGAGAGGGGGTTTCCAGCTCCCTTAGGGCTCTGTGCTGACAGCTCAGAGCCTGGAGCCTGCTTCGGATTCTGTGTTTCCTTCTCTCTCTGCCCTCCCCCACTCATGCTCTCTTTCTGTCTCTCAAAAAGAAACGTTAAAAAAATTTTTTTAAATCATAAAAAAGAGAATACATTTACAGTACTGTGCTGTATTTTTTTTTTTAAATCACGTGTAAGTGGACCCATGCAGTTCAAACCTGTTTTGTTCAAGCGTCGGCTGTACTGTAATAAATTATGTAAATGTGGTCTCTCACCCTCTGTTATTGTTATTGTACTGTACTCACCCTTCTCGTGAGGACGTGAGGTGACAAAACGCCTGTCTGATGACGTGACGCGAGGCGAATGACGCAGACGTTGCGACGTAGCGTTAGGCCGCTATTGACCTCCTGAAGAGTCAGAAGGAGGATCATTTACTTCCGGACCACGGATGACCGCGGGTTAATGAAGCTGCAGAAAGCCAGATGGTGGATAGGGGGGACTACGGTACCACTATTGTCGTTTCAATGGACATACTGAAAGCAAGAGCTATGTTACTAGTTTCAGAAGTCTTCATTGTTTTTAAAGTAAAGAAAATTATGATCTCACCCATTTTCCCATTGTTTTTAAAGAAAGTTACAAAATTCCATGCTGAAACTTGCCAACAATGTTACCGTCAGAGAAAGCATGCAAAATGACGTGTGCAAAATCGTAGCAAAACTTCAGGCAATGAAGGAGAAGAAGGAAGTCCAGTTAAATAACATCGACAGACTTGCCAATATGATCACAGTGATTGAAGAGGAGATGGTGCAACTTCGCAAGAGATACGAAAAAGCCGTTCAGCATCGAAATGAAAGGTAAAAACCAGGAACCTAGTGTGAAAAACGAAACACCCAGAGATCCTACTTAGAAACGTTGCCCCTTTTGTGGGCACCTGGGTGGTTCAGTCGGTTGACTGGCCTGAGCTTGGGTCATGATTTCATGGTTCTGGTTTGTGAGTTCGAGCCCCACACGGGGCTCGCGGCTGTCAGCACTGAGCCCACTACAGACCCTCTGTCCCCTACTCCCTCTACCCCTTCCTCACTTGCGCGCTCTGTCTCTCTCAAAAATAAAAATAAACATTAAAAAATGCTTAAAAAAAACAAATATTGCCCCTTTTTCTATCTGGATTTGACAGTGGGTAGTGAGGGGCATGTGACATTTAGGTTTCATTAGCCTTTTGTGGGGGCAGGGTAGGGGGTCAGCTGTGTGTTTTGCCTGAAAATAAGAAACTCTGTTCTTGTAAGCGAGACAGGCAAGACTAGGGTTTGAGAAGTTGCCCGCTTAAAGATCAAAGTTCTTTCCCAGGCTACCATTCAGGATACCATCAAGTTATTTCAGTATAATTGACATAAGTAAGTCTTTGGATCTCGTATCCACTTTTGTGACAGGCTTGTCTTAGTAGGAAATTTATTAAGCCATTTTCCCAGCTCATTTTCTCAGCAAGTAAGACGTTTCAGAACAGCATTATTTCTTCCAGACTACAATTATGTCATTAATCAATTGCTACTGTAACTGTGCTTGTGCTAGAGAAATGTGGTATGTGAGATTGTAGAGCCCTGTAGTAATTACATCTGGTATCAGATCTTCTGTTCATTGTGGCTTGATTGTGGGCTGCTCCATGTGAAGTTATGTGCTAAGTGCTGGACCCTGAAAGTACAAACAGGTGGTATGGCATTGCTCCTGGCTTCTTGTGTCAAGAGAAGTAAGAGGATCCTGAGGAGCCAATGAATGGCAAATGAGACAAAACAAAGAGCTAAGATTAAGCAAATACAACGATGTGTATACATGTTTTAAGGGAGGGGAGAGAGACGGAGATAAAGGCAATTAAAGATGAACTCTGGGATGATGGCTATGCAGAGTGTGGGAAGAACTTCAGGGTGTGAAGAACACTACTTTTTCAAACAGCTGGCAGGTGTTTTCTCTGGGAAAAAAGAAAGAAAAAAAAAGTCCTCTTATTTGGCTCCTGGCACAAAACAAAGTAGTTAGGCAGTGTGTTCCCAGGCCCTGATCAGACCTGTAGGGCTGGAATTAGAAAATTCTTACTTTGTTTCTTTCCCACATTCTCCTCACATGGAGGGGTCTTTCCCCTGGCATGATTACAAAGGACAGGACTTTGCCTATTTATGGGGCAATTTGCATCAGAAATATTCAACTTTCAAAGAACCTAATAGGCCTGGCAAGTTACACCGAATTGCTGCAGAAACACATTCGCTGGCCCCCTGCCTGGGTACTTCTGGCCCAGAGCTCAGTTGGCAAGTCTGGCCCAAGAAAAGGGTCTGCAGAAAATCAGATTATGAGATTACTTTGTTCATGCATGGGGAATGACATTTTTTTCCCACCCCAGGAAAACCTTTGGGATTTGCAGAGATACCGTGACCAGCCAACTGCACGGTTAGCTCAGAGTCAAGATGCTAAACAGTCCTCCCTTTCCCATCCCCAGGAATTAAAAGTGTGGAGTTTAACTAGAAAGCCAACAGTGAATATCTTTTGCCTTCTGGAATTATATAACGTCAATGTGTATTTGGTGCCCACATCCAGGGGGAACCACCATGACTAAGTGACCTCAACATCCTCTTAGCCTCCTCTGCCTCTCCTTTTGGCCACAGTGGCGTTCAGCTGATAGAACGGGAAGAGGAAGTGTGCATCTTCTATGAAAAAATAAACATCCAAGAAAAGATGAAGCTAAATGGAGAAATTGAAATACATGTCCTGGAAGAAAAGATCCGATTCCTGAAACTGAAGATTGCCGAGAAGCAAAGACAGATTCATGTGACCCAGAAATTACTGCCAACCAAGAGGGCCCTGGATGCCGACTTAGCAGTGCTCCAGATTCAGGTGGGGAAAATATTCATCATACATTTCCAGGGCCATTTGCTTCCCCTCCCCCGCCTCTTCTTTAGAGGTTTGTAGATCATATTGAGCTCTCACATGTAAATTAAGCTATGCCCTTCTTAGTATCTGTACGAACCCATGAGTTATAAGTCTTCTTTAAAAATGCCCCTGCTCCAGGGTGGAATCAGGCATCCGCGCTACAGATTGTCTTTTTTTCCCCGTGAAACATTTTCTGCCTTCCATGGAATTTAGACCCTCCCAAATCTCAACTCTTGCTCAGCTTCCTCATAGCTCAAAATTTAAGTAAGCCAGGTTTTCACTGCCACCAGCATAACTATGTTTTTGATGCTTGCTGGAAAGATCCTGAAGACCATCTTGCTCTCATTTTTAGAACTCCTGTCCTCCAAAGCCGAGATTTTTGTTTGTTAATTGGCAATCACATATAAATGGACTCCTTATTAATCCCTGTAGTTTCCCTGTAATATAATAGCCTGATCTCTGACATAGTCTTTTTAAAAATGGAATAAAGCCACAAACTGTAAACATGAAATAAATACCTACATATATACATAAATAATGAATATAAAGCTACTTTCTTCACATGTAATAACTGTACTTTTTCTTCTATTTTTAAAGAATAGAGATCTTTTTTCCATTTACTCAATGCAGCAGGAACAAATTTTAACTTATAATAAGGCGCCTGTGTGGCTCAATTCTGAGTTTTGGCTCACATCATAACCTTGTGGCTTCCGTGGGTTTGAGCCCCGGTTGGGTCTCCAAGAGACTTTTCTCTCTCTCCCTCTCTCTCTCTCTCTCTGCCCCTCCCTGACTTGTGCTGTCTCTATCCCTCTCAAAATAAACAAACTTAAAAAAAAAATTTTAACCTATAATATGGTTTCTAAAATGTCAGGTTTATTTTCAGGTTTTTTCTGATTATAAAATTAAAACATGTTCAGTTAATGAAGTTTTGAAAAAATACAAAAATTAAAAAAAAAAAATTCCAAGGGCCCCTGGGTGGCTCAGTTGGTTAAGCTTCTGACTTCAGCTCAAGTCATGATCCCACAGTTCATGGGTTTGAGGCCCGCATCAGGCCCTGTGCTAACAGCTCAGAGCCCAGAGCCTGCTTCTGTCTCCCTCACTCTCTGCCCTCTCCTGCTTCTGCTTGCTCTCTCTCAAAAATAAAAATAAACATTAAAAAAATTAAAAAAATAAAATTCCATCCTAATATATAATCACTATTAAAATTATCAAAAATCTGGAAGAGATCCTTCTGGTCTTCTTCAAGATGTACAAGTAAATAGTTTTCATTAGCTCATGCTATAGACAGTTGTGAATCCTGGGTTTGTGTTTTGTTTTGTTTTGTTTTCATTTAATCATGTCATGGCGAGTCACGTGACTTTGTGGAACTAGATGATGGGTCCACTTCCATGTTTTATGCCATTTGAATGAATGAATGCTGTATCAATGATAGGATTCCAGTGTTTATTTTTTGAGCCATAAATTCTCCTATTCATTTGCTCCATAAGTGTAGCCCAATTTAGATGGATTGGTTGAAACACCCCTAGGCATTCCTCAGGTCTCCAAGGTAGCCTCCCCAGGATTCCTATGGCTCTGACTCCTGCTACCAATGAGTGGTTCATTTGGGGGATCCCCTCGTCAGCTCACACACAACAGTGCCTGGTTCACTTCCATGCCATGTCAGTGCAAAACTCAGGAGTCACTCCTTCTTCAGCTTACTGACACAAAATCATTCATGCAAGATCTTTGTCTATGAACTGATTGGAGATTTGGGGCAACAGTATGATGGGATACCTTACAGAAATGTAAAGAACTTATAAATTCCGTATCAGCTATCCATGCCCTACAGAGCTCTGTGGGGCACCCCATCACTGGTAACAGTCCCCAGGTGTGTTAGCCCATGCAGCACCCTGGCCTAGCTCCATTTCACTGGCTTGTCTTTCCATCTTTCATCCCCTTTGCCTCTCCACATCACCCCCACCCCAGATTGCCTTCCAGGCACTCCATACTTGTCCCACTTGATTTTACAGAATAATTTGCCTTTCTCTAGCTCCTTCCCAAAACACAGCTTCAGGGCCATCTTTTTCCATACCAAACTATCAAGATGCCCAGCAGAACAAAAGGATTTTAAATTCAGTAAGATCCACAATAGAAAAGTTCTCTCTCTATTGTGTAAGCATTTTATTTGTGTTAATTGCAAATCAATACTTCTAGTCAATGGATAAAATTCATTGTTCTTAAAATATACACACTTGGCATTTCATTATACAGTTATCTGGTGTAAAATGTGAATTCAGTTTACCCAAGAGGAAAATATTTATGCATTTATGCCTGATATGAGCCTTTTCCATTCTGACTGCAAATGAATTGAGACAATATGGACTATGTATTACCATCAGTTACCTGTTTTGCCAGGTTATTCTAAGCTTAAGGACTGCTGAATAGGGGCACCTGGGTGTCTCACTCAGTTAAGTGTCCGGCTCTTGATTTTGGCTCAGGTCATGATCTCAGGGGCCTGCAATCTAGCCTCGAGATGGGCACCAGTCTGGGCATGGAGACGGCTTGACATTCTCTCACTCTCCTTCTGCCCCTCCCACCCCTGCTCACGCTCCCTCTCTAAAACAAAACAAAACTGTTGAATAGAAAGTTTCCCATTAGTCTTCAAACTGCACTTAATTATTTGTCTACTTAGCACTAATCACGTGGGTCCTTTGAAGGCCATGATATGAAATTTAAAGCTTTAGGCAAGTCATTTTTGTACTCTGCCTTGCTGTGTCAGATCCCTGTCACATCCTGTTACTTGTTACAGCTGCAATGTTTTTGGGGTGTTTTTTTGTAAAGTCTTCCCATTTTTGCATCATTTCCAGAATTCTCTTAAGGTTTGCATTTTCTCAGTTGTTTGAAACATTTTTTAATTGTCCAACAGTCTAATCCAAGGATTATCATGAGTCATATTTTCCCGGTGCTTATAATAATGGCTCCTTTTCAGGGATCTTGGAAGTCATGTGAACTATTTTAGAGCACAACACTATTTTATATCAACAAAGTAAACATGGGGATTAAGGAGGGCACTTGCTGTGATGAGTCTAGGGTGTTGTATTGAAGTGTTGCATCACCAGATTCTACACCTGAAACTAACACTGCGTTGTATGTTAACTAACTGGAATTTATATAAAAACTTAAAAAAAAAAGTAAACAGTTTTTCCTCAAAGACCCATGGGGAAGCCAGAGCAATCAAGGTACTGCTTTGATAAACAAGCACCATATTTTTGTTCCTTATTTAATTTCTTAAGAAACAGAAATATCAAGTGTTGTTAATAATACATACAATAATTGGGAATGCAAGCTGGTGCAGCCACTCTGAAAAACAGTATGGCGGTTCCTCAAAAAACTAAAAATAGAACTACCGGACGACCCAGCAATTGCACTACTAGGCATTTATCCAAGGGATACAGGTGTGCTATTTCAAAGGGACACATGCATCCCCATGTTTATAGCAGCACTATCAACAATAACCAAAGTATGGAAAGAGCCTAAATGTCCATCGATGGATGAATGGATAAAGAAGAGGTGGTATATATACAATGGAGTATTACTCAGCAATCAAAAAGAATGAAATCTTGCCATTTGCGACTACGTGGATGGAACTGGAGGGTATTATGCTAACTGAAATGAGTCAGTCAGAGACAAAAATGACTTCACTCATATGAGGACTTTAAGAAACAAAACAGATGAACATAAGGGAAGGGAAACAAAAATAATATAAAAACAGGGAGGGGGACAAAAACAGACTCATAAATATGGAGAACAAACTGAGGGTTACTGGAGGGGTTGAGGGAGGGGGGATGGGCTAAATGGGTAAGGGGCACTAAGGAATCTACTCCTGAAATCATTGTTTCACTATATGCTAGTTAATTTGGATATAAATTTACAAAAATAAAAAATAAGTTAAAATAAAAAAAATACAATAATGTATTTATGCTTAATTATGTGTAGATGTATACTTTAACTCCATATTAAGGGCAATTAAGGAGTGTGGAGAGAGAGGAAGAAAAAGGAAAAAAAATAAATTATTTATGTCACCACTTATAATTCTTTTTGTCAGGAGGAGGAGCATACATAAATTAAAAATTAAATACTACCTATATCACTCTGGGACACGTTGTAGAGTGTGTAAAGTATAAATACCACTTGGAATGTGGTATCTCATTTAAGTAATCAACCCCATTAGGTTGGGCCTTATCTTCCCATTTGACAGTTGAGGAAACTAAAGTTTAGAGAAGATAAATGATTTGCCCAAGATTCTACAGGTTTTCAGTAGGTTGAAAATGATAACTCTTGGTTTTCAATGTGTTCCACATCTCTCCATATAAAAACTATGTGTGAACTGCTATTTTCTTCACCTCCAAAGTCTCCTTGACTCAATAAATATAGTTGATATATAAAGCATTGTATTAGGTGGTTAGCAAAAAAGATATAAATGGTTCAGGCTATACCTCACAGACTGTACATTGTATTGACCTAGTTAAGAACTTCATTCTTTGCAACACCATTAAACCTATTGCCAACAAAGGGTTTTAAACTGGAGTCCAGGATGCTGTCTGCTTTGTATGTTGTCTACTTTGGCCTCTAGAACAATCTTCCATAAAAAGCTCTGCTCTGCAACCATGCAGCATCCTGTGGGTATAACACAAAATGGTAAATAGTCAAAGGACTGGTTGTAAGATCAGGTTTTTCTTTAATGGCTCTGAACTCGCAGTCTTGCTTCAGAGGGTCAGTTACAGGCATCATCCTCATGGCACCATGGGTGGGCAAACACATTGTTCAACCCCAGGTCCCAGCTGATGGGATGTTAAGAGTTCTCTGGGGGCACCTGGGTGGCTCAGTCAGCTGAGCGACCGACTTTGGCTCAGGTCATGATCTCATGGTTTGTGAGTTCGAGCCCCGCATTGGGCTCTGTGCTGACAGCTCAGAGCCTGGAGCTTTCTTCTGATTCTGTGTCTCCCTCTCTCTCTGCCCCTCACCCATTCATGCTCTGTCTCTCTCTGTCTCAGAAATAAACATTAAAAAAAATTAAAAAAAAAAGAGTTCTCTTGCCCCTTTCCCTGGGTTGATCCCACTGGAAGACTTTAAAGACCATGGGCCATGTGATTTTAAAATTTATGGAGCAAGACGGTTAGTTTTGAAGTTAATGTTTCTTTCTTGTTTAATAGTTTTCACAGTGCACAGACAGAATAAGAGACCTGGAGAAACAGCTTATAAATCCTGAGGGTGAGAACAGAACCCGCTTCATTCCAGGGAAAGATATGACCCAAGAAGAAATGATCAAAAAATTAGATTCGGTAAGCATTCCTCTGACAGTAGTACCTACTAGCCCCTTGTTGATCAGTGTCACAGATATCGGTGGTGCTATTTCCATCTTATGCAGACAGATTTATCCCTCACAATTCTAGCCACTAACAATTGTGTCATTGTAATCCCTTAACAAAACCTAAGCTTGTTTCAAATGCTTGCCAAAAAGAAGTAAAACCTGTGTGGTTTCGAGATGCCCACTTTTGTCTCATAGCCCAAAGGAACAATTTTGGCATCTTTAGTGGATTAATTTGTCTTCCTGAAGGGAGAGTATCAGAGGAATGACAACAGGAAGCTAAATGGAGCTGAGAGGGCTGCCCCCTACCTTGGGAAGGAAGAACTCCCAGAGCTGCCTGCAGGGGGCTGGGAGCAAGGAGAGTCTTGACTTAGACCAGTGCTAAAGACTTTTCCAGAGCTATCTTGGCAACTATATAAAAGCAATCTGTTTTCATTAAGGGGAAAAAATTAGGGCTCTAATTAAGAAAGAATATTTTTGGGTGCCTGGGTGTCTCAGTAAGTTAAGTGGTCTACTTCGGCTCAGGTCATGATTTCACAGTTCATGAGTTCAAGCCCTGCATCAGGCTCAGAGCCTGGAGCCTGCTTCTGATTCTGTGTCTCCCTCTCCCTCTGCCCCTCCCCAGCTTGTGCTCTGTCTCTGGGTCTCTCAAAAATAAACAAACATTAAAAAAAATTTTTTTTAAAAAGAAAGAATTTGAATTACATGACTTTGTTTTTTCCTTTTTACTGAAATTGTTTTCAACCATAGCTGGAACTACAGCTGGCCAAGAAGGAGGAGAAGTTACTGGAGAAGGACTTCATCTATGAACAGGTCTCCCGGCTCACAGACAGGCTCTGCAGCAAAACTCAGGCCTGCAAACAGGACACTCTGCTCTTAGCCAAGAAGGTCTGCCTGAGACCCTGCCTTCTCCCTCCTGCCCTTACTCCTTTATTACCTGTCATTTTGCACAGTCTGCTTTATTTATCGAGAGCAGCACTGAAGAGATTTGGCTTTATGACTAGAGAAACATAAAGATGTAAAATTAAAAAGGTAAAGAGGACTCTTAGAGAATTGTCCAAAATGGGTTTCAATCTTGTCCCCTGAATGAATTGTTTTGTACTGGGAAAACTTAAGCTTTTTGATGACAGTTTGCACGTTTCCCTGAACAGGCCACCTACTCCAACTATGACAATTATACCTTTATATTTCATGTGCCAACTTAAATCCTTTCTAGTTCCTTGTGATTAGAGGGCCTCACTTACCCAGCAGTCTGCACGAAAACAGCCCTAATCCAGAACCCAGCCAGAACCCAGAAATGGACGGGACCATTAAAGAGAACAGCAGTCAGTCACACAACACCCATGCCTGTTAGTCCTTGGGATGAAGCCACTACAGGGCCACACTAGTGAGGAAAGACCAGTCATGTGGAGCTTCCTGATTTCTTAAGTTTCAAATATGAGGACTGCTGATTCAAAGCTCCAGGGTCAGGCTGGGACTGCTAGAGCTGCGCTGAAAGGGGCCACCAGCAGGAGGGAGGCTGGTGAGTTAGGTGAGGCAGGACCTGGCACCGTAGGACAGTCAGAGGAGCTGCTGCTCACCCGACCTCTGGGCCCCTTGGAGCATCTGCTGTGACAGCCCAGGGATTTTAGTTACTGAACCTGTTGTGTGCTCCCTTGATGCCAGGTGTGAGGGCAGGGACAAAGAGGAATGGACACATTGTCCACACCTAGTGCTGGCAGACAGGTAAACAGCCCATGACGGTGGGCTCCTGAGCGCAGTCACTGTTCCTCGTCCTTAATTTCCCCAATGGCCAGCGTGTACTAAACTCAAGAGAAAAAAATTATTGAATAAGTGAAGTCAGTCCCATTCTAGAAAGTTCTCGCTCACCAAAGAAACAGAAAATCACTGTAAACCTCAAGCCTCCTTTGCCATTTTTATTTGGCATTTACACACCTGCTCTGATGACTTTCACTAATAGACTTCCACATCAGACCCATGGCTCATGGGCAATTCACGACTTTACCTCATCAAATAAGAAATGCTAAGACTCTTTTAGGCTCATGAACTTTGCCTGAATTAGCATGCCCGATGTTTCTTTAAATGTTGCCTTCCTTCCTTTTGCAATATGAATTTCCCTTTCTTTAGGGGAAGTCCAGTCGTCACTGAGGGCTGGTTTGTCAAATCTGTTGGCAGTCTGGAAGTCAGCTGTAATGCTAGAGAAATGCAAATGGTGACAACTGCTACCCGGGATCCAGCAAGCGGAGTCCTAGCCTACTGCTTTATCTTCCCGCACCTTTCCCCACCTTCAGTGCTATCTACTTGGCTTTTTCTCTTTTTATTTAAAATTAGGATTTCCTTATAGTAGGCAGAACTAGAAGGTAGAAAGGTTCAGACCCCAGATCTGTGATTTACCAATACTAGGGAGTGACCCTGAGAAAGATACATAAATGATCTTAAAATGAAGTTTCTTGATCTGTGAAATGGGTGTTGATATCAGCTTAAGTTGTTGCAAGCATTGGGTAGTTGAGAAGTGGTCTAGCTCCTTGCAGGAACTCAACGAGAATGCACATCTCAAATCTCTCACCTTTCCCAGGTAGCTTATGGCTCCACTTGCAAATTTCCCAAATGAACAGAAAATGGGAAATCCCAAACAAAGACTTAGAGCAACCTGGAATACCATCCTTTTTTGGAGGAGATAAGGAGGTTGGCTAGCTTTACACACATACACACAACATTCAAGTGTACCATAAATGATTAATGAAATTTAAGATGACTCACCATTGAAGCTTTAAAAAGTAGTTGCTTTTATTCACTGTATGCTTCTTAAAATATAGAACAGTTTTTAAAATGTATATTCCCTATTCCTTTAAAGAGAAAAAATGTGTATATAACAATTAGACATTATATTTTCAGAGGAAGGCAAATCACAAACAGCAACATTTCTCTAAGCAAATGTACAGATAGATCAGTGTCCGCTCTATTAAGAGAATAAAGTATTTCAAGGTCCAGAGTAGATTTTGGAAGCTCATATTCAGGTCCCAGTGTACCTTTATTCAAAGGACTGAAGGATTAAAATAGAATAGAATAGAATTTATTAATTCCTTCATTCAGCAAAATTTCAGTTTTAATTTTGTTGGGTGCCTATGTTCCACTTAGTCCTGTCTTTTAATTCTTTGGTGGTAACTAGCTGATGTGAAATGGTAAACATACCCATAGAACAAGAAACATTTCATTTCAAATTATTGAACATATTTTCCCCAGTTCAACTCATGCTTGCTTATGACCTAATAATGATGCATCCCAGGAATTATGATCAATAATGCAACCACATTGAGGTATGATATTTTCCATTAAAAATCATTTCAGAATACAGGACCTCTGCTGATTATCTCGTATAATTAAAGAGTAATTTTTAAATGTAGTTTTTTTTTTCTACCAGATTTTTTTCCACTGGATAGGTGACAAATTAAAGACATGGCAAAATTAGGCCAGAACTTACACATCAAGAATACCCTTTCCCTTCTCCTTATCACCTCTTAAAAATAAAGGGACTATTTCCCTCCCTGCTACCCACTTGGAACTCCAGTAAGTAGATGAACAGACTGGTTTCTTTTCCCTCCTGTCTTTATTTACCCAGGGCCAGGCTCTCTCCAGGTGTGGAGGTGAGTGTGTGTGCCTGTGTGTGAGAGGAGGGCCTTATTTACACAGCCAGGGAATTGGGCTCAATCTCTGAGATCTCTTCCAATTCTTATTTTCTCTGAATTCCCACTTAAACTCTCTGTCCTCCAGCCAAGACTGCCCCCCACCATTCTAGACAGCCAGCAGCCTGCCATTTTCTTAGTGTATACATAGTCTAAACCTTGGGCTCTTTCATTCTAGATGAACGGCTACCGGAAAAAGATCAAAGATGCCACGGAAAAAATGATGGCTCTTGTTGCTGAGCTTTCCATGAAACAGGCTCTGGCCATTGAACTCCAAAAGGAAGTCATGGATAAAGAAGATTTCATCTTCTCCTGCAATTCCAGGATAGAAAAGGGTCTGCCACTCAATAAAGACATTGAAAGAGAATGGCTGAAGGTACTTCGAGATGAAGAAATGTATGCTTTGGCCATCGCTGAAAAATCTCAGGTAAGCTTTGTCTTCTATATCGCATTTGTCCAGTGTGGCAGGAAGGTCTATTTTCAGGGATTTCAGTCTTCCCAAAATATATAAAAAACCTCCCACTCTAGCACACACCTAGTTCCAACAAGCAGTAGAAAGGAGTTTTGTTTTTATTAAGATATGATGTAGGGGACAAGTCAAAATAACATCCCAAGTGCGGTAATATTCTCCAGAAAACATTCATCAAGCACCAAGCCCACCCCCCTCCCCAGTCTTACATCCTGGGCTAGTGTAGCTGAACACCATAGATTCCCACTGGCAGGACAGTGGCCAGGCTGGCACTGGTTTTATCCATAGGGCTTTATGTCCTTGCACCCCTGCTCAGGCTACACCTTACTTTCCCATGTCTGGCCACTGGGGCCACCAAGGTAGATTGGGAATGTTGTCACGGCCTTCTGCAGACTATGCACTTGGTGGCATCAAAGGCCTCAAGGCCACAGCTTTCTTCTCCAACCACTGACCTAAATCTAGGTCTATCACTGGACCGACACATCGGGTGCCGAGTTCTGCCTACTCCCATGACCTTCTAATATTCTTAAAATGGCATTAAGGATCTCTTTTTAAGAAGACTACATTCTTGGGGCGCCTGGGTGGTGCAGTCGGTTAAGCGTCCGACTTCAGCCAGGTCACAATCTCACGGTCCGTGAGTTCGAGCCCCGCGTCGGGCTCTGGGCTGATGGCTCAGAGCCTGGAGCCTGTTTCCAATTCTGTGTCTCCCTCTCTCTCTGCCCCTCCCCCGTTCATGCTCTGTCTCTTTCTGTCCCAAAAATAAATAAACGTTGAAAAAAAAAATTAAAAAAAAAAAAAAAAGAAGACTACATTCTGGGGACCTACAGCTCACTCTCAGACTGGCACGTAGATATCCCCCAAAGGATCACTATTCACTCCCTATCCCAAGAAGACATGCCTTCCAAACACACACTAGAAATGCCTGAAAATAGGGTCAGATTTGTAATTTCCACACTGCCTGGGACTCTATTTTTTAGGGCATTCATTTTTATCTATGACGTCCCAGCTGTCATTTACCTGTCTCCATTATTTAGAGTTCTTTTTTAATGCTGTTAAGAAATTCCTCTATTCTTCAGAAGCACAGGCAGAATCTTGAGGACCCTGAGGTTCAAAGCAAGGTGCTGACCACTTCTGTCCTCTGGTTCTACTTCACTCCTTATTTCCCTCTTTGTTAACATTTGCTCACCAATGACTTACTCCAGCCTTTTTCAAAACCATGGAAATAGTGTGTAATTAAAGCTATTAAAGCTGGAATATAGTGAATTTAAAACCCACTAACCAGTTTATGATAAACCCTAAACCCCAGCAACAGAGTGATACTTGGGTAACATGGGTCATTCCAATTAGATGCTGTGTGTGTGTGTGTGTGTGTGTGTGTGTGTGTGTGTGTGTGTGTGTGTTTAGCGACTCCACCCTCATACCCATCTGTCCCTTTGGGGGAATATCAGTCAACACAGCCTAAGACTGCTCAGACCCAGCTGTGTCTGCTGGGCCCTGAGGATGAACTGGCTTCACTATAGTTTTCAGGAAACTCAAAACGAAAAATCATTCTTTGCAGGAGTTCTTGGCGGCAGATATTCGCCAGCTACCCAACGGTGTTTACACAACTGCAGAGCCACGTCCAAATGCCTATATCCCAGAGGCAGAGGCCGCTCTTCCCTTGCCAAAACCATATGGCGCTTTGGCTCCTTTTAAGCCCAGTGAACCTGGGGCCAATATGAGGCACATAAGAAAACCTGTTATAAAGCCAATTGAAATCTGAGTATGTGAACCAATCCAGGCTTCTCAACGAGAGACACTTGAATCAGGTTTCCTCATATCCACAGCTGGAAAATATCAGCATAAGAATTCTAATGTACAAATTATTGCAAAATATTGCAATTGACCACCAGTGGAGAACAACATGGCTTCCTTTTACACTCATCAACTACTATATTTTACATGATGTTAAGTAGGACACAGAATTGTCCTACAGTTATGGCAAGGCATATATCTGTAGTGTTTATTTTTTTTTCTTTTTCACTCTATATATTGACTACCTTTCAGAAATGTATAGTCCAGGGGCTATAAAAATGCAAGAAAAATAAATCAAATTTCAGTGACGTACAGAAATTGGCAGAGTGGTCTCTGTTTATTAAAGAAGAAGAAAATGGGATGCCAGGGTGGCTCAGTAGGTTAAGCATCTGACTTTCGGTTCAAGTCATGATCTTGCAGTTCATGGGTTCGAGCCCCGCGTTGGCTCTGTGCTGATAGCTCAGAGCCTGGAGCCCGCTTCAGATTCTGTGACTCCCTTGCTCTCTACCCCTCCCCTACATGTACTCTGTCTCTGTCTCTCTCTCTCAAAAACAGACATTTAAAAAAATTTAAAGAAGAAAAACACAAATACTATTCAATATATTCACTTGAAAGGGAAAGACAGAATGATTGTTTAAAAAGGAAAACATCCCAAGTAACACAGGGGTATAATTCACTTTGTTAAATAGTTGTATTTGAAATTATTGTGGTAAATGTAAATCAAATAAAAAGCAGTAAGGAGATTTGTCCTTTTTAAAGTATATTATGGTAATTCTTTTTACAAATAAAGAATCCTTTTGCTTATTTTATATTTATCTTATAAATCTAGATTTATAAATTTATCTTATAAATCTAGATTTTTTACAATGTTATATATAAATAAACCTGTGATTATTTTAAGTTCTGACTCCAGATTCTTAAAAATTCCAAGGAAGACATTTATAGCTTTGCATGTGGCAGAATTGAAAATGAGGCCAATTCCACTTATTTCATTACTCTAATTTTATTGCATTTCACCCACGTATATTTTCCTAATTCCGTTTTTATATTTTCTCATGTATGAAAATACACAAGTAAATTTGAAAACTGATTTCACTTCATATATTCAAGCTGTATTTCATATTGGTATCAGGTATGGATTTTGTGTCATAATTCTGGGAGTAAGAAATACCACTTTTTCCTCTCCTCTCCTCTCCCCACCTCTCCCCTCCCCTCCCCTTCCTTCCTTCCTTCCTTCTTCCTTTCTCTCTCTACCCCCCTCCCTCCCTCCTTCCATCCCTCCTTCCTTCATTTGATTTTTGCTAAATCAAACAAAATATTTTGCAAACCCACATCCTGCCAGACCGGAAGGAAATTTAATCTCATTCTCAGCCTACAAGTCAGTCCTGAATCTAACTGGATGGTTTGGAAAGTTATTAAGAAGTAAAGTGTCTATGATAAGTAACACTGTGTGGTTAACACAAAGAAATACTGTATACTTAAACACAAATCCTGTGTTGTAGGAATTAGTAATTGCATTAGGGATCCAAAAAATATACATGTAGGAACAATATAAGAATGGAAACATAATTTGTAACACAAAGGGATGGATGTTTAAATATTACAGGTGTGCTACTGGCTAAGAGGGGGAGGGTGCCACTGTGTGTTGGAATGGCCAGGGATCACAGTCAGATGGAGCTTTTTATCTGGCCCTTAAACATAATTAAGATTTTAATAAGTGAGGAGGGGATTCCAAGTGGGGGGAAAAGCCTAAGCAAAGTTTGGAAGTAAGAAGACAAAAGCTGAATTCAAGGCCCAGCGAACTGGCCCGGCTAGAACAGCATGTTCACGTTGGGGAATTGTGTAAGAGCCACAAGGAGTTTGGATCCTATCCTGTAATGAATGGCAAATCATTGAAAGGCTAGGAGCAGGACCAGTTTCAGCGTAAGTCTGAGGAATCAGACTTTAGAAAGACACCAAAACACAAGTGTGAAAAAGAAAAGGGTAGGGAGTGAAAACCAATGACCTTCTCAAGAGAAAAAAAAGTCTAACATGCTGACAAGGCCCCCAGATTTGCAGCCTCTGTGATGATTAAATATGTGACCAAAAAGGGAAATTCTGTAGTGGAGGACAATATTTGGAACACAACTATGATTTCAGAAAAGAAGTTGAATTAGGACACCAGCTAGTGATAATTATAATCGTTAAAATTTCACAAGATCACTGCAGGAAACAGGGTGAAGAGAAAAAAAGCAAAGGGTAGACTGACCCCGGGCAAGCAACTACCATTATAGATCAGAATATAGTCACTGTAAGAGAGAGAGGGAAGAAAAAAGAAAAATAGGAGAACTAGGTAGGTGTCATGGGGGCCTCTGAGGGAACATACTCACAGACTCATGATTCCTGGCTGGGATAAAAAGGCCATGTTGAGAAAATGAAAGAGGCCAAAACCTTCAGTGTTTCTTATTTTAATGGCAAGATATTACTAAATCAAACTTTTATAAATACAAAAAAAAAAAAGAACTTTAACATATACATACAGTTCCATCTGAACCATTATAAAAACAAATCCTACTCTAAATACTGGATGTACACACTGCCGTATGTTACAAATTATTCTATTCTAGAAATAGCAGATTTGACCTGGTCCAAATTCAGCTCTTTAAAAAGTATCCTCTTTCCAAATACAGTTCTTACGTAACATTTAATTTTTCTGCTTGTCCTATGTTGTTTTCAACGACACATCTAGTTTCTGTTTTTCTACACACTGTTCCCTACATTTTTTTAAAGCATATTTTATTTCAGATTGCAACAGAAACTAGCTTTTGGCCTAGGAAGCCATTAGGAAGGTAAGCCACTAGGGAAGAGCATCACTGATGACACTGCGTGCCTCCTGGGACTGTCGGTCACTGACCTCTTGTCTGCTGTCCAAAACTGGGATGAGGCACAGCAGTTTGATTCTGTCTCAACAAGTACCAGACTGAAAGTCAGACGGCTTGACAATGCATTCTGACTTTGGTTACCAATTTTAAATATTGGTCAAGGATTCCTGACAGAGGTCAAGCTAATGAGCAAGATTAAACTATTGGAGGCGGGTATAATTGCATTCTCTCTTTTACAAGCCTAAAAGCATCATGGTGTGTTTCAGAGCTGCTTCCTCTACAAATTTTGCATCCACATTGTCATGTCCTTCAAAAGCATACAGGGCTGGGAAAAAAACAAAAAGAGAGAGAGAGAGAGAAAGAGAGAGAGGAGAAAAGAGTTACTATGAAGCCATGGAACTTCTATAACATTGTGCTCGCAGCTCGCTGAAATTGTAATTCTTTTATATTTTGGTAATACACATTATTCTGAAAATGTGTGGTTAAAATTTATCAAACCTCAGCCCTAAGCAAGGTCATTTGCAGCAACCAAATGGGTTTTGAATCTCTTAAATCCTTTTAAAACCTCAAAGGTGATTATCCCTTTGGTAATTTACTCTAAGAACTAAATTGTACATTACAAACTAAGACCAACTGCAGAAAGGACTAAGTTGTAAGTAAGGGGTATTCTGGAAAGAAAAGGCTACACAGAAATGAATAGGGACTGATGTGTCAAGAGAACAGCAGGGAAATGCTAAGAGTGGAGGAGTGAAATTACCTTGATTGGAGGATTCTATGTCTGTCAGTATTTCAACGAAGTAGTTCAGAGGCAGAAATTCCACACTGAATGACGACTTGTGAATCACGGAACTTGGGGGCTAAAAGAGAAACCACTTCTGGTATCAGTTGAATCTCCCCAACATGCACAAACTTACAAAAAGGGCACAGAATGACAATTGCTACCTATATGGATACATTGAAGTGGGCAGACAGGCTCCAAAGAACATTTAGTGGGGCTGTGCTTTCCCACGGACTCACCTTTTTCTTATAGTTCTGCAGCAGTCTCTTCACGTGGTTCCGGGAAATAATGTTAGAGCTCATAGGATGATCCCAAAGTCGACAGATCTTCTGACCAATAAGCTTTTATGCAAATTGAAAAATATGTAGAGGGGGAGTTTTAGGGCAGTGGAAACACTGTATAGATACTATAATGATGAACCCATTGCATCATACACTTGTCCAAACTCACAGAATGAACAACACCAAGAGTGAACCCTAATGTTAACTATGGACTTTGGGTGATTGTGATGTGTCAGTTAGGTTCATCAGTTGTAACAAATGGACCCCTCTGGTGGAGGATGTTGATAATGAGGGAGGCTATGCGCATGTAGGGGCAGGGGGCATATGGTGAATCTCTGCACCTTCCACTCAATTTTCCTGTGAACCTAAAACTACTCTAAAAAAATTAAGTCAATAATAACAATAAAAGAACGGAAAAAATATAGAGAGGAGAATATAGCTTACAGTGCATTAAGTAAATGTACCTTGTATCTATTTATAATTTTAAAAGAATGGGGGCGCCTGGGTGGCTCAGTTGGTTAAGCGGCCGACTTCGGCTCAGGTCATGATCTCGCGGTCTGTGAGTTCGAGCCCCGTGTCGGGCTCTGTGCTGACAGCTCAGAGCCTGGAGCCTGTTTCAGATTCTGTGTCTCCCTCTCTCTGACCCTCCCCGTTCATGCTTTGTCTCTCTCTGTCTCAAAAATAAATAAACGTTAAAAAAAATTTTTTTTTAATAATAATTTAAAAAGAATTATTCAAAAGTAGCTAGTCTCGGGTGCCTGGGTGGCTTAGTCGGTTAAGCATCCAACTTCAGCTCAGGTCATGATCTTGCAGTTTGTGGGTTCGAGCCCCACATAAGGCTCTGTGCTGACAGCTCAGAGCCTGGAGCCTGCTTCGGATTCTGTGTCTCCCTCTCTCTCTGCCCCTCCCCCACTCACACTCTGTCTCTCTCTCTCTCTGTCTCTCTCTCTCTCTCTCTCTCTCAAAAATAAACATTAAAAAAAATGAGGGGCGCCTGGGTGGCGCAGTCGGTTAAGCGTCCGACTTCAGCCAGGTCACGATCTCACGGTCCGTGAGTTCGAGCCCCGCGTCAGGCTCTGGGCTGATGGCTCAGAGCCTGGAGCCTGTTTTCGATTCAGTGTCTCCCTCTCTCTCTGCCCCTCCCCCGTTCATGCTCTGTCTCTCTCTGTCCCAAAAATAAATAAACGTTGAAAAAAAAATGAAAAAAAAAATGAAAAAAATTTAAAAACAAGTAACTAGTCTAAAAGAGAGGCCCTTTATGGTTAATGGCCCTTGAAGAAAGGCCATTTCCTATGAGCTGTGCTTCTGAATTTTGAATAAATACTCCCTTAAATGCAACCCTCAGGAAAGTAGCTTATACACTGATGTTGCCAAATTCTTTTTCTGAAATGGAGTTCATCTGCTACTCTTCAAAATCGGGTACCTGCAACTCTAAGTGATACCTTGATAGGAAAGAAAAGTCTGTAGCCATGTTTCTCTGCCAATGTCTTGCCCAGAAAATTATAATTCCCTAAGAGTTTGAGGCAAAAAAAAAAAAAAAAAAATTAGAGACCGAACTAAATGTTCAGAGGCCTTCCCCAGAGAGATATAGCCATGGAAAGTATGCTTTGTTTTCTACCCTCGCCTTTGCTTCACTAAGCTGTGAGGAGGAGAGGGTGTTACAAAGGAAGATGATTAGGTCCAGAAAGGCAACGGACATCCCTTTGTGGGAGGACTGTGCCAGAGATACGAGTGTTCAAGGTATGCAAACAGAGCAGAGAGCTGGCCGAGGCTCTCAGGGTCAGGAAGTTTGTGGAGTCCGAGGCTCTGAAGACCTTGCTGTGGAATTTCATATTTTCTTAGTATTTCTGACTCAGAGAGCTAATATCCTCCATAAAAATAAGGAGTGTCTTTCTCTCACGTTCCTCATTCTTCCTTCGACCTGGGAATGTTTTCCTGCTGTGGTGGAAATGACAGTGGGAGGAAATGCAGTTTCAGAACCTTCTGACCTCACCTGTATTTAAATTTCTTATCAGTTTAAATGCCAAAAGCACATGTTTCCCTTGTCCCTCCCCTCAGACTCACAGACGTAAATATTAGCGTGGTTTCCTAAGAGGGGAAAATGGCTCAGTGCTTCAGGCAGGCTGTGCCAGGCAGTACAAAGCCAGAGGAACAAGCCCTTTGTGGGCGCAGCAGGGAACGGCCGACGGGTGGGGATGGATGGGATTTCTTGGAAAGGACTGAAAAGTGAAACAATTCAGTTGACTTTAGCCCAAAACAAGTAAATGCTCCCTTTACAAGAAGAAACTGAAGGACGTTCATACCAAGGCTTATGGAGAGAATAAAATATAATTCAGGATTACCGGGGGAAGCCGCACAATGATGCTGAATTTTAGTTTTTCATTTTTCTCTGTATTGTCCAGATCTACAAGAAAGGTAGATTGGCAAATAAAACAAACCTCCACTTTAATATCTGAGCAAGCCAAATACTACTTTAGTGGTTCATTCTGATAACACACATCCCAACCTTGTATTCTCATGTTAAGTCTAACAATACCTTGAAAATTTTAGTTTGTGTCTCTGAATAAAAGGGCTTTGTTTTTATTGAAGCTGTTTCTATATGGCGTGGAACATGGCTGCCAGCCACAGAACAATTTTACTAACTTAAAACAGAAGGCACCTTGAGGAATGGCAAATACTTTAACACACATTAACAAAACTCATCTATAAAATACCACAATGAGTAATTTCAGCAAGTGATTATACTAGGGGCTGTCGAGTGCAAATTCATGTAAGCCCTGCATCTCTTAACTTTTCTTGCATTTCAAGCCTAAGTCTGAGATGACAGAGTTAATCAGCTGAAAGTAAGCCATTTCATGACATTTTCTTGAGAAACAAGCCTTCAGAGTCTCGTATCCTCAAGTGCCCCCGTGTACAGAGAAGGAATGTAATAGCTGTGTGTGGACTGAGAAGCCCTTTGGGGCCTCTTGAAGGTCTAAGGCACTTTAAATGAGCCCAAAGGCTGGTTACAGGAAATGAACAGGACCAACTGCATATTACGTGGAATCCATTGCAAAAGGCCAATGAGGATCCCCTTGTTCCGCTACTAAGAATTTCAAGATTTAACGCAGAGCGTTCAACAGGGCACAGGGCACTCCTGAGTGCAGCGGGGCCCCGTGTGATCCCACAGGGCCACACCCACGAAGCCAGCCTGATGGTGCTCAGCCTGGAGCACTCTGGCAGACTCAGAGCCTCGTACCTTTCATGAGCCTTGTGACAGCTGTTTCCGTGAGAAGCAACACTCCGCTATCAATGTAATGCAGCAGGTTGTGCAAAGGGAGACAGTGGACACCCAGGATCGTGTGCAGAGTGTGAAAACCTAGCAGAGAGATCAGGAGGGTGAACACAGTCGGCCAGCATCCCAGCCTTCCAGAGGAAAGGAATTCAGTGATGTAGATAAAGCGCTTAGCTTGGTCCCTTGGCACCTAGAGTCAAATAAACGCTGCTAGAAGACAAGGTCCAAGTTTCCTTCTTTGTGTTACCACGACCAAGTAGTGCTCTGGGTACATAGTAAGTTCCCAACAAGAATGTACTGCCTTCACCTCATGTCCCTTCGTAGGCAAACAGACAAAATGCAAGGCCTGCCCAATGAAAAATAGTTTTACAGTTTAATAGGTTTGCGATTCTACAGTAAGATGGCAAAAGAGAACAATTAACAAGAATTTCAAACCCCATATGGCCAGGCCAAAAGGCTGATAGATGGGGACCACGTTGTTGAAGAGGAAACATTTTGGACCAGAAGAGGACAGTCTATATGCCTGATCTCTGGGTATGCCCTAAAGAAAGGCTTTGGGGGTCTACTTGAAGTAAATTATAAAAAAGAAAAATGTAAATAATATGGTCAGATAGCATATCTATAGGAATTCAACAGAGAGGATGGCCCACCCTCATACCTAAGTCCTGTGGGGAGGGTTACTCAAACACTCAGAAACCTAGAGTTCTAAGTGTACTGTTAGCAACACACAATAAAAACAGGGGCGCCTGATGGTTCAGTCGATTAAGCGTCTGACTCTTGGTTTCAGCTCAGGTCATGATCTCACGGTTTGTGAGTTTGAGCCCCGCATGGGGCTCTGCGCTGACAGCACTGGAGCCTTTTCAGGATCCTCTCTCTTTCCTGTCTCTGCCTCTCTCAAAATAAATAAATAAACTTTAATAATAATAATAATATAATAATAATAATAACAATAATAATAATAATAAATAAAAACAACATCCAAGGGAGAAGAAGATAGCACTCCAGCAGATAATCAGAAAAGCCCTCTTGGAAAAGACAGCATAGAAGGGGACCTTTGAAGGGTAAATGCGATTCCTGTGTGTGGAAATGAGGCCAGAGAACATACAGAGTGGAGACAGTTTAAAAAAAAAAAAAAAGCCAGGCTTGTCATGAGCAGACCAAAGCTAGAATCCTGCCGTGTTGCTTGCTCACCATAGGTAACTAAGCCCCTATGATCCTGTTTCTTCATCCCTAAAATGGAGCCACCAGTACAGTTCCCACAGTGTGGCTTTGAGAACTAGAGCAAAGTCTATGAAGCACAGAGCACGTGGTAGAACAACAGTGACAAATAACAAACACGTATTGAGGCCTTCAGTCTAGGCACCGGCCAACTTGATCTTCATACAACACTATTAGGTGGGAACTACCTGATTCCCATTTTATAAATGGGGAAACCAAGATCCACAGGCACTAAGAAGGTTGCCCAGAATCATACCATTAGTAAGTGGCAGAGCTAAATTTGAAGGCGGGCTATGGAATTTTAGCCTATAACATTACCCTGCACCAATAACTGGCAGCTGGGTTAACGGGACAACAGGAACAGAGGCCCAAAAGTGAGAAAGTACAGGGCATGTTCAGAAAGCATTAAATGACCCAGCTGAGTTGGAATCAGGTGTATGAGAGGAATGGTAGGAGGTAAGGCTGGAATGGTTAGTTTATTTAACAAATCAGACGCCTTCCAGACACCAGGCAAGGAGCTGGGTGCACGATAATGAGCAAAACAGACATCACTGCTGCTCCCATCCACCTTCCGGTCTGATGGGAAGACAATCAGATAGTCACAAAATATACATTCTTAAAAATGTGATCAGTTCCATGAAGGAAAAGTGCAGGGTGCCCTGAGTATTGGCAGGGACTGAGAGCTGAATGATGGCAAGGAATATCTTATTTATTAGACTCTGGAGAGGGATACTGAAAGTTTCTGAGCAAGATGGAAAAAGGATTTCAGTTTTACTCTTGGAATATTAAAATGGCAACAGGCAAAGAATGGACTGGAGTATCAACACTTTGCTACAAGAGGTATGGAGACTTACAGGAGGCTACTGCATGAACCTGCACCAGAGGTGATGAGGGCATTGACCCTGAAAGAGGAAGGGAGGGATTGGGGGAGACACGTGGCAACAGGTACAGAATTGGAAACTGAGGGGGTGTGGATAGGGAATAACAAAGGATCACAGCCTAATCTTAGGAATTTACATGACAAGGAAATGATGCCCAAAGAGCAGGAACTTGAATTCAGAGCCATCATGGAGTTTTCTGTCTCTGAGCCTATGAATCATGAGCAATGAGGGACTGAGTCCGGAGTTCTGGCCACATCAAGGGTCAGATAAAGTGCAGACTCTGCCCACAAACAGATGTTAATGGGCTGACAGCTGGAGGAGTCCACTGGCTTCTCTGAATCCCCCCCCCCCAAAAAAGTGACTTTTACTAACTAATCAACATGAGATTTTTCACATGGATTTGGACATTCTTCCTAAGATTAAAAACTGTTGTGAAATTAGTTCTGAAGAAAAGTTTACCTAAGCGTCCTATAGGTTTCCTGGATTCAAAATCCCTTCTCCAGCCCTGTGTCTGTGTCCTGGAAACCCCTGATGACTCTTCATTCTCTATCCCTAGGGCACAGCCCCACATCCAACAGTCCTTTCTTGGCTGCCTCCACACATCAGCTCCAAGTAACACAGCCAACTGGCTCCAAGTAGGCATCAGTTCCAAGGCAGAGCTTTTGCAGCCCCCATCCGCATCCTCCGAGGCTCCTGGCCTCAGGTAGCCAGTGAGGGGAACCCAGGCTCCCTTCACACTGCAAATGCTCCAGCTATGGTTAAACCGTGACTTCCTTTTCGGGGTCCTTGTTGCCTTTTCCTCTTTAACCAAATGGATTATAAGTTTCTGACCCTTGGAACTCAAACAGTTCTCACTAATCCAGGAGGCTTGGAAAGCAAGCACACAAATACAAGGACATGGGAAAACACCGGTGTTTACACACACATACACATGCACACCCACGTGATCCAACCTCACTTCACCTCTATTTCCACGTCAAATGAGGGAAACAAAGATTTAAAAGAAGAGGAGAGAGGGATACTGCTTTTACTTGACCCATGGACACAAACCATTAAGTGTACTCCTAATTATTCTCAGCCACTATGGATAACACTTTTCCACCATGTTTCCCCTCCTTACACATGCCTGTGGAAGAATGTGATGTTCCACAGAAAGTAAAGTCTTCTGATCTCCCAAGTATAATGTTTTCCCCATGAGTCACGTTCATTTATTTACAAAAGAGGCTTGAACATCCACGGTGAACAAATCTGGAAGTGTCAATCATTCCTCTAACAAGTCTTTTGTGTTCATGACAAATAATTAAGAGCTTAAGGCAGAGAGCTATAATATAGTTTTCATGAAATCCCTTTAGTCTTTCTAGAGGGCATCTTGCAATTCAGATTCCATCAGGATCATTTAAAGCCATCTATAATGTTCATGAATGGTCACTTTCAGATCCCTACAAAATCAAAAGAAACTCTTTTTGTACCTCCACTACAAGCAGCTCTTATAAGGTGTATGGATAGAGAAAGCATGAAGGATTCCAAAGCATGAAGGATGTATGACAAATGCTGACAAGCCAAGACCTCTGTGGGGATTCCTGGGCCCATAAATAGTCAATGTTTCAGAATCAACTAATTCAAATGGAATATAAAATTCAAGAGACAGCACAGAATAGTAGCTAAAAGCACAGATTCTGGAGCCAGACTGCCTGGATTTGAATACTGGCTCTGTTGCTTAATAGCTGTGTGACTTTTAGGCAAGTTGCTTAGCCTTTCTGTGCTTCATCATCATAAAAGGGGAAGAATCATAAGTGGAACCCTATGAAAGTGCCATTTTTGTTGGTCAGAAACTGGTTGGATATTGACAATTTAATGTGGTTCAATTTAAGTTCCTACCATTTAGGACTGGTATGAAGATTAAATGTGCTTATTTATATAAAGTACTTAGAACAGTAATGGGCATAAAATGGGCACCATACTCATACTGGTTTAAATTTTTTTTGTGTGTTTATTTTTTTTGAAAGAGAGACAGACAGAATGTGAGCAGGGGAGGAGCAGAGTCAGAGAGGGAGACACAGAATCTGAAGCAGGCTCCAGGCTCTAAGCAGTCAGCACAGAACCTGACTCAGGGCTCAAACCCCTGGACTGTGAGATCATGACCTGAGCCGAAGTCAGACACTTAACCTACTGAGCCACTTAGGCTCCCTGATCCTGGTTTAAAATGAATAAATAAAAGAATGAATTACTGGTATATTATTGGATAGATGTATGTGTATAAGTAAACAAAACTGGCTGATAAACATTATGTAGTGATAGTTATCATAAAGCTTAACACGTGTCAGAACTTAGATGTAATGAACACAAAGCCGATGGGAGCTTATTTGTTTCGTATAAAGGATACTGATTTATATACACCTGTTCCCAACTGGACTTCTGTTAATTTTTGTAACTCCTCTAATTTCTAGCACAGTACATGGAATGGAATTTAAAAAATCAACAAATTGTTTACTGAATGAACAAATGACCAATTAAATGAATGACTGCATACGCACATGCCAAGGTTGTTTTGAGGCCTGACTTGCTCCTGTTTCAAAGTCCTAAGGGCAATTTTTAGCTTCCAAGCACATAAGAATCAGCTCAAGTTCTGACACCCAGCCAGACCCACTTCCTTCTGAGTGTTAACTTTCTCGATCAGATAAACTAAGCCTGGAGACATCAGAGAAAGATCTTCATGAATCATCTTCACTGGTTCAAAGTATCTTAGCAAGCTGCATGGGGACCAGCCTAGGCTCCCTAAAGTTAGTGACAAGGCATAGCATAGTTTAATAATTGGAGAGATCTGGTCTGCAGAGAACCAATGTCAGGCCCATCTCTCACGGTGACGCCAGATACCCAATTTCTCAGACACAGGGGATCACATCCTTAAACTCATAATGTGCCAAGACTGGGACCACATGAAGAAGAAAAAACAAATTTCTTACAACAAAAGACAATAGAGCCAAGACTTACCGGGAGGCAGTGGTAAAAACAAACTCTTGGTAGCTTCCAGAATCCTGGTCATGATGTGAAATACTTTAAATTCAGCCGCACTGGCCCTCCCACTGCTGGGTAAAACAACACAGCCACAGTCAGCCAAGGGTTAATCTCTAAGACCCTGTTTGTAGGGGCACCTGGGTGACTCAGTCAGTTAAGCCTCTGACGCTTGATTTTGGCTCAGGTCATGATCTCACGTTCGTGAGATCGAGCCCCGTGGGGCTCTGTGCTGACAGTGTGGAGCCTGCTTGGGATTCTATCCTTCCCTCTCTGCCCGTGCTCCACTCATGTGCACTCTCGCTCTCTCAAAATAAACAAACATACATTAAAAAAAAATCTGTTTTTCTAAGCAGTGGCTCTGAGTACCTAACAGAGATGGAATTCATGCTAATGGTGAAAGTCTAGGCCCTGCTGAAAGCCTCATAAGTATGATGGGGACCATCAGTCTAAAGCCTAGAATCTAACCAGACAGAAGGCACATAAATGATAAATGGTATTAATTGAAATTCCCCTTCCTAGCAGTCCTGAGCTCACACGTCCCTCCCTCCTCATCAACCACATGTCAGGGAAAGAGGATGGGTGAAGTAACAGGGCGATTCCCTAAATACTGAATATAGAATTAAGATAGACAGTGTCAGGGCTGGTGACAACTGCTGTCAACTGTTAACTTCCAAAAAAGCTTTGCCCAAACAGGCAGCAATTAGGGTTGTTTTAACTCTTTGCACACCTTGATAAAAGAGAGCAAGAGATACTTGCGTACAAGTGGGGAACGCAGGGGTGAAGACTGTGTTTTCTCCAACTGGTTTCCATTATCTGGCAGACGAGATCCAGCTGGAGGATAAAGACAGCCTGTTAGCCTTTGCCCATACCCTCTCCCTCAGGGGTCCCTATAGCTAGCCCTCCGCAGGCCTGATGGGCACGCTCAGGGCAGCTGGCACGTGGCCTGTGCCCGGACACAGAACCAGCCTTTCTGCAGTCCATTCTGAGGCACTGGAATCCAAAATGGAAAGACTGAAAATGCACACCAGAGTCTAACAGAGACCCTTCTGTCTATGCAGGCAGGGCCCCAACTGAGCTTCCCCAGCCTGGTTAACAGGCCCTCAATCATAGGCCCTCTGCCATCAGTGAAGGTCAAGTCCAACTGGATTTGTTCTAGGCCTGGTACATGACAAAGGTCAGCGGCTGACAGTGAGAAGAAAGGAGACACAGAAGAGAATGGAGGTCCTGAGTGTCGACTGTGGAGTAAGACTGCTTTCAAGTCCAGGTCATACATTTGACTAGTTTGTCAGCAACAGAGCAGTCTCTGTGGGGCTGTTGCCAGCCATGAATCCATGCACTACACGTGTAGGCTTAAGGACGGGGGGCTCAGGGGGTAAATCAGAAAGGATCTCCATACAGGCACAGGCATAAGAGTTTATTCTCAGTGACAGAGATTCTCAGTTTCTCTTTGGCTGAAATCAGGTAAGATAACTCATAAGCAATATAGTCTGGTTCTGCAGCAACTTCCTCCATTTGTTTTAGAAAGCCTGTTTAGCCACCCTCCTGAGAGGATTGGGAGACAAGGCTATTTGCTGCTGGGCAGGAGCAGGTGGATTTGGCCTCCATCAGTGGCAGCCAAGTCTAGTCATGGGTATTGAGTTTTCTGAGGCTACAGCTCTACCACTTCTGGTCCTATTAGTTCTGGTGGTTGTTAACACAAACTGCTGTTAAAAGTTTTATGTGGAGGCGCCTGGGTGGCTCAGTCAGTTGAGCGTCCGACTGCAGCTCAGGTCACGATCTCATGATCTGTGGGTTCGAGCCCCATGTCGGGCTCTATGCTGACGGTTCAGAGCCTGGAGCCTGCTTCCGATCCTGTGTCTCCCTCTTCTCTGCCCCTCCTCCACTCTCACTTTATCTCACCCTGTCTCTCAAAAATAAATAAATGTAAAAAAAAATTTTTTTTAAAGTTGTATGTGATTAACTGTAAGGAAGCATGACGCCTGAACAAAAATCCTTTAACATATTGGAAGGTGAAATTTAAAGTCAACAGAAGGAATGATGACAGATGGACATGTTAAATAATTGTGTTATTAAAGGACAAAGAAAGCAAGTTAATGTCAGCATGGGAAGATCAAGAACACGTTCATAAATTGAGTTCCTGGGTATAGTTTTACTACAAAGAATTATTATTTAATAAAGTTTCAATGCCGGAGAGCCAGAGCTACTCAGTCGGTTAAGCGTCTGATTCTTGATTTCAGCTCAGATCATGACCTCACGGTTCATGAGTTTGAGCCCTGCATTGGGCTTTGTGCTGACTGTGTGGAGCCTGCTTGGGATTCTCTCTCTCTCTCTGTCTCTCTCTCTCTCTCTCTCTCTCTTTCTCTCTCTCCACCCACCTCCCCCCCCCCCCACACACCGCTTGTGGTCTCTTTCAAAATAAACAAACAAATTTGGGGGAAAAAAAAGATGAAGAAGAAGGTTTCAATGCCCTGCTTGTAAATATCAATATATGAGGATTCCAACCTCTCCTAATGTATTAAAAACTGTGAAATTCAAAGATACTATTTAAAAAGACACTGGTGAGGGGCACCTGGGTGGCTCAGTCGGTTGAGCGTCCGACTTCGGCTCAGGTCATGATCTCGTGGTCTGTGAGTTCAAGCCCCGCATCAGGCTCTGTGCTGACAGCTCAGAGCCTGGAGCCTGTTTCAGATTCTGTGTCTCCCTCTCTCTCTCTGCCCCTCCCCTGTTCATGCTCTGTCTCTCTCTGTCTCAAAAATAAATAAAACATTTAAAAAAATTAAAAAAAAAATAAAAAGACACTGGTGATTGTAATAAAGGCAGAAAACTATAAAAGGTAATAAAATTAAACAAGAAATTCAATCAGGGCTATACCTAATACATATATGCAAACATGTATGTTCACACACTGGTCATTTGCATACTGTTCTTACCCAAACTTTGAGAAATGGAGTGTTCTTTCTCTTTATGTGAATTTAAATACTTCAAGAAACTGGTCTACCACACTATTTCTAGGTTCTTAGAAGGGTCACACCTGAACTCCATACACTTTCTGAGAGACTCAAGACTGCCTCAGAATTCAAACTGGTCACACCACTTCTATTTACACATGGACTGGTGTTATTAATTTGGATCACACAACTTCAGTGAGTGACTACTGGCTACTGAGTAGATAAGCTACCAATCCCACCAGCAGATTCTAATGTGGGAGTATTCATACAACTGAGCTAGAATCTGGCCTAATTGGGCTGTTAGGCACTCATTAAGAATTTAAGTTCAAGTTCTCTCATGTCTTCATAAACCTCCATGTACAGAAATCATTACCTATGGTTTAATAAGGAGTTAGAAGATGCCAAGATGACATATGACATATGAACATTTGGCAACCATGCCAAGTTCATTACTGTTCTATCCTTCCATGAACATAAAAATCACCATTTGAAGGAACTGCAATAAACTACTTTCATAACATTGCTTTTTTGGTTCTTTTTTCCCTTTATTCAATCTCCAGCACCAAATATACTGGTTTGAGGATAGGAAATCTGTAAAAAACCTAATCTGAAAAACTGAACCATATACTGGGAGCTACATACTGGGAGACCAGGGTGGAAGGAGCATGATAGAGAACAAAAAAGCAAAACTAACCAGTTTTGAAACATAGTCCAGAGCCATCTGTTCAATTTTCTTCTTTTCTACACCCTGTAGGTGTCTCAGAAGATGGTCTTTTAGCTCAGACACCATCTGAAAACAGGATACAGATTAGATAAGTCACAACCTGCCCACTCACACCTGCTACTGGTTTAAACTAGACCCATTTATTAACACTCTTTACCAATATGAAAAATACTGGGTCTGAAGGTCCCACCAGCAGAAATGTACAAACCCATAGTGTTACTTCAATAGGCATAAGTCAAGGGCACCAACGTTCTCCTCAAGAGGAACTACTGATGATTCCCTCAGTGAGCAGCCAAGAATCAGATTCCCAGCCTTAATTAGAATTCTCCAGAGAAGCTGGGCAAAACCATTAACTTAGAAGTCTTTGGGATGTACCAGATGGTTGAAGTCTAGTGCTCCCAGCCCTGGAGAACTAAAAGGAAATACTCTAATCATAGAACAACTGGGAGTTGGAGGGGGAGAGGCATGGTGTGGGACCTTTAGAAGGACACAGGCAGGAGTAAAAAGGAAATGCATCAGATACCTCCCTCTGCGCAGTGGTTACAGACACTGAATAAAGCCCCTACATGGAAAAGTAATGAACTTATTGATTCTATTGCCTCCAAACAGGCTTGTATACCTACTCTGTTCTTGGAGCTCACCAATCAGTGTGGCATCCCAGCCCTCCCCACCTTTTGTTTTTCTGTCTCCTTCCTTTCTTTTCCCCTCCCCTTTGTCTAGATGCCCTACTCAGCTAGATGCCCTCCTGGCTAGAGAGATTTTTGCATGAATAAACACCATGAGAATCGTACAATTGACATTATATGTGCACATATCTTCTATTTTAGCAGATTTGCATGTATAACATCCTAAGCAAAACTTAGCCTGTGGCATTCTGGGCCATGTGTTCATCAATTAGGCTTAAAATTTTTTGATTTATGACTACTGCATGCTTTTTTGTGCTTTTCAATTTTTCTATAATAGCCATAAAGATGAAAATTTAAGTCACCCATAATCCTATCATCTATGTTAACATTTTGAATTTTTTATTTTCCTTTTCTCTAGTGTGCACATTCATTCTAATGTTTCCTAATTTGGTTTTTTTTTTTTCATATAATAGTTTATGTCACTAAATATTCTTAACCACACAGGTTGTGATGGCTGCACAGTATTCAATTTTAGGAAAGTACTAGAATTATTTATTCCCTTCTTACACATTATGAGATGCTTCTTATGCAAGTGTTAATAGTACTGAAAAAAATCCTTATACAATATTTGTTTGCCATATCCCCAATTATTTTCTCAGGCTAAATTCCTAGAAATGGAATTTGTTGGGTCACATACTTAAGGTTTGTAGAGACACTGCCGAAAGACACAGAGACACTGTGATTATACTAATTTTTAGCCACATCACATGAGACTGCCCAATTTCCCATATGCTGAACTTTGTAATTTTTAAATTTTTGACAATTTGATACACACATACATAATTTTTTTATATTAGATTCTTTAATCTATCTAATATTTTTGTTGGTTTATGCTATAAAGTAGTGGTATTTGGGATAGGGGGACTTCAATTGTCTTTTCCAAATAGCCAGTCATTGATTGAAAATTCTTTCTTTCCATGGTGATTTTTAAATGCCTCATTTATGATACACTGAACATTCAGATTAAAACTAGAGTCTCCGGACGGTCTATTTTGTACAAGCACCACATTGTTTCAATTATCGTAGCTCAACAACATACTTAGCTATCTGGCAATGCTAGTTCCAGTCCTCTTTGTCAAGTGAGTCACTTGGTCAACTGTCAGAGAAATTTCATTGGCTTGTTAGTTGTAATTTTATTAAACCTAGAAGCTAAGGATTTGGAAATGGAATAATGTTTTTCATTTCCTTTTCTAACTGGTTAATCCTAATAAAAAAGAAAATAAATTTAGAATCACCAGCTTATTAACTTTTTCCTTATTATTTCCCATTTCCCCAGTTGATTATTTTATTTGTTTATTGCACTGGACAATCATAGCATCTTCTTTTACTTTTGTTTCTTATTGCACTGTATAGAATTGCTAGAACAATATAAAATTTTAGTGAAAATAGCAAGGATCCTTAACTTCCTTCTGATTTTAACAGGAATGCCCCCAACATTCCATTAAGAAGGGTGTTAACCATTAGTATTAGAATATCTTTTTGCCTAATTGATGTATTCCAGGAGTGGGATTTTACTTTTATCAATTTTAAGCACCTATAAAGATGATCTTTTTTTTCCCTCTTTGAACTAGTGATATGATGAATTACATTAATGTATTTGCTAATATTAAGCCTTCCTAGAAAAAAGCCCACCTGACCATGCCATATTTTTCAAATGGACAACTGGAAAATATTTTAATTAAGCTTGTGGTATCTATGTTTATAAGTAAAAGTGGTCATTGTTAGATTTTGGTTTTAAGGTTATGCTAGCTTAATAAAGTGACTGAGAAGCTTCCCATTTTTTTTCCCCCAAAAAATAATTTACATAGCATGGGGATGATCTAGATCCTTAAGATCTAGATCCTTAAGCCAGTTTGAAAGAACTGACTCATTAAATAATTTGGTGACGTTTTTGGAGATAATTTTTGACAATTTTTTCAAATTATTTATGGTTATTGTGCTTTCAAGGACTTCTATTTCTTCTTGGCTCAAGTTTGGTATTTCTCTTTATTAAGGAAAATTTAACTGGAATTTTCAAATGTGTTTTTCTCATATTTTAAAATTTTCCATAATTTAACGTAATGGATTACCCCGTTCCTAAGCCTGTACAGTATTAAAAATATTTTATTAAACTTGTCAAATGTCTCTTTAATCATTTTTAAAACATATTTTGGATTTATTTACCAATTCCGCTCTTACAGTAATTTATATAACTCTCTTTGGTCTTCCTACAGTAGGACTTCTTGAGAAAGAATACTTTATTCTGTTGTGTTTTAAACCCCAAATACAAATGCCACAGAGACATTGTTCTTCCCTTGTTTCAAAAACTCAGTGGAGTACATTTCTTTATGATGTTCCGTAATTATATATTTTGGGGGGTGACTGATTTATGTATGTCTCTCCCACTAAACTATAAATTCTAAAAGTGCAGGGGTGCCTAGGTGGCTCAGTTGGTTAAACTTCTGACTCCAGATTTCAGCTTCAGGACCTCATGGTTCATGAGCCCAGCGTTAGGCTCTGTGCTGACAGTGTGGATCCTGCTTGGAATTCTCTCTCTCTCTCTCTCTCTCTCTACACCCCCCGCCACTTGCACGTGCTCTCTCTCTCTCTCTCAAAATAAATAATTAAACCTTAAAAAAAATTCTAAAAGTGCAGAAATATTATCTGTGTTGCTTAACCACTGACCACACAGGGCCTACAGGGCTGATAACAGCTATATGTTAAAAGAATGAATGAATGAATGAATGAATGAATGAATGAATGAATGTGAATGAAAAGAATGAATGAAAGATAAGGTTAGCATGAGAAGTACAATCTAGCCCTTTCCCCTTTTCTTGAAGCCTACCATTTTCCAGCACCCAAATGGCCCACAGACCGCTTACCAGACCCATAAGCAGTCTCTGGTGGTTGTCCGCCTCCTGGAAGAGGGGTGTTAATCTTGGCTCTGAAATTAAACAGAGCACGAGTCAAGCAGAGTGGTTTTCAGAAAATGGGCTAGAAGAAGAGAAATCAGCCTGGGTTTCCCTTCTCTGACTTATTGGGAAAACTGAACACTTTGTTGATAGGATGAAATTTTTCATTACATGTGTGACCTATTCCTACAAGCTGAACTTATCACTCAGGTGATACGCAGCTCTATTCTAACAGAGGTAGAGACTAGGAAAGAAAGAAAATGAGGAACACATTTCCCAACACCAATAGGATCTGGCTTTGATTCCTCTTCAACATGAAAACTCACCACTAAGAACCTCTGCTTCACTGGTGTCAGGGAGACTTGCGTCCTCTCTTACTGCCAAGGAGGGCATAACTCAGGGACAGGGACTTGGTGAAAGGATTGCATGACTCTCTTCTTTGTGACCCCTTGTAGTTTAGTGACCTTGAGAGTCACAGAACTGAGGGGACCTGTCAATTCCTGCATCAAATAATACTAACTGAAACAAGTTATCCAACTAAAAGGTAACTAGATCAAGATGGGAAAGTGACAGGGAAGGGGCAGGCAAGCACAGTCTCACTAGATGTGCCCTCACACTCCTCTAACAGCACCTGGGTGCCCTGCTCCTCCTCTCCTGCAGCACCTGAGCCACAGCACCTGTCAAGAGAGCAGAACTTCCCCACTCAGCAGGCTGGTGACCCTATGTGGGATGGCACAGAGGCCTCTTGACCTCTTTGGATAAATTCTACTGGATCCTACACAACCTTCCTGATTTAGATGAAGTCATTCCAGACTTGACTCCAGCAGTCCTGAATTTCACACAGATTGTTCTGTTTCTGTTAGCAATGACGTTCTTCCTAGGAAACTAGTACAAACTAAGCACGTGAGAGGAAGGGACAAGTCCCTAATGTGCCCTCAAAAAGGATACTGGTCACAGGATGCAAACTGGCCAAAAGTACAGGGGCAGGAGTGACGGACACGACAAAATCCTGGACAACCAGCAACACTTCCCAGATTGCAACATTCCCAGCAGTACGTGGAGGGTGAGCATGAATCAGACACATTCACACCCTGGCCGCTGGGCAGGACTCTGGCTAGTGGCAGAACCCCCTGGCTTCAGGCATGGATGGCCTGGTAACACAGGCTGAGGATGGTTCCCTTGGGGCTGTTCAGTGAGCACAGGCTCTGTCGGCCTGGGCTGGATGACAAGTTCACTATCATGGTTCGCATGGGCTGTGCACACAGCTGCAGGATGTACCCCAACACACTATATAAAATAATTTCTGTTAGGGCCACCCAATATGCACCTAAACACCTGAGCCTATAAAACAACAGTGGGATATAAAAATAACAGCTTTTCAAATGGAGGCTGGCCTCCATGAGGCATGAAAGAGTTCCAGGGGCAAAACCACAGAAAACTTGTACCTGGGTATGCTTAACATTCTCTTCCCCCAGTTTCACCTGGACAAACACCCTGTTCATCAAGACTTACCTCAGACGTGGCTCCCTCTGGGAAGGCTTTTCTAACCTCACTCTCCTCCCCAGTCACCCCCACTCCTGACCCACTCCCTCCCCCACTATGGTTCTATAACACCTGTCACCTGGTTTAGAAACCATGTGTTAGCACCTCTTCCTCACACATTCATGACAAAGCAGCCACCTCAGGTATCCCCTGCACCAAGCGCTGTGCTGTATGAGGCACTATAAACATCAGCCCATTCACTCTCATTTTCTCCTCACCTTGCCCTGAAAAGGATAGCGCACAAAATGAATAGACGGCTTGCCCGGGAGCACACTGAAAGCACTGTGGACAAACTGGAAGTCAAGCCAAGTTCTGTCCAGGTCCAAGCCTGTGCTCTTCCCCTATAACCACACAGCTCACCCAGAGACTCCTCATCTTTGTACCCCTATGGCCTAGCCTAGTGAGTGCCCGAGTGTTAACCAAGTCACAGACTCTCGCATGATCAGCCCGCTGGAAAGAAATCAGCTCTAGGCCAGGGGAACTGCCCAAGTGCATCCTGTGGGTACAGCCACAGGGCATGGTAATTAGATCAAGTCCATGAAGAAAAATAATGAAAACCACAAGGCTAACACTGAAGGACTGGCCCAGCAAAAGTACATTCAGCAGCTGCCCCTGCAGGTCCTGGTGCCAAGACAGACAGGGAAGGAGCTGGGTGGTCCCTCTAACAGGAAGAGATTCAAGGGTACTGCCTTCATTACACTATTGGGTGTGATTTTCTTGCCAACTCACAGTGGTAGGAAAGACAGTGTTACAAACCAAACACTGACATCCAGAAGGCTTTATTATAGGTCTTTTCTTACCCAAATTCCTTGCTTCTAGGTTAGAAATCACCCTACAAAGAAATTAGCCAATGTTATTCACATATAAAGATTAAAAAAAAAAAGCCACAATACCATACAAAGACATCCTCCATAAAAACCACTGCAGAAACTGTTCTCAGGTCGCTGAAAACCTCAAACACTTTAATCAACTTGGCAAAAGCCACATTAGGCAATTATAAGATCTCAAAACCCTTTAGTGCAAACAATAACAATAATTCAGAACAATCGCAGCTCTCAGTTATTGGAAATAATGGGAACAGAAAATAGAACAGGGCTGGAATGGGGCCTACACTTGTAGCACTCTGAGATGACTCATCTATCCAGAAAATGTGCTTTCAAAATAAGAGCCAGTTCGTCAGTCCACTGACACTTTTTAAATGAACCTACTGTCTCTACCCACCTTAAAGTGCTCAGTTAGTAAGAGCTTTATCACTTATAATTCATCCATCCTCTCGATGAAAGTCTACAAGGTTTAACACATACAATTTTCCCACTAGAAACTCCAGCACTGAACTCAAGAATAGGGCCCAGGTGGCTGCATTCATTTAAGTTGACAGCATCATCTGAGGGTACTCAACAAAAGTAAGCTACTTCCATGAAAGTTACCCAAAAAAGGAATCGCAAAAGATAGCCATCTTATAGGAACACCAATCCCTAATTTTACTTACTTCGTTGCATTATCAAGAATATTCTTCACATACACCATGGACCTTCTTCTTCCTGTTTTCTAGAAGGGAGAACATGTCAGAGGTGTGGAAGGTAGAGGTTTTGTGGGTGACATTTTTCACACTAAGGACATAATGCAATATAGGAAAGAAGTATAATTTTAGCAAAAAAGAAATATACTTTCCAAGTAACCAAAATACCTAGGTTCTTAAAAATTAGTTTAGAAAACATTGTAGTCTGAAATTATTAGATTTGTAGGAAGGTGCAAGTCAACTATACACTGTTGTGTTATACACAACAAAACTACAATTATATACAATGCTAAAGAGAGATTTCATGTACTCTCCACCCGGTCTCCCCCAGTGTCTCCATCTTCTATAAACAACTATAGTGCAATATCAAAATCGGGAAACGGATGTTGGTAAGATGAGGGTATAGTTCGATGTCATTTCATCATATATGCAGATTCATGTACCATAGTGCACCACCTCGATCAAGTTACGCAACTGTTCCATCTTTCCAAAGATCTCCCTTGTGCTGCCCGCTTTGTAGTCAGTCCCAGCCACTCTTTTTTCAACTATCCCTAATCCCTAGCAACCACTAATTTGGGAACACCTAGATTTTTAAATCAAATTTTAACTATACAAGTACTGCAAGAACCCATGTTAAGACCTGGAGGTTAATCCCATTTCTACTATGAATATGCTGTGTGTGTCCCTTAACCTCTGTGCACTTGATTTTCCTCCTCAAGAGAACAGAGAGCAGAGAAGCACTTTGGTCTTCTTGCAACAATGCAAAAGGACCTGGCAACTGGAGAGACCTGCAAATTTAAGCCAGCCTCAAGACTTAAGGGCATCACCTCATCAAATGTACTATGCTTTTGCTTTTTGCTTTATTCTTATGAATCCACACAAACCTCTTCTGAGATCAGGCTGTGCCATTCTCTCCTGACCATGCTGTTGTTATAGTGCAAGTGTGGCTTGGAGTACTTAACATATTCCAGGTTGGAGTTCAGTTTTTCCCAGTAACCCTTAAAACTATGCACCTGTAGGAGACAAAAACATTGGTGAGCTTGAGAAGCAGGGCCTGTGGCCCAAACTACCCGGTAAGGATCACTGGAGCCTTGCTGCAAAGCTGGGCTTGCTTTACTTCCTCAGCTCTCATAGGGTAGCATTTATGAGTGAATTCTTCCCACGAAAGATGGCATTTCCCTCCTGAAAGGAATTCTAAATTGGAGAGACTTGGGGTGCCTGGGTGGCTCAGTCGATTAAGCATCTGACTCTTGATTTCGGCTCAGGTAATAGTAATACATTTTTTTAATGTTGAAGGATATATTGACACAAATTGCTTTTAAAGTTTTAAATTTTAAATTTAAGTATAATTAACATACAGTGCTATATTAGCTTCGGGAGTGCAACACAATGATTCAAGACTTCTATGTATGAATCAGTGCTCACCATGGTAAGTGTAGTCAGCATCTGTCATCAAACAACATTATTACAATCTTATTGACTAGATTTCCTATGCTGTACTGTTCATCCGTGACTTATTTCATAACTGGAAGTTTCTACCTCTTAATCCCCTTTATCTAATTCACCCATCTGCCCCCCACCCCAGATGCCCTCTGGCAACCACTAGTTTGTTCTCCATATTTAAGAGTCTGTTTTTTTTTTGTCTATTTTTGTTTTGTTTCTTAAATTTCACATAAGTGAAATCATAAGGTATTTGCCTTTCTCTGTCTGACTTATTTCACTTAACATTATATCCACTAGGCCTATCCATGTTGTTGCAAATGGCAAGATCTCATTCTTTTTTTAAAACTGAGTAATATTCCATTGTATATATATATATATACCACTTCTTTATCCATTCATCTATGGATGGACACTTGGGTTGCTTCCATATCTTGGCTATTGTAAATAATGCTGCAATAAACACAGCGGTGCATATATCTTTTCAAATTAGTATTTCACTTTCTTTGAGTAAATACCCTGTAGTAGAATTATTGGATCATATGGTAATTCTATTTTTCATTTTTTGAGGAACCTCCTTACTGTCTTTTTACAGTGGATGCACCAATTTGCATTCTCACCAAAAGAACATGGAGGTTTCCTTTTTCTCCACACTCTTTCCAATACTTGTTATTTCTTGTCTTTTTGATTCTAGCCACTCTGACTCTGACGAGTGTGAGGTGATATCTCATTGTGGTTTTGATATGCATTTCCCTGATGATTAGTGATGTTGAGCATCTTCCCATGTGTCTGTTGGTCATCCGGATGTCTTCTTTGGAGAAATGTCTATTCAGATCCTCTGTCCATTTTTTAATTGGATTATTTGGTTTCTTGGTGTTGAGCTATAGAAGTTCTTTATATATTTTGAATATTAACCTCTTATTGGACATATTCAGTAGATCGCCTTTTTGTTTTGTTGGTGTCTTTTGCTGTGCAAAAGCTTTTTATTTTTATATTGTTCTAATAGTTTATTTTTGCTTTTGTTTCCCTTGCCTAAGGAGACATATCTGGAAAAATGTTTCTGTGGCTGAGGTCAAAGTATATACTGACACAAACTGTTTTCTTAAATCAATGAAGATAGATTTATGATACACTTTCTTGCCAAAATATACGTGTTTATAAAAGATAGGACTGGAGCCAAAGGTGCAATGTGTAGCCATAAAACAAAGTGAGCTAATGCCTAGTGTGGTGACAGACTTGGCTGCATTGCAAGAAAAAAAAAGAAAATTTATACAAAATATGTCTCAATGAAGAAAAATGCCCTTACGTTAAATAATAGCACATTATCCAAATTCTTATTGGAAGTCCATTGGTTCAAAATGAATTTTGGAGTATCAGTAAATTACATAATAATATTAACTTACTGTTTTAGAAGGCTGAAAGGCCCATCCAGCCAACATCCCTTCTCACAGAGACAAGAAAAACTATGTTCAAGAAAAGGGCATTTCTAGGGGAAACCGGCACACTGGTCAAGTCACACCACCAACTTGACCTACCTCCCTCACCTTTTCTTCCCCTTTCAATTTATTTAAAATTAATATACCTTTATCCACCCTTTGGTCTTCCTTCTATTGAAAAAAATAATAATGAAAGCAAATACTGCCAACATTTGGCAGTATTCAGTCCCTGACAGGAAGTCAGTACAGCTTTCTTGCTATTCTACCCCTGGGTTCAGGCACTCTAGGGCCAAAGCCCAAAAACTAATTGGTGTTGTGGTGACACCTAGTGGTCAGTTAAAATACTAGCTCTGCCTGCTTTGCCACCACAGTCCCACCCCTCTGATCTTGTGAGGAACACGGATGCCCTTTTATCTGTCACGGGGCCTCTTCCCCTCAAGCCAAACACCACTGTCCTGTCTGAAGACCCCACTCACACACTGTAACTCCTAAGACAAGATCTCTCCCAAGCTACCTTCCTTCTCCTTCCTCCCCCATTAAAAAAATCCCTGTTCTCAGCTGAGAATAAACAGATAAAACAAGTCCATAGATAGGTTTCCAAGAGGGTTATGAACCCACTGATTGTATGTAAAATGGAGTGACTTGTAGGAGCAATTTTCTGGGGACAAGGTCTACAGCCTGCACCAGATGTTCAAAGGAATTCATAACCTAAAATAGTTCAAAACCACTGGGTTAGAAGGAGAAGGATCTAAGTGTTAAAAATAAACAAACAAAAAACACTTTAAATAAGAAACAACTGTTAATCAAAAGTCCCAGAAATATTTTACTTAAACCGGTGGGTCTTTCAAGAATGTCACCGGGCTGCATGCCATAACATAAGTGAAAACAATTAGTGGCTGATGTCGCTACATGGTATCTACAAGGTAAGTGATGTAATTTTTTAAGTTATGAAAATTCTCAGGGATCACTGTAATTGGAAAGTCTATTTGGAGGCCTAAGTAATAGATAAGACCCAGAGTTTGAAAATAGATTTGAGTATGTAAAAGACAAGGGGAGGATGTTCCAGATGGGGCATGTAGGGAGGGAGCAAAGACTGAATGAAAGACTGGAGTGATCTGGGGTTTAGATCAGAGAGCATTAGAGAAAGCAGAGAAAGCAAACAATAGTACTTGGTTCTCTGTGGCAAAGATTGCTGCCTCTAGCACGTCACTCCCAACCTCAGTAAACACCTGGCTTGCATCCCCTAGACATTTAACTGGTGTGGGGTGTGACCTGAGCTTCCTGAGTTTTAGAAGTTCCCTGGGCAACCCCAATGCTCAGCCAGGGCAGAGAACCCTGCTTAAGCATGCCTGCCCAGGTAATCCCAGTCTCCCACCCAGCCTCGCATATTTGCCTCATCTACACCCCTGGTTTACAGGCTGATGAAGAACCAGCTGTCTGAAGACTCATGATTGTGTTGTTAAATAGTAGGAGAAAGGATCAAAGAGAAGGTCAGCCAATCTAGGACAGATCTCGAACGAACGTCAATGAAAAACAAGCATACTCATTAACCCAGAGAATTCAAGCAGCTCCAAGATAAAATTTTAGATGCTTTAACACAGAAAGAGGGGGGAAGAGGGAGTGAAAGCTACACAGTCACATCCTAACAGTCAACCTGGGAGCACAGAAAACCACTCCTGTGTTGCTCAATTAGCACTTATGGAACCAGTTGTGAACTCAACATGGTGTTCATCAGAAACAACAGCATCAACACAAAGTAAAAGCCACAACAGCCCAGAAAGAACATTGCAGGCTACTTCAGAAGAGCTCAAAGCTTTAAAATACACAAAAATACCTTATAAAAAAATATTGATGAATTTAGCTACTTCTGGGAGATGCTAGTGTTAGAAGCCATCAGATCCTCAGGGAAGCCCCAGAAGTATTTTCTTGCACAAGAAGGAGTTTTAAAGTTTGATTCTGAAAGAAGGCAAATTATCCCAGGTCTCCTCTTGAAAAATAATCTCCTTTTATCTCTTAGGAGGACATGAAATAATTATTAAAGGAAGCCCATCAAAACAATTAATTGAACCAAAGGACCAAAGAATTACATTAAGGGACTGTTCCCCATTAATGATTTGGGTTGCCAGTTGATTTTAGGAGGGAAAAAAAATCCCTGTGGTACTGGCTCATCTGCAAATTACTGCCAGGAAAAACAAAAAAACAAAACAAAACAAAAATCTGCCTTTTATTTCTAAAAGTCCCTCTGGCTTTGGTTCTACATCTGATTAACCATCATCTTCTTAGAGAAGAAGAAGCCAACTCAGAGACCTTTACTCTTCATGCCAGGGCTCAACTAGCAGAACTAAAGCATCAATCCAATTTGTTCAGTAGATACCATCTCAGTATCAACTTCTATTTGCAGCCCAGAGAAACACAGTGACCCACTACCTCTAGTGCAGATAGAACATAGAAACACCTGTGTGTCCATAAACCCAGCAAAGCACCATATTAAGCCAAAATGCTCTAAACAGATCATTAGATCCATACAGAGGACCAGTGACTAGGTCTCCTGAAGCTTCCCACAAAGGGGACTGCATGTTGTAAGTGCCAGTTCTCCTACTTATAAATTAACTTCCTCTTTCTTCTCAACACCTAGGAAAAAACAATCTCTCTTCTTTGCCCAGCCAGGTGGCTCCCTTAGCCATTTTTAATGGGCTGCATTTTAATGTAGTCACTAAATATGACTCTAAACTATTCCATTTCACATTTCACAATCAGCATATACCCTGAGGAAGCCAATGCTATTTCCCTCCTTTCAACCTTAAGCATTCAACAGAACATCTCCAACCAAACCTATGAATAACAGCAGCACAGCCTAGTGACTCAGTCTGTTCCTCAGTTTCATCATCTGAGATATAAACTGAAGATACCCCCATCTCTGTAGATATAATAGAAATGAATATACCAGCCTAGTGCTCCATTTCTAATAGGTAGTATTTCTTTGTAGCATCATAAAATTATGTTTGACAATATTCACTGAACTTGTCATAACTCACTGCCCCAGAAAATATGTTGTACAGGAAAAACTTTTCTACAACAGTCTGTTCACAGAAGACTTCACTTCTGCTGTCACTAAATGTGTGAGCTCCACCCCTGCCCCCATCCATTAATTCTCCAACACCACCTGGGTGTCCTATAGTTTAACTCAGTTCTGACACTACCTGAAGACAGCATCAAATCCCACAGGCTGCCTATAAAACTGGAGGTTCCCAACACCCCCTGGGGTTTGATAATTCACTGGAGTAACCCACAGAAGTAAAAAAAAAAACCAGTTTACTTATTATATATTGGTTTATTGTAAAAGGATACAACTAAGGAAAACCAGGGGCACTTGGGTGGCTCAGTCGGTTAAGAGTCCAACTCTCGATTTCAGCATAAGTCAAGATTTCACGGTTCTGACATTGAGCTCCTTGTTGGGCTCCCCACCAAGCATGGAGCCTGTTTGGGATTCTCTCACTCTCTCACTGCCCCTCCCAAGCTCACTCATACACAGTGCCCATGTCCTCATTCCCTCTCTCCCTCTCAAAATAAAGAAACATTAGTGGTACCTGGGTGGTTCAGTTGGTTAAGTGACTGACTTTGGCTCAGGCCACAATCTCATGGTTAGTGGGTTTGAGCCCTGCATGGGGCTCTGCGTTGACAGCTCAGAGCCTGGAGCCTGCTTCGGATTCTGTGTCTCCCTCTCTCTCTGCCCCTCCCCCCCCACACACACACTCTCTCTCTCAAAAATAAACTTAAATAAATAAACAAACATTTAAAAAACAACAACAACAACTAAGGAACCACCAGATGGAAGAGATAAATAAGACAAGTCATGGGGGAAAGGGCTGAGTTTCCATGCATTCTTCAGGAACACCACTCTCCTACAACTTCACCTGTTCATCCATCTCAGAAACTCTTCAAACTCCTTCAGTAAAGGTTCTTTATGGAGGCTCTATTACATAGGCAGGATTGATTAAATCATTGGTCATTGGGGACTGAACTCAATCTACGGCTACTCTCTCTTACCTCTGGAAGTGAGGAGGGAATGGGCTTAAATTTCCAACTTTCTAATCACGTGTTCGGTTCTTTAGATAACCAGCTCCTAGTCTTAGGTGCTTTCGAAAAATCACCTTATTAACATAACTTGGCTGCAGCTGAAAGGAGCTTGCTATGAATAAAAAAAAGACATTCTTTACACCTTTGTGTCCCCGGGTGGTTTCAGGCACTGGGAACAAACACTAAATATAACACAAGATGTCCCTGTAGCTCTTACCACTTAAGAAATTATAAGGAACTCTGTCAGGAATCATGGATGAAGACCAAAAGTGTATGTCTAGTTTTACCATAGTATCACATATATACAGACTGATCTTTGGAAAAATCACTATTTGTCATATAACCAATTGACATTTCTGGTAATGCTACATTGTTATCAAAGCAACAATCCTCATTTTTAAAATTGTAAGCTATTACGTTGTAATTTTGTTGCTACTTCGGATCTCTAACCAACCTTTTATTTAAATGATGGTGGTTGTCTGTACTGGGAGGGTCAAGGGAAAAAGTGTTGTATTTCACCAAGCACTTAATGACACCCGTGCTCTACCCAATTAAAACAGTATTCTTAAAACACTTTTTAAGTGAAGAAGCATAATTAAATAAACAAGCCTCTACACGGAGAAGAGCCCAGGTGCCAATAATTGTTTTCCCAATTGCTCAGGGGTACTGAGACCCCAAATAGGCATTTGACATAACACCCTCACTTCTGAGTGGAAGTAAGTGGGAAGGGAATTTAAGTCTCTGACTTTCCCAGTCTCTGGGTCAGATAGTTAATCTCTAATCAAATGACAAAAAGGTTTCCTTACTTTATAAAATGAAAATAGAGATGTCTGGCTTAAAAAATACTTTGGTAGGGGCGCCTGGGTGGCTTAGTCAGTTGGGCGTCCGACTTTGACTCAGGTCATGATCTCATCATGGTTGGTGGGTTCGAGCCCCGTGTTGGCTCTGTGCTGACAGCTCAGAGCCAGGAGCCTGCTTGGATCCTGTGTCTCCCCCTCTCTCAAAAAATGAACAAAATGTTAAAAAAACAAAACAAAACCCCCAAAAAAACCTTTGGTAAAAATTCCCCATTTCTCCATCCGTGATATGCTTGTTCACCTTTTATCTTTATATTCAAGTAGGTGGTTTATATATTTTAATCCTTAGGTGCTCTTGTGGTTGGACAGTTTTAATAGTTTCTCTTCTCACCATAAAATCAAAGGTAATTTTGGGGCGCCTGGGTGACTCAGTCAGTTGAGCGTCCGACTTTGGCTCAGGTCATGATCTCTCAGTTCGTCAGCAGCCCCGTGTCAGGCTCTGTGCAGACAGCTCAGGGCCTGGAGCCTGCTTCAGATTCTGTGTCTCTCTCTCTCTCTCTCTGCTCCTCCCCTGCTCACACTCTGTCTCTGTCTCAAAAATAAATAAAGATTAAAAAAAATTTTTTTTAATCAAGGGTAATTTTAAACCTTTCACAAAAATGGCCACTTCCCCAGAAAAAACCATGTTTTATGAAGGGGTAAAATCATTCATAGGAAGGTCACTCTTGATAACACTGCTTTTAAGGCAAGGACCTTGTTCCAATATACTTGTTGTTTAATTGTTTAAAATCTTTTGGAAACCATTTTATAAAGCAAGGAAGCCACTTGTCTTTCAGGTGATAAACTTCTAACGTAACTGGTTTATGCTAGTTAAATTACATATTCATATGTTAAACGTTTGTAAAGTACTCCACAGGAGAATTATTTGCAGAGAGAGCAGGAAGAAAGTGCTTATCTAGTTTCACTTTGCCTTTCCCTCTCCTGACTCCTTATCAGGGCAGTCATCTACCAAGGAGAATGGAAGCAAGTGTGGTCAGAGTAAATAGGGGTCCCTTGGGCCTCATGGAAATTCTGGCAGCAAGCATGCATTCGAAAGGTAACTTGTGATTCAGGTCATAGGTACTCAGAGCCAAGTCCTGTAGCTGAATAAGCATGGCAAGAACAGTCATATAACTGGGACCCGGGAGGGAGGAGCGGGATGGGGGTGGTGGGGATTGAGCCACTGCCAGCAGGTCCATCGCAATATAATTAAGCTGGGACTTGGGGTAGAAGAAGTAGGTCAAAGGCAGCGGCTTATAGTGAGGGGTATTGTGCAAGCAGAAATGAGCAAACGTGAGACAGATCAGAGCCAGGTGTCCTGTGAGCTGGGAGGTTCTGATTAGGGTCTCCCATGCTGAGTGATTGGGGTGGGGGCTGGGGAGCTGGCGGAACCAAATTTAGTACCATCTCCTCCTGAGCCCAAAGCCCATCCCAGCAGTGTACCTTCAACTTCCCAGACAGATCTTGTCTGTGTGGACAAGGTCAGGTCGTGAAGAGATCTATAGTTGGAACCTGTGCTATTGTAACCCTTCCTGCCAGCGTGTAGATACATGTAGAGCAGTGGGAGAGCTCCTCAGCAGGTTTGGAAGACAGCTGTCTGCAAGGCCAAATGCTAAAGATAATTAGGGGAGAGGAGAAATTAGTGAGAAGGCAGAGGGAATATCAAGGGAGAGAAAACACAAACAAGATAAAAACGCATCATTTTACACACAAATATGCAAATAGAAAAAAGAAGAAAGAAAAAGTGCAAAAACAAGCCACTTTGTTCCTAAGCAAAGCAAATCATATTCTTAGCATTAAGCCAAGGGGTAAAAAATGAAGAGAACCCTCACATCACTCTTTTATACTTAATTTTTTAAATGAAAATATACGACAGTGATAAGGTTATAGTAAAACTGATGAACTCGTACATTCCTTGTAAGTTAATCACAACTTTTTTTAAAAGTTTATTCATTTTGAGAGAGAGAACGAGAGGTGGAGAGTCAGAGAGAGAGGGAAAGAGATCATCCCAAACAGGCTCCATGCTGTATGCACTCAGCCCAACATAGGGCTTGAACCCACAAACCATGAGATCACTTACCTGAGCGGAAATCAAGAGTCAGATGCTCAACTGACTGAGCCACCCAGGCTCACCTGCAACTTCTTTTTAAAATACCAATTTGGCAATAAGAATCAAAAGCTATCAAAACTGTCAGTCTTTCACCCAGTAATACTCCTTGGGGGGAATAAATCAAAGGAAAAACTGTCGATATAAAAATATTCACTGAGACGTCATTTTTAGTAGCAATTTTTTAAAATGGGGGCTGAAGACAGTAAATCTTTCAAAACAGAAAAATGATTAATGAGGACACACAACCCAGCAGAATTCTATGGAGGCATTAGAGATCATAATCATGACATCACGTGGCAGCATGAAAACTGCTTGATATGATTTGCCATCTTTATTCAGTATCTCTAGATGGCCACTACTACTAGGTAATAAATGCATACCTAGGACAGAGACCAGGAGGAAGTGGTGGGGGTGAGGGGGACCGACAGTTGATATGTTAGGACCTGTAGAATTGTGGGTGACACTGGTTTCTCTTTAAAATTTTCCATTGTGTGGCTTATTGTGTGTCCACTAAACACATTATGGGTTTGGTAGGACTAGTGATAAAAGCAGAAAAAAAATGAAAGGAGAGAGGGTCTTAAGAACCTTTTAAGCTATTAATCAAACCTTTCTTTCCCCTCCATCTTCCTCCCTTTGTCGAGCTTCCCAGTGGTCTCAGGCTGTGGCCGAGAATCATCACTTGTTGGTCTCCTTGAAGGACCCTTCTTAGGACCAAAACCCAGAACCACTACACCTGCCCCCATTGGCCCTCTCTCACTCGAAGGGCATCACCGTAACCTCAGACCTCATGGCTTTCACCCCAGCTGCCCAGGCCTGGCCTGCCCTTCATGAACTCACAAGAATCAAGTGTAAATGAAAGGGCACAGCACAGTGAGCTGCCTGCTGGCAAAACTTGAGATTTCCCACTACACACCAAACTACAATTAACAGGAAGCAATGCCAAAAACAACAAAAGAGCTTCAAGAATACTGCTAAAATACTCTCCAGTTTTTAACTACATACACATTCTTTTCTGCTCACCCCACCCCATTCTCCCTATTGTACTCAGAAACTCTTCTGAAACCACCAAACTGCAGAAAGACACTAATAGCTACCACTTCATGGCAGGAAGGGGGTGTGCAGAAGCTTCACAGAGACCACATACAGAGCCACTACAGATCACTTTTGAGAAACAGAAAAGCGGTTCTTAGAACCAGAAGGAAAGTAGATAATCCCAGTCCAGGTTACTTAATAGGTATGTGTGTGTGTGTGTGTGTGTGTGTGTATGCGCGCACATATGACAAGGAGGTGGGAGCACAAATGAAGTAAAGAAACAGCTACCAGGTCCTCCAAGGACAGTTTACAAGAAAGAACTCCTCCAGTGTGAACTGATTTGAGGTGCGGTGGAAAGGACCAGTTCTATATGGTTTCCATTGAGCCCTGTAATTCTCTATCTTCAGAAAACTGCCCTCTCCGAAGAGTATTAAGAATTGCCATAATATCACTATCAGTGACTACTCAACCCCTTAGAATGGATTTTCTAGAGAACTAACCCCTACCCACATCCTCCCCCAACAGCTTACAAGCCCCCCTGGGAACCACCTTAATACTTGGGGCAGCAGGGACGGGACTCCAGTTGGGCGTAGAGACCAGCAAGGAAGCCGTGCACAGCCGTGGTCTCGCCTCTGCCTATAAGGACTTACCTTCATGAAAGGCAACGCGATCTCTTCTGTCACAAGGGTTATTCCAGGAATTTCCTATCGTGGGGAAAAAACATACACACAACTGCTAAACCTATCAACCACCACAAACTTGAGCCTTCAGGAAGTGTTTTCTGCACAGACAGAAGCTAAGGGCAGCTCCCAGTTTGCTAACCTCTACTTTAAATAAACCTTGGGGTTTATAAATAACAGTGAACACAGCCCATCTTTTGCCTTGGGAAGGGAAATGTTCTTCAAAGTTATGATTACAATAGATGACAGGGTTTCTGAAGGAAAGGAGAAGACTATTAGGAATACAGAGCAAATAGTTTAATATTTACACATTTCCATTTAAGAACAAATTAGGCAAATTACATTTGCACCATGAAGTGTAATAATCAGGGGGACATGTTCCTTCTTTTTTTTATTGCTTCTTCGTCCCTCTTCTTCTCTTTTGCTTAAATGTATTACATTATAGTTAGCCCCTGCCTCACTAGGAGGAACCAAGATTAATGGGGTTCTTTTTTGACTTTAGCGGAAGATTTTTCTTTACCTCATTCTCCACCATAATTTCAGAAATAAAAAAATCTCCATGAAGAGTTTATACAGCAGTATCACCATGACAAATATGAAAGATATACAATTCACACCTGGAAGACCAAATTATAACATTCTGCTACCTAGTGAGCATTAAAACAAAAATTTCAGGGCACCTGGGTGGCTCAGTTGGTTAAGTATCTGACTTTGGCTCAGGTCATGATCTCACAGTTTGTGAGTTCAAGCCCCACGTTGGGCTCTGTGTTGACAGCTTGAAGCCTGCTTGGGATTCTCTGTCTCCCCCTCTCTCTGCCCCTTCCCAGCTCATGCTTTGTCTCTCTCAATCTCTCTCTCAAAAATAAACATTAAAAAAATTAAACAAAAATTTCAATAAAAATTATAAACTTCCAAGATTGCCTTTCATTCAGTTATTTTGGAAGTGTGTTTCTATAATAATTATGTAGGTTAGACTCTCAACTAGTGAATTCACCTTTTATTTTCTAAAAAAAAAAGATGATATACTAGAAATTAATTTATAAGGTGTTATGTAGAAATAAAATCTGGTATTTATTTAAAACTTAAATGTCCTGGATTTTTACTGACCTACAACATTCCTGTGGAAAGGGGCATCATAGCAATGGAGAAATAAATTTCCAGAATATTCAAGCAACTGAGTTGTCTGCTATGACCACTGAAAGCCAGTGATAAAAATATATTTTGTGTTTCACTTATCACTACTCAGTAGAGAAGACACTTTAAAAAAGCATTAAAATTTTACTACAGGTTTAGGTTATAAATGGCATTTTAAAATAGGTAGAACAAGGATAATTGTTTGCAAAGCACAATTCAGGATTATCTATGTGTAAGAGCATCGTATGTTCTAGTAACTTAAATACAATTCAATTATTTACAGAAATAATCTGTCTCCATACAGATGCATGAAATTAATGTCTCCTACTGTGGCAACTGTTTATTAAGGTGTAGGATTAAGAGCATTTGCAGATTAGAAAAAGCAAAAGTAAATGATTTACATCAGTGCTAAAGATATGCATACACTCAGAAATTTAGGATTAGAAGAGACCTTTAAGGCAACCTACTCTAACCACTGCAAGTTTAGGGCAATGTGGAAAATGCTAAAACAAGCTCAGTAGATGGTGATTACAACTGGGGGTTTTTTACACTGTACTGCTCACAGGACTTGCTGCCATCATTCTATGTGTCTACAAGAGCTCCTCTGCCCCCACAAAGTCATGAGAAATGCAAAGGTGAAGAATTGCCTGTCAAGATGAGCCTGTCATGGGTCATCCAATGAACACATGCTCCATCCTTAAACACAACTCTGGGAATTAGAGGGGTTCCCGGTCCCCACCTGTCAGACACTGAACACAAGAGGATGACAGGGTTGGGTGGAGGGGAAAGGAGGCAGAGACGTGTATTTCCTGACTTTGTGGTTTAACCTGCAAACTTCCTGCTGCATCACTTACAGTCTGCATGTCTATTCACAAGGGTTCTCAAAGGAAACAGTGAGGGCCTGGTGAAGGAACAAGCTCATCTTTTCCTTGTTTTTCTACAGCGAAGCAGGAAAATTTAATAACTCTTTACAGTAAAAGATGGAAGGGCCTTTAGGAAAACGCTACCACTGTGCATACAGAAAATTTAGGAATGAATCAAACACACCTGATTATATTTAGATAGTCTAAATACAAAATGGGCAAGTATCACAATTTATGCCAGTACTTATTTTCCTATGTCTGTGTTACCTAAAGTAAATTTATTTTTCTAAATGCCTTTTTGATACAAACCACTGCCTTGAGACTAAGCATATAGTTCTAACATCTAAATACGAAAGAAGAAACCTTTTTCAGGGGCAGCCTATACATGGTTTTTGCTTTTAAAAAAATGTTCATTTATTTTTGAGAGAGAGAGAGAGACAGAGCACGAGCCGGGGAGGGGCAGAGAGAGAGGGAGGGAGACACAAAATCCAAACAGGGCTCCAGGCTCTGAGCTGTCAGCACAGAGCCCCATCTGGGGCTCGAATTCATGGACCGTGAGATCATGACCTGAGACGAAGTCAAAGTCAGACACTTAACCGACTGAGCCATCCAGGCACCCCATGGTTTTTGCTTTCTGATCCAACAAAAACTCAGTTTACTGCCCCATGTTTAGGGGAAAAGAAACAATATTTTATCTCAGCACTTCCCAACTGAAAAGTAGAGAGGAAGGACCAAGAGGAAGAAAAGGTTGAATGGAGTGAATTTGCTCAGGATTACTAACTTCTACTGATCTTGAAGCTCTACACTTATTATAGATTTTCCTTATGAGGCTGGGAAGAGGTCTTAGTAAATCTACTTAGTAAACAGAGCAGCTTACAAACAATAGCATTGGCCCAGCCCTTCCTCATTAATAAAAACCTAAGAAATATTTTAATCCACCCTAGTTGCTAAAAAAAATTAAAATACCATTTGAAGATGACAGATGAGGCTTAATTCTTAGTCGTAAGAAGAGTAACACATATTCTATACCTTCACCTTCAATTCCATTTTATATAAATACTTTGGCTCACAGCAAGTATTTACTATTATTTTTCTGCCAGAAAACTCCAACTCAGATCCTTATCAGTCAAAAGACAAATGAAATCACAGCCATGGTTACTGTGACAGGGATGTCCTACAAATGACCCATGACGGTCAATCAATTTTAATTACATAAAGAACACAAAGGGTTAACTTACTGTATTCCAAGTGAGCACTGAGGAATATGGCAAAAGTTTATCCATGTTACTGGTCTCTGGACACATGCTCCAATATGAAGAAGCTGAACAGATTTGTGAAAGGAAAGGAAAAAAAAAAAAGACATGGTTTAATAAGAATAAGGCAGTAGACACTGTCATTCACCACAACAAGCAAACCCAAAAGTGTTTTTATTGCCTTATCCTTACCCTGGAAAGCCTAGCTATTATTGTTTCACTTTCACTAAATGTTCAGGTTCTGCTCTTTACAAGGAGAATAATAATAATAAAACTTATTTGGTACTTCTATCTATCCCAGTGATGTTATACCACTTCACATGGAACTGGCCAACACAAAACTGAACTAAGAAAGTTACATCTCACAGGGGAGAAAAAATCACTAATAAGGTTATAGAATGAAGATCATATATCCTATCAGTCTCTGAATGGCCGCAACTTCTCACAGACCATGAGAGAATGAAATTTAATTAGCTGCTGACTGATATAGAGTTAAAAAAAAAAAAAAAAAGCTCCTAACCAACATTTTGACAGATTGAGCCATTATCAATTTACTGTTCTCCCTCCAGTAAAAGGGTCAAGGATTCAACTTAATATGCACCATCAGCAACACCTACCAATTATAAATTCCTGAATGAGGTCAAATGAATGGCAGGCAGAGATATTCTCAGAAATCCACTGAATAATCTTTAAGAAGTGAGAAGACAATTCTGTTAGTATTTACATTTGCACCCTGCCCCCACCACCAAAGAAGTACAAAATATATGCAAATCTTTGGGGCGCCTGGGTGGCTCAGCCACTTTGGCTCAGGTCATGATCTCATGGTTCATGAGTTTGAGCCCCGCATCAGGCTCTCTGCTGTCAGCACAGAGCCTGCTTCAGATCCTCTGTTTCCCTCTCTCTGCCCCTCTCTTGCTTGCTCTCTCTCAAAAATAAACATTAAAAAAGGATATATATGTGTATATACATATATATATGTATACACACATATGCATATACATACATATATACATACATATATATACATACATATATATATGTATACACACACATATGCATATACATACATATATACATACATATATATACATACATATATATATATGTGAATCTTTTAGAATTCTCTATTTTGCTACTGCCAAAGAACACACTCACTTCTACGTTCTCTTCAAGACACATAATGCAAGACTGTAGCTTAAGTAATATGATAAATCAGGTCCATTTTACACATCTTTTTTACTAAATGTCCTTGGTTGGAATCCAAGTAAGGCTTCTTCGACCCCATGTTTGTTTTTGCTAGGGTACATCTCGTTACACCAAAATACCAGTGTGAAGGGCTGTGAGATACAGGAGAAAATCAAACCAAACCACACCACTAAGCTTGGAGGCAGCAGACCTGGGTTTGAATCCAGCTAAGCCATCAGTGTGAACATTGTCACACCATCTAACCTTTGTGAGCATCACTGTATGGTCCTCCCAAGGGCATGCTGTATCAACAACTCCCTCAGTCTCCACAACCATCCTTTCCTGCTGGAGGACTGAAACTCCTTGTTCCCAGCCTTCCAATGAAAGGATACTATCAGGCTTACCTAGCCACAGAGCACTCTCACGTTTCTGCTCCTACCAATAAGTTGCTGTTTTTATTTCCAAACGCATTCATGCTAGTTACACTTATTTTCACAATTAGGTAATTTAATAAAATATTACCATAGATGAGTGAAATATGGATGCAAAAAGAGTGTTGTTTGGTCAATAAGAGTTGAATGCTTTGTGGGTTTTTTTTTAATGTTTATTTATTTTGAGAGAGAGACAGCAAGAGAGAGCGAGCATGCATGCATGAACAAACAGGGGAGGAGCAGAGAGAAGGGGAGAGAGAGAATCCCAAGCAAGGTCCACGCCCTGTGCAGAGCCCCATGCAGGGCTCCATCTCATGACCTTGAGACCATGACCTGAGCCAAAATCAAGAGTCAGATGCTCAACGGACTGAGCCTCCCACGCCATCCCAAAGGTTGAGTCTTTGGAAAGACTCAAAGGCATGTCTAAAACACTTACTAAAAAAAAAATTAGGTATGAGATAACTAGAAAGGATTAGAAAAAAATGGCCCAATATACACAGATTGTTTTGAAAGATCTTCAAAAACTTGCTCTCCTTAGATTAAAAAAAGAAAAAGAAAGTAAGGTTAAAAAAAAAAAGGAAAAAAAAAAGCAAGCAGTAACAGGAAGTCAGAGACAACACATTACTAGCGGTTTTATGTAAGAAAAATAATTGTGAACTCTAACCACTAATATACAAAGAAAGGGTCTTAGTCTACCTCAAAAGACAGGTGAATAAGTGCACATTTTTTTGGTTTAGGTTAAAATGTTTCAGACATCTTTTCTTCAATTACCCAACAACCTGTTGGTCCCAATCAAGTCTAAATGGGCGGGGGGGGGTTCTCCCAACTTCAAAGGATAGCTGTACAATTAAATGACAAAGTGTGTGAAAGTGCTTCTTCAATTATATCATGCAGTGTAAATATATGCTATCTTTATTAAAATATAATAAATATATGCCATCAGATTTAGTTGTTTTGACACTATATATCGTACAGAGACCAGAAGGAAAAGTAGATATTTGAGAAACTATTTACTGTTCACTGAACACTTTCTTGGAATGTTACTAATATAGCTACCATTTTTCACAGTATGGAAAAGATAGTAGTCAAAAGAACAGACATGCTCACAGTCTGAGGTGTAGTTGGGGGGGTCTATAAAAAAGCACAAGAAAAGATATTCAAGTTAGGATGGAGACCATAAACTTCAATTAATTATTACAAACAAAAATGACTTCCATCCATTTCAACCACAAATATATACAGTTGGTGTTGTCCATTTGCCAGTTTTTAAACTTAAGCTACATAACCACCTTGGCTTCCAGGAACCGGCGGTCTCCACCACAGGAGAGCACACAGTGCAACACGGCCATCTTCTCACAGTCTAGCTGAGTGTTCCATAGGAACTGTAATAAATATGACTGGTTGAGGAGTGCCCTATAGAGCTTTCCAGAACACCAATCCAGTACCAGGGACCCTGACAGTGACTGTAAAGGACTATGAGGTAGCATATCAACAACTTCACTGTTTCCTGGTCAAAAAACAAAAAACAAAAATTACATCAGCAAATAAAAGAAACTCTTCTCACCCAAATATAAATGTTGCCAAGACAAACCCAAATGGATCATGTTCATGAATGAAAAATTACAGCCATATCACCATACCTGTCAGAAACAAACTGTGGCAGATTAGGTCTGGATGTTGAATGTTAAGTAGATGAAAAAAATGACCAGGTAAGTAAACAGCCAAGTAATAGTCTGTAGAAGAGAAAGATTTATGTTATCTGCATGTGGCAAGAGCTACATAGGCAAAGATAAAGCCCAGAACTTCACAGCAGCCCTCTTTGTGCCTCTTAAAAACACAAATGTTTTGACCAGTATAAAAATAAGCTGTCTTATATCAGTACATTTCATCTCACTAGCCAGATCTCATTTATTTCTACCTGTGGCTAATTTTCTTCATACATTTAGTCATGGTTATCTTAATTGACATCTGTAATTCCGTTTCTAAGTGAATTGTGGCTTTATATGAACCTAAATGACCTCTGAAAACAAATTAGAAAAAAAAATCAAGCAAGATGAATTCTTCCTTTATTGGATAGTCTGGGAACAGCTTAAAATGGGAATTTCCTTCCTAGTTTCTGCCAGCTTGGGGATGCTCTAAAATTTAGTTTCCTGTGTTTGCCCACTCATTGTCATCATCACTATCATCATCGTCATTTTGTTTAGAGAAACTTTAAATTGATATTCATCAAAACAATCTCTGCAGGCATTCTGATGCTTTGTGAAATACTAATACATTTCCTTGCATAGCTAACTGCTGAGAATTCACACCTTCACAGTCCCTGCATTAGATAATTTTGTACCAAGAACATTTGTACACAGATTGAAGCAAGGTATAAAAATAGGTTTCTGGGGAATGGGAAGGTGGAAGTAGCCCTTGCCAATAATTTTTCTAGGACCTTAGAAAAACAGAAAAATTCATGCAATAGCAGTGAATTTCACATACAAGACACATTTAGATTTTAAGTGAGCCAGCTGGACTCTTTTTTTTTTTTTTCCCTAAGAAGCAAAAAAAAAAAAAAAAATCATTTGCATAGAAGGCATTCAGTGGAAAGGAAGGGAAAGAGGATGTAAAACTTGAATGATTTGACTTAGAAGTGCCCTCTCAGTCACAGGGGATTAAGTGATGTTCAAGTCTATAGCACAAATGGTTGCAATAATGTTCTTATTATGGTAACATTTAAGTAGAAAGACACAAATAATGATATAATAGCACACAGTGGAAAGGGTCTAGGCATCAAATGATCTAAGTTAACTCCTAGTCGTAGCATTTAACCAGTTAATTAGGGTGGTAATTTTGTCCCTGGGAGACAAGGCATTTGGAAATATGTCAGGGTGTTTTGAGTTGTCCCAGTCATTGGCGTGGTAGGTAGTGTCCTACGTGCAGGACACTCTCACACAAAAAGTATTGTTTCATCAAAAATGTCAACAGTACCTGTGGTAGGCCAAATGTTGACCCCCAAAGATGTTCAGGTGCTAATCCCAGAGCCTGTGAATATGTTACCTTAAGTGATAAAAGGCACCTTGCAGATGGGATCAAGGATCTTGAAATGGGGAGAGTATACTGGAACATCCAAGTGGACCCAATGGAACCACAAATGTGTTCACAGGAGGGAGGCAGAGGGAGACTGGACTACAGAGAAAATCATGTGAGGATGAAAGAGATGGGAGTCATGTCGGTCACAAGTCAAGAAATGCTGGCCTCAAGATGCTGCGGGAGGCCAAGGATGAATTCTTCTCCAGAATCTCCAGAAGGAACCATTTCTACCTACACCTTGGCTTAGCCCCTCAAGACTCCAGATTTCAGAATTCTGACTTCCAGATCCCTAAGACAACATTTATGTTGTTTTAAGCCCTAAATTTGTGATCATTTGTTATAGCAGCCATAAGAAACTAACACAGTGCCCCTGACATGAGACACTAAAAGAAGACTGGGTACACATCTCAGCCTTTCTAAGCCTCACTTTCATTATCTGTAAAATGGGGATAACATCACCAAACAGAACTGTTTTAAGGATCAAGATAATTTAAATAACAAACTTAGCATATAGTATTCATTTTTCAAAATGATAGCTTTTTATTTACCAATGTATCTTTCTTATATAGAGGTGTTTGGGATTTATAGAAAACGTCCCCAAAGCCCAATCATTTAGTATTTTAATCAATATAAGCCCCCTTTTAATAGGGTAGCAATCAGGAAAATTGCATGCAATTTATAGGAAAAAATACATCACTCACAAAGCAATACTGTTGTCATAAAAATTACTTCTGGAATAGTTTTAATCCTGGGTATAATTTTGTGCCTATGAGATAAAATGTGTTTAAGAAGGAAAGATAACTTATGTAAGATAGCCTATTTTTACAAAGCTCTAGTATTTCTGCTGGCTCCACGGTCTGAAGACCATAGATTAAATCATGCCTGCCCTTTTTTAAAGTCACTCTCTGGGGAAAAAAAGGAAGGCTACCTTTGACCTCACAAAATGCTAAGGTTATTTTTAGTGGAAAGTTTCCCCTATCACTCTTAGATGGGATGTTGATGTAGCATTCACTACTTGATAATAATCAAGTCTCAGACCCAGGAAACCTTATATTTATCTCTCTTACCACAGGAAGCAGTAGAATCAGGCTTCTCTAAAGTAATTTCCCACAGGTTCAAAGCTCATGTTAACATTTGCCACATACTAGCCCACTCAACCTTAGATACCTCACCAATAGTATCATTCAAAAGAAAAATATTTTTTATGTATTTTCTTATCATTTTCATTCTCATTTTGCCAAGTTCCCTCACATCACACCTTCCTAAGCCTTTGTCATGATAGTAGAAGGACTGGGGAACAGGAATAGGGGAATACATCAAAGAATCATGTGCTCTAAAGCTGAAGCTTTTCTTTTTAAATATTGTCATGTCCCTTGGGTAGGCAAGCAATACTTCTGTTATTTAGTTCTGTGCTAACCTGTTTGTGACCCTCACCCCAAATGACATGCAAAAGCAGCTTTCAGGAGGTTGGTACAATAAACTCCTTCTTTATTTTCTTCATTATAGATTCCATTAATATGTCCCAACCTAACACTCAAGTTCCCTTACCATATTTACTCAATGAAAATCAACACATTCAAGCTGATCTGTAAATCATTTACAGGACTTGGAAGGCTCCAGCAACAGGAAATGGACGATTTTTCAAAGACCTTTGTCCTCTCTACAATCAATAATGAAACTGAGGCTCAGAAGGGCTGAGATGTGTGCCCAGGCTTCTTTCCCACTAAAAACATAGGAAAGCTCACAGCCTGTGTTCTCTAAAAAGGGAGATGCATCCCCCCCCAAAAGGCTGATCTGGATGGAGGGTCACAAATATGTCCATTAGGGTTGGTCTATAAGCCTTGAAAAAGACATAGGTCAGGAAAAAATATATTATAAAAATATTAACTAACTTTACTATTGAACAACAGACAAATTACTAACTAACTTAATACAGTTGACTATTGAACAACAGACAAATTACGGATGCTAATGTGTCCAGAGAAAACCTTCCCCTATCAGGTTTCAGAGAGGTCAGTGATTGTCCTCACAATCCGAGTCCTGAAGAGGTAGGAGAAAATGGGGTGCACAAATGAGATATAAAAGGCTGAGTATCACATGTACTGGAAAGGAGTGTCAGAGCAGAGAGACCCATCTCCCTCTCACTCACCAAGGTTGAGAAAAGTAAGGCCCTTTGTCACATGTGAGTCAACACTCCCAAGAGCAGCAGTGAAGGTCTTGCCGTGCCCTGTGGGTAGAGAACAGGAAGCCAAGAAAAGAATGGTAAGAAACAAAGAGCCGGAATCCCACCCAAGGCTATTACTCTATGTGATACTCTCAACATTTAGGAGCTGTGAAACTGACAAAGCATGTGTCTGACTTCTGGATTTTGTGGTTCCCCATCATTCTCCAAAAACCAGCAGAGAAAATGGATCACAAGTGCAATCACCATCTAGTACTTGTTCTGGGCTTCGAGTATAATATTAGACTTTATAAGATGGGTTGTGCTCAGACAGAAGGATCTGAAGCATTTTGTTGTAATGTTTATCACTTAACATTTATCATAAACAGTCAACACACATATGTTATGTGCATTCTACATTGTACTCTAACAGTAAAGAAAAAATATTAAGAAAAATTGTAAGGAAGAGAAAATACATTTATAGAACTCTACTGTGTTTATCGAAAAAGCCCTGCATGTAAGTGGATCTGTGCACTTCAAATCCACGTTGTTCAAGGGTTAACTGTATTCATCATTAATGAATTTATTCAGGAAACATGTATTATAGACATATAAAGGTATAGAATGTACTGATAAAATTCATTACAAGGTAATAAGTCTTTAAAATTTATCTAACTTGCTACCATTTGGAAAAAGTGATTATGTAAAAGTAAAAAAAAAAAATAAGAATAAATGGCATGTACCTTTATGAAAGTAAAACACTGAATATGTGAATTTTTCCCAAGAGTCAAACTTCGGACTGTAACACACACATAAACTTCCTAGAAGTAAGAAGGTATTTAGTAGAGCTGAAAAGAATAGGAGACAAATAAAAAGTTTCCTAAGTCATTTAACCTGACTTTTATTCCTTTAGACGTTCTGCCTCAACTTAATACAGAGATTATTCCCCAAATCTAGAAATGGTCTATTAATAAGTTAACAAGTTGCTAATTCCACAGTTACTCAGCACACACATAAGCAATGTATTGTGATGAGCTACTAAAGAACAGGAAAATGAATAGAGATACACTCCTACATATGAAATCATGAGTGTCTAGAGAAATTTACAAAGCTTCATAAGATTCTCCTAATATACATGTACTGCCCTGCTCTCTTATTTAGCTTGCCTCCCAGGCCATTACTAATAGCTATAGACCCCAGTTTAACAAAAATGTACCTCTTCTTTACAGAAAGTTTCCAGTCTTCTTTGTTATCTGGAATGGAAGGCAAACTGGGCCAATAAAAGCAAATGTGTGTTGGGACCATGCCCACACATATTTGGGTCACCAAGAGCCTTGGTCCAAGGGCAAAGAAGAGTTCGTGGCACAAAGCAGTCCTCCCAGATGAGCCCTGACTGCCTTTACTTACCCCATCACTCCAGAACACCCTCAGCCTTCACCCCTCCTTCAGTGTGTAATATGTCCATCATCTCTAGCAGCTGTTGCTATGTGGATAGACTAGATATTCTCATCAAAGACCTACCATTGACGGCATTATACAGAAACTGATACTTCCAATGCTAATGTTTATGTGATTACCCAAAATAGGAGATTTCCAGGAGGAAAGGAACTTAACAAGGAATCTGGAAACCTGGGTTCTGGTCCCAGAACTACAATTAGCTAGCCATGTAAATTCAATCATTACTTCAGTGAATAGCAGTATTTCCTCTGTTATACTTCACTAGGTCCTTTGTCAAAGAATCAGGGTGGCCCCCCCCAAAAAAAGCGCCAATTTTCTCTAAGAAGGCTGTTCAAAGACATATATGAGAATTTTGTTATAATATTTATCATTTGTGACTATTTTTAATGACATTTAAAACTGCACCATATTGTTAGAAGTACATTTTATTGCAATATCTTAAGTACAAAAGAATTTAAAAGAGTAATTTTATCAGATAAAAATAGTAACAATTCTACTAGATATAAAATTACTGTTATGGCTACTGAGTATACAATAATAGCTTTTCTTTAAAATTACAGCAGACTAAGAAACCAAGTAACACTATACTAAAGCTTAAACAAAAATAGTAATTATAACAGTTAAAAAAGTTCTATGTACCACTTGGACTATTTTTATAAAGTAAAGATACTACCAGCAAAAAACTACTGGTTTACCCTGTCCTTTTATGTTCTATGATCACAAGGAGAAAGAAATTTTCAGCAAACATAGTTAAAAATTTAGCCTCTCTAGTAATTACAAAATAAAATCTTTTTTAAAGGCACCATATTTTTTCTTTCAAATTAGCAAAGTTTTTAAAATGATAATCAATTCTGTCAAGGGAGCAGTAGGAAAAACATTCTCAAATAAGAAGGAAGTTGCTACAACCTCTCTGAAACACAGTTTTGCAGAGGATTAAATATATTCACACCTGTCGACCCAAATTCTTCTTGTAGGAATCTATCCTGTAGCATGAACATGAAATGTCCACAATAAAGAAGATGATATCCCCCCCTTCTAGCAAAATCCTCTACACCATCCTTTAGAGAATGGAGGTCATCATTTTTCTTGTTTTGCAGAAAGTTGAAGTGAGATGTAAAATAAATGTACCCAATTACATTCACCAGGAGCCATCTTCAGATCTCATAAGCAAACGTTTCCAAATAGTTACTAGGTTGTGGCTTAGTTACCCTTCCCTAGCCCAAAGGTGGGAAAAATAATAAAGACACAGCAAGGTGACACGGGTGTGCACCGACTCTGTGAAGCTTGTCCCATGGATAGAACTTTCTTTGATAATGGAAATGCTTTATATCTGTTGTCCAAATTGGTTGCCACTAGCCACATGTGGCTATCGAACACTTAAAATGTACCTACATAAAAACAAGGATATCAGAAAATTTTTGGATGGTATCTATGTTTTTGAAAAAGGAACAGTTCAGCAGGCTGATGAATAAAATCTAACTTGTCTAGCTACAGAAATACCAAGATGCCAGACGATTTATCAGACTTGTTTGTGAATTTTAAAGATGCAATAAAAGCTGTATTGATTTGGGGAAAATTTTTTTAAATAAAATGTAGCTACTGTGACTCTTTTCTGTTTAACTTTAATAAATGTTAATAGTTACATGTGGCTAGTGGTTGCCATACTGGACAACACAGCAATGGAGCACTGGTTCTCAACCTGGAAAGCATATTAAACTCGCCTGGGGCTTACAGATTCTCAAACCTCCCCTTCAATCAACTGAAAAAGAATCTCTGAAGGTGAGACCCAGGCATCAGTATTTTTAAAATGTGCCTGGGGCACATTAAGTTCTCTAAACTTCAGTTTCCTCATCTATAAAAGAAAATATAGAACCTACTTCATATAGTTCTTACATAGGAATTAAATGAGATGTATGTATAAAGCTCTGCCAAAGAAGTTATGTCTGGCTATAAAGGTTAGCTGCGATTATGATTATTCCAGAATGATTCTGCTGCTATTTACAAGTTGGGGGAACTCACTTGGGGGAAGTCAGAGTTTCAAAAAAAAAAAAAACAACAACAACAAAGCATGCTCTTAATGGTGTATCCAGAAAGAGATGTTTAATAAATATTCATCAATGATGAAGATAAAATCTCAGAGTTGGCTAGCCTTTGGGAAACTATTTGGACAATGAAAGCTATTATGGGCAAAGTTTTCCAAGGGAAATTATCTCATTGTAAAAGGCTCTATAAAATGCTAAAACACAAGACTAATTCTGGGAACTTGTGAAGGGCAACTCTTGAAATTATATGAACAGGAAAAGAGAATTTACACTTTTCACCCCTCACTACCTCCCAGTAGGTGGTGCACAAGAAAGAATACAGCCACTGACTGAAGTACAGCTATAGAGTGGACTATTAGGAAAAGAATATTTTCCTTCCTTCACTGCTTTAGGAAGTCTCTGATTTACCCTCCTGCTATAAACTCTCTTTAAAAATCTGCATTAATTATGGGGTGCCTGGGTGGCTCAGTCGGTTGAACATCCAACTTTGGCTCAGGTCATGATCTCACAGTTCGTGAGTTCAAGCCCCACCTCAGGCTCTATGCTGATAGTTTGTGCCTGGAGCCTGCTTCGGATTCTGTGTCTCCCTCTGTCTCTGCCCCTACCTTGCTTGCACTCTGTTTCTCAAAAATAAACAAACATTAAAAACATTTTTAAAAAATCTGCATGAACTCAATCTTAATACATAAGTGGCAGCACTTTTGCCCACCATCACCGCTCATGAGCACCCCCATCATCCAGATTTTCAGCTCTAATTCCTTGGAAGGTAGTGGATTTCATTTCTTAGGGCAGGAAAATTCAGGACATAGATGCTTTTGAGCATGTAACAAGCAATGCTGAAAGGACAGAGTAGCTCTTAATGACCAATATGGGACAAATGAACACGAAACATTATTATGGCATCAGTGATGTAAGATTGGGTTTGTTTACAACCCTGAGTCTGATCAGCATTCACTTCATGAACCCTGTTCTCTGGTCTCCACATCCGAGGAAAATTAAGCTCTCTGGTACAGAGGGAGCCATATAGGGATTAGCCTATCTGTTCCCTTCTCCATTCCTACTTCACTGAACTAGGCTTTTGTTTGGTAACTGCAAAGGTGAAAAATCATTTTTATGAGCAATTTGGGAAATACATGAGGTGACAGCTTGAGTTAAAAACCAAAAGGATGCTTCCTGGCTTGTTTGCATCTTACATCAGGACGTATCCCATTTGAAACAGGCTTATTTGTATTTCGAAGCTGACTGTGAAGAACAAGGCTCATTTTCTACTGTCCTAGACATTGCTGGGAAAGGAAAAAAAGCAGACTCTTCCCCTTCTGGTGCAGATAAACCCAACATTTTATTGAATAAGATACATCATAGATCACCCATCTGTAAGTTATAGCTGCTACTGTTCGTGAGAAATTCCTATGGGAATAAAATGAAAAGGAATAAAAGCTTCAAAGAATGAAAGCCTAAAATGATTGTTTATATTTGGCAGATTTAAAATAAAGCACCAGGGAAGAGCCTACCCAGGTCCCTCCACACGAGCTCAGGATCCCGTTACCTCCCACCTTCCGAGCAAATTCGTTGTACCAGTGATTCCTCCCTGCTGTGTGTTGTCATCTTTTCTCTTGCCACTAAATACCATGTAAGCATTCAAGCATACTGGAGTCTCTACCATCCTCAAAAATAATACTCCCTAAATCTTGCTACCCCTTCTAGCTGCTGCCCCTCTCATGTCTATACCTGCTATGATTTTTTTTCACCTCCCATGTGCCACTACCCAGCACAACCAGGATTTCGCTGCAATCACCCACAGTAACCTCCATGCTGCCAGACCACACGGACTCCGCCGCTTACTGCCTAGTAACAGTTAGCCAATTTCCCCTTTATAAAACCCCCCTCTGCCTTTGGCTGCTATAGTAAAACAACTGCTTTTCCCCTTCTCTCTCCAGACCTTCTTTTTCCTTTTTCTTTGGATATTCCACCCAATCTTTATATATTTGGCTTCTCAGATGTTATTCCTAAACTTCTTCCCTTTTGACCCTATACCCCTCCCATGACTTCAAATGCCAACTGCAGACTTAATGACTTCCACATTTATTCATGTCCAGTCCCGACCTCTCTTCTAAGTCCCAGATCTCTTAGTTAACATGTCCAAACAACCCTCACAATCTCTCTTTCTAAGCCTGACCTAAACCACTATACCTCAGTAAATGGCACCACTGTTCACCCATGTGAGAAACCTGAGAACCATTCCTTTCCAGCTAATTGATAGCAAGTCTTCTCAGTTCCATCTCCAAATGCATCTCAAACCCACCAAATTACCACCTCTGCCATCCTAGTTCAAGCCATCCTCCTCCCAAATGTACGACCATAACCTCATCCTAACTGCTCATCTCCCTACTTTTTCTCTTGCCTCCTCCTATCCATTCTTCACACAGCAGCAAGCGATCTTTTAAAAATACATATCTAATCACATCACTGCCTGCTTAAAACACTTCGGTGAAGGGGCACCTAAGTGGCTCAGTCGGTTATGTGTCCGACTTTGGCTTAGGTCCTGATCTCATGGTATGTGAGTATCTGTCAAGTGCAGAGCCTGCTTGGAATTCTCTCTCTCTCTCTCTCTCTCTCTCTCTCTCTCTCTCTCTCTGTCTCTTAAAATAAATAAATAAAAACTTAAAAACCACAACATTCAGTGAAGGAGCATCAAGGAGTGCCAAGTAAAAAGCTGTTGGGGACTAAGGCAGTCACATGATACTACAATAGCTCACAGGTTACTCCTGCAAAAATTAAAATGTACCTTTTAAGGGAGACAGGCAGTGGTTACCACGTGACCAAATGACCAAACTTAGCATCACAAGTAGTAGGACATCTTGACATTATGTGCCTCCCCATCTGGTGCGAGTAAATTTCACAATATTACCCATGAAGTATTCTTATGAAAAAATTTTAACTTACGTGTAACGATGCCTTTCAGTCTAATTATCAACATACAGAGAATGTGGAAGACAGAGGAAGACGTTAAATACTTCCACAAGGAAACAGACAAATCCAGAATGCAGGGTAACTGGCCTGGACACTTCAAAATATCAATGTTGTAGGGGAAAAAAAATACAAAAAAACAGGGGGCGGGGACAGAGGATAGGAGGAGGGGAGTGGTCTACATTAAAAAACACTACAAAGACATAACCAAATATAATAACAAATCTTCATGGAATCCTGACTTTAAAAATGATGCACACCACATATATTCATTTTTATACATACACACAAATATATAACACATATACAAACATATATAGAAATCTAAACACATATAGGACTTTTCTGAAATAATTATGGAAATTTGAATATGAAATTATTACTGATTAGTGCAATTCATTTTTTTCAGTGATAATGGAACCGAGGTTATGTTAAAGAGTGTCCTTAACCTAAGGAGATACATGCTAAATAATGTACTGGTAAAGTGTCAGGGTGTCTGGAACTTACTTTTGAATGGCTTAGTCAAAAGGAAGAAAATGGTACCTGTGTTTGGGGAGAGTGATCAAGCAAATACTGTAAATGATACAATTAAGTAAAAGGTACATGAATGTTCATTCTGTCCTTGAGACTTTCTGTAATGTTTGGGCATTCTCAAAATAAAATGTCAAAAGAAGAAAAAAAGACCTTTAATGACTTTAGACTCAGGATAAAAATATAAAGTCGTTCATGGTCTGCAAGGCCCTACGTAACCTGGCTCAAGCCACCTCTCCGCCACAGTTCTCTCCCCCTTGCTCCCTCTACTTCAGTCACACTGTTCTTAGCTCATTTACACCCTCCAAGTCTCACGTGAAATATCCCTGCCTTCCTAAACTCTCAAGACTGGTTTATGGAGGGACTTTGTGCCTGAGAGAGACCTGGGATGAACAGGAAAAACTGGGAGAGACTAAGAAAGAGTGAGGTGGGAAAGCAGACACTTTTCAGGACTAAGACAGAACGTGCTGGAGGGTAAGAGCACAGGGACAGACTAGCTGAACTAGAACTTATTTGAAGATATTAGTACCTTCTATCATACACTCTCATGACTTCCTAATTCCTACAGTTTATCAAGATTCTATTGAAATACTCTGTGTGCACTTATTTAATGTCTAAAATTCAAATAGTGGATTTTACTAATGAAAACTAGGTCATTTTTTCTCATCATCATTTCTCCAATACCTAGCATACGGTAAGTCTCCATAAACATTGGCTTAGTGAATACCACATAATCTGGTTTTAAAGGAATACAGTTTTATTCCAAGTGCTACTTAACTCAGTGGTAACTGTCTACTCAAGCTAGGGTATTAAAAATGGCTATCAAATTTAGTTATTAGTGTTGACTTTGTAGAGGCTTACAGTACACTAATGACTTTATGTCAAGCTTTGATTGCTAGCTCAGTAAGTTCTAGAATGGCTCTTAAAGCAGCCTGGTACATAGGTTTAGAGTCCAAATATATTAGTAGGCCTGACACAAAAAGCATCCTCATAATTGTATGACATTTGTTAAAAGACGGAACAGGTGAGAAAATGTAGATTGATTACATATGAATCCATCCCCTCTATTAAAAAGCACAAAAAAATAACCCTGCTGACTGTGGCTTCCTTTATGCAGACAACAGATGTATAAAATTGGAGTGGAGAAGATAATTTGATACACTGTATAAATATCCATAGGATCACTTATGTAAGATTGTGGCTCTATTATATTTTAAGGATCCATATATCTAAACAATGACTAAATTTTTTGTAGAACTCAAGTATAATTGAATAAATTGATAAATATAATCCTGGTTCTACCTGTATGGTTGGTAAAAACGCACAGGGTCAGGTGTTTCGATAAGTTCTCTTGGTCTTGAAGATCATCACATCCAAAGTTTACAAGTCTAAAAACATAAAGCATAAGAAACTGTGAATGCCTTTAAAAATTAGTTCTCTTGGGGTGCCTGGGTGGCTCAGTTAGTTTTGGCTCTCTTGGTTTTGGCTCAGGTCATGATCTCAGTTTGTGAGTTCAAGCCCCATGTTAGGCTCTGTAGTTGGCAGTGTGGAACCTGTGTGGGATTCTCTCCCTCTCTTCTCCGCCCTTCCCCTGCTCTCTCTCTCTCTCCCTCAAAATAAATAAATAAACTTTAAAAAAAACTAGTTTCCTCTTTCACTTAACACAGGGAGCATTGAATAATGGACTATGTTGTAAACTTGAAACTAACATAACACTGTGTGTCAACTACACTTGAATAAGAATCTTTTCATTGCTTTATATTTATTTGCTTCCTTATTTATTTATTTATTTATTTATTTATTTATTTATTTATGAGAGAGGAAGGAAGAAGGGAGGGAGAGATGGGCAAAGAGAGTTAGAGGATCCCCAGCAGGCTCTACACTGTCAGCACAGAGCCTGATGCAAGGCTTGATCCCACAAACCATGATATTGTGACCTGAGCTGAAATCAAGAGTTGATGCTTAACTGACTGAGCCACCCAGACACCCTTAATAGGAAGAATTTTTTAAAAATAAAAAATAAAGTTCCCTCATAAAGGATAGTAACTGCTATAACATACCCACCAAGGTAGAGACTTGTTCCTGAGAAATTTAAGTAGATAATGTGGGCCTTTTTGTTTAAAAGTTCTATAAAACTGGGAATGCAAGCTGGTGCAGCCACTCTGGAAAACAGTATGGAAGTTCCTCCAAAAATTAAAAATAGAACTACCTTACGACCCAGCAATTGCACTGCCAGGTATTTATCCAAGGGATACAGGTGTACTGTTTCCAAGGGGCACATGCATCCCCATGTTTATAGCAGCACTATCGACAATAGCCAAAGTTTGGAAAGAGCCCAAATGTCCATTGATGGATGAATGGATAAAGAAGATGTGGTAATATATATATATATATATATATGTATATATATATATATATATATATATATATATATATATACATATATATATATATACATACACATACATACACACACACACAACGGAGTATTACTCAGCAATCGAAAAGAATGAAATCTTGCCATTTGCAACTACGTGGATGGAACTGGGGGGTATTATGCTAAGTGAAATTTGTCAGTCAGTGAAAGACAAATATCATATGACTTCACTCATATGAGGACTTTAAGAGACAAAACAGATGAACATGAGGGAAGGGAAACAAAAATAATTTAAAAACAGGGAGGGGGACAAAACAGAAGAGACTCAAATATGGAGAACAAACTGAGGGTTACTGGAGGGGTTGTGGGAGGGGGGATGGGCTAAATGGGTAAGGGGCACTAAGGAATCTACTCCTGAAATCATTGTTGCACTATACGCTAGTTAATTTGGATGTAAATTTACAAAAATAAAAAATAAAATTAAAAGAAAAAAAGTTCTTTAAAAACGTGATCCAAAAAAAACCCCAACCAACCAAACGTAGAAACCCAGGAGGCACCTGGGTGGGTCAGTTAAGTGTCCGACTTCAGCTCAGGTCATGATCTCACAGTTCCTGGGTTCAAATGTCTCATCAGGCTGTGCTGATGAGATTCTGTGTCTTCGGACCAGACATCGGATTCTGTGTCTCCCTCTCTCTCTCTGCCCCTCCCCCACTCACGCTCTGCCTCTCTCTCAAAAATAAACAAACATTTAAAAAAGAAAAAAAAAAAAAAACCAAAACCAAAACCCTACCACACAGAAATGGCATGGTCCTGGCAATAGAGAAAAAAATACATAAAAACAGAAGTTGAAAGTGATGTAACTTTTTTCTAATGAGAGTGCTGCATATACTGTTTCAAACTAAGTACAACTGAGTGTTCCTATTTGATGAAATAAAGCTACTGAAATATAGAACAGTTTAGGGTTATCAGTAGTCTAATTCAAGACAACTTTCATTTCTTCTGTGCACTAGTGGGCTTCTGCCTATTTTTTCAAAAGTGTTCATGTTTTTATTATGTGTAAAATAGTCTGGGGGAAAAACGCTCACCTTTTGTGTAAAAAGGAAAACAAATAGCAACACAACAGATAAAACTGAGCTACAATCCTCTTTGATGGCAACAAGGAAAGGGTTTTGATGTTGGATTCTAAATGCAGCCCTCCCTGATTCATCAAATCCTTTTATTGAATCACAGGGAGAAGAGCACTTCCACAGATCAAAATAAATGGAAACATCCTACAGAAATAAGTGGCTACAAAAATCAATGTGATTGACTTTACATGAAAAACCCTGTGTTTGTGCTTGATAAAGTCGTTTATGTTCCCTATAGAGGACAGAAATCTAAAAAATCACACACACACACACACACACACACACACACACACACACACACACACGGAATACTGAACTGTCCTTTTATCTGTATACCACAGATTAGGTATAAGTATAAACATTCTGCCCACAAGTGTCTATAAAAATTAGTTGTAAGCTATGAATAACTTACTTAAATCCTGAGTCACTTAATGTTATATCCAAGGGTGCTTCAAACTGTCAAAAAAATCATGGGAAAATAAACCAAAAAACAACATTAAGCGTTGATAGTTCTGAGCCCAGAGCAAGTCTGACAATGCTGTGCTTGCCTTTTGATGAAGAACCTATTTATTTAACCATCATTATCTTCAGAGATTATCTCCTAAATTCACAGCACAGGAAGTCCACTGGAAATATTCTGGCGTTTACATACAATCACAAGCTTGGTGTATATTTATTTCTTAAAGGGCTAATACTTGGCAAACTTTGCCTCGGATCTGAGTATCATAAATAGGTTATATAATAAGCCAGTCAGTAGGGGTAGACTTTTACAAGACACAGATGACCATGTACGGAAGGAAAGACTGGGTGTCTTTAGAAGGAGAATGAGTTTAAAAAAAAAAAGGCAGGAGGAGTAAATGAAATTCTTGTAACAGTATGATATCAATCTATATTAGACACCAATATTAATCCTAGGGAAGAAGAATAACATTCTATCCATCACAGGTAAAAGATACTTATAATTCCTCCTCATGAGACTAGCATTCCAAATGGCTTTGCCAAGAGTGATGCTAGATTTTTACTAATCAGACTATACACTCTCATTGACATTTTACTTCATACTCAAATTCACTATCCTCACAAGTCTTTTTGGGTCAAATGACTTGTAATTATTTAAAGCTATCTACTATAGATAATTCCTATTACCTTCTACTAGACCTCACTTATATACTTGTTCCTTTAATGAGAGACATTCAGTTAGCAGAAATTTCCTATGTGCTCTTCTAATCACCTATATTAATTGTATATATTATAGAGTTGAAGCCTTAAGAGGCAAGAAATGTGCTACTTGTTCATACAAGTGACTAATGCAACAAGAAGTCTAAGATGCTCTTTCTGATAATAGCTCTCTTTAAACGGAGGCCATGCGTTATAAAATTTCCTATAGTCCAATCATTCTCTAGACTTACCATTAAGTTAAACTTCTCATCAGCAGAAAACTGGAGGCATTTTAAAATACTCCTTGATTTCTAGAAGAAAAAACAGGATAAATGACAAATCACAATTTAAAAAAACAATAAAAACACTAGTAAAAAAAAGAAAAAGAGAGAGGGAGAGTGAAAAGGAAGCAACCAAGAAGCAAACAGTGATGAAAACCTTTTCACGTTTTTAATAAACCTTTGTTGACTTCCCCATTAATGAAAATGCAGTAATTATAACAACGATAATGTGAAAATTAAATTGTTCCTGTGAAAGGAGGCCAGTGGACTCATTTTTACCTTTAGGTCAATGTAGTATAATCTCTGCTCTGACATATCCCATTGAGCCCAAACAAAATCCTCAGCTACTCTCTCTCTCGGGAGATGACCAGAGTCTTTAATTACCTAAAGAGGCAAAGAGATTTTAGAAATAAGTAACTATTTTAAAGGAGACCATATCTGGATTTCATTATTATTCTGCATATTCTATCTTTATAATACATACAGATATTTCCACGGTTTATTTTTCGCAGTCCCTGATCCCCAACACATATACATGGAAAGCCTTTCCAGAAAAGATTTAAGGCATTATTTCATTACTTACTCTTTCCAACCATTTTATAATAAGCAATATTATTCTTGTCCCTAGTTTGCCAGATAGGCCAGGGCTGCTGAAGGCAAGGCCACACCTACCACAAATCAATACCTAGGCTAACAGAAGGTTCAGAGTTTCCCATTCTGCACCTAATCCACTCAGGTATCTGCAGACAAAAGGACTTTACTACCAAAGGCAGCAGCTGTGAGGCCAAGGAAAGAACTCAGGCCTAGGGGTGAGGGGTATTGGGCAACAATCCCAGATCGGCCATAAAGTATTCATGCCATGCTTCTTACTTTTATCTCTTCCACAATGAGTATGGTGATACTGCCCATCCTTCAAGCAATACTTTACTACACATCCTTCAAGGCCTAACTTAGGCACTGCCTCCTGTACAAAGCCCTCCTTCACCTGTCCCCAAAACCAAGGCAAAACTCACTACCTCTGTATTTCTATGGTACTCTGGCATATTTCTTTCTTTTTTTTTTTAATTTTTAATTTTCAAGTTAGTTAACATAGAGTGTGGTCTTGGCTTCAGGAGTAGAATCCAGTGATTCATTCCTTTCATACAGCACCCAGTGCTCATCCCAACAAGTGCCCTCCTTAATGCCCATCACCCATTTTCTCCACCCCCATCGACCCTCAATTTGTTCTCTGTATTTAAGAGTCTCCTATGGTTTGCCTCCCTCTGTGTTTTTATCTTATTTTTCCTACCTTCCCCTATCTGTTAAGTTCCTCAGATTCCACATGAGTGAAACCATGTGATATCTGTCTTTCTCTGCCTTATTTTGCTTAGCATAATACCCTCTAGTTCCATCCACATTGTTGCAAATGGAAATTGTTGCAAATGGAAATGAAATTCTTTTTCATCACCAATTTGTATTCCTATATGCATGTATATGTGTATGTATACACACCACATCTTCTTAATATATTCATCAGTTGATGGACTTCTGGGCTCTTTCCATAATTTGGCTATTGTTGATAGCACTGCTGTAAACATTGGGGTGCATGTGCCCCTTCGAATCAGCACTCCTGTATTCCTTGGGTAAATTCCTAGCAGTGCTACTGCTGGGTCATAGGGTAGGTCTATTTTTAATTTTTTGAGGAACCTCCACACTGTTTTCCAGAGTGGCTGCACCAGTTTGCATTACACCAACAGTGCAAGACAGTTCTCCTTTCTCCACATCCTCGTACTTTGGCATATTTCTATTACAGTTACATTTAACTAATCGTATAAGTCTACCCCAATGAGTATGCACTGCCCTTCAACACCTTTATATTTTCAACAAAATTCTTAACTTTGGGGAGCCCATCTTATTTCCATTTTTTCTGAAATTTGTTAAATTAGGAGAGATTTGGGGACTTACAGAGGAATATACTGGCAAGAAAATGATCATCAGAGTGTGGCAACCCAAGTTCACATCTCAATTTTGCCCCTCTCTGGGGTTACCTCACCTCTGTGAGCCTTGGCTGTATTCTCTGTAAACATGGGGATAATGACAACACTGCCTACCTATTGCAGGATGTGATGAATGCATGGAACTGCACACTGCCTTAAGACGCTGTCATCCAAGCCTTTAAAGAATAAGGGCAATGATGCTTCACAGAAGGGCACAAAAGGATGGAGTGCTGAGGCCACACTGTGTTGGCTGCTGACAGAGGCCCTCACTCTGCAGTGTCTCTCGTGGTTCTCAGCCCCTCTTCTAACCAGCCAGTCCTCTGTCTATACCCACTTCTAGTCTTGTTTATTTCACTGACCTGGAAATCCTAGAGAATGCTCTCCTCTAAACTCACAGTGCTGGCTTTCAGATTCTACCTTCACCTTTCCTCTCTGGTCTCTTTTCTAACCACTAGCCCTGTCCGTGCCCTGTCATCCATGCCACTGTGGCCCAGAGCTCCAACCACTTTCTATGGTTGTCTCTGACTACTTTCTAGTCATTTTCCAGCCAGCCTCTTGAGATTTCAATCATAGATACATAATTAATAAATGACATTTTTCATTGCAATGTTGTTCATATAACTTTAAAATTAAAATCTTCAGAGAAGATTGTTTTGGTGAAGACTATTTAAATAGTGAAGGAAATAATTTCTAATACCAATAATATATTATTATGTTACATTAATTGTCAAAAAAAAGACAACTCAATAAAAAAACAGACAAGGATATAATTAGGCAATTTTCAGAAAAACAAATTCACATAGCCAGTAACATTAAGGGAAATACAAATTAAAATAATGATATCAACTTAAACCCATTAAAGTGGAAAAATTTTTTTAAATCTTTATTTATTTTTGAGACAGTGCAACAGGGGAGGGGCATAGAGAGAGGGACAGAAGATTTGAAGTAGGCTCTGTGCTGATAGGCTGACAGCAGCAAGCCTGATGTGGGGTTCGAACTCATGAACCACAAGATCATGACCTAAGCAGAAATCTGATGCTCAACCAACTGAGCCACTCAGGTACCCCTGGAAATTTTTTTTAAAAGGCAAATGCAGGTGCACCTGGGTGGCTGAGTTGGTTAGCCATCTGATCTTGATTTCAGCTCAGGTCATCATCTCCTGGTTCCTGGGCTCAGGCCCCACACCAGGCTCTGCCCTATCAGCATGGAGCCTGCTTGGTATTCTCTCTCTCCCTCTCTCTCTGCCCCTCGCCTGCTTGCACTCTCTCTCTCTCAAAATAAACATAAAAAAATAAAAATAATAAATAAAAGGCAAATGTGGCTATGATTGGTATGGGTAGAGGGAAAGCATTCCCTTACACATTGCTTGTAAAACTGTGAATTGTTACAAGGTGTTTTGGAAAGCAATCTTAGCAAAATCTGTTGAAATATATTAAATGCATACATCCATCAACCCAATTATCCCTCCCTGAGGATTTAACCCAAAGAAATATGTGTACCATATATATAAAGCTATGAAAAACATTTGAGATGATTTATAAAACAGATTTTTAAAAAAATTTTAACATATATTTATTTTTGAGACAGGGAGAGACAGAGCATGAACAGGGAAGGGTCAGAGAGAGGGAGACACAGAATCTGAAACAGGCTCCAGGCTCTGAGCTGTCAGCACAGAGCCCGACGCAGGGCTCGAACTCACGGACCGCGAGATCATGACCTAAGCCGAAGTCAGACGCTTAACCGACTGAGCCACCCAGGCGCCCCTAAAACAGATTTTTAAAAAGTGGCCATCCGACAGAGCTCAGTTTGGCGGGGAACAAAGGCGCTCACCAGCGCCATCTCCCTCGCCCATCCCCCAGCCAAAATCCCAAAGGGAACCAGTTCCTGCCAGGGACTTGCTTGCTCCACACAAACACCCAACGCTGTGCTTCTGCAGAGCCACCCCTCCGGCAGCGGGTCTGACTCCCTCCCGCTGCCACAGGGCCCCTCCTGAAGTGGATCACCTAAGGAGAAGCGAGCTAAGCCTGCCCCTCCTGCCCCCGTGCACCTTGCCTACCCACCCCAGCTAATATGCCAGATCCCCAGCACCACAAGCCTGGCAGTGTGCAAGTAGCCCAGACGGGCCACACCACCCCACAGTGAATCCCACCCCTAGGACAGGGGAAGAGAAGGCAAACACCAGTCTAACTGTGGCCCCAGCGGTGGGCTGGGGGCAGACATCAGGTCTGACTGTGGCCACGCCCACCAACTACAGTTATACACCACAGCACAGGGGAAGTGCCCTGCAGGTCCGCACCACTCCAGGGACTATCCAAAATGACCAAATGGAAGAATTCCCCTCAAAAGAATATCCAGGAAATAACAGCTAATGAACTGATCAAAAAGGATTTAAATAATATAACAGAAAGTGAATTTAGAATAATAGTCATAAAATTAATCGCTGGGCTTCAAAACAGTATAGAGGACAGCAGAGAATCTATTGCTACAGAGATCAAGGGACTAAGGAATAGTCAGGAGGAGCTGAAAAACGCTATAAACGATATGCAAAATAAAATGGAAACGACCACTGTTCGGATTGAAGAGGCAGAGGAGAGAATAGGTGAACTAGTAGATAAAATTATGGAAAAAGAGGAAGCTGAGAAAAAGAGAGAGAAAAAAATCCAGGAGTATGAGGGGAAAATTAGAGAACTAAGTGATGCACTAAAAAGAAAGAATATACGCATAATTCGTATCCCAGAGGAGGAAGAGAGAGGGAAAGATGCTGAAGGTGTACTTGAAGAAATGATAGCTGAGAACTTCCCTGAACTGGGGAAGGAAAAAGGCGTTGAAATCCAAGAGGCACAGAGAACTCCCTTCAGACGTAACTTGAATAGATCTTCTGCACGACATATCATAGTGAAACTGGCAAAATACAAGGATAAAGAGAAAATTCTGAAAGCAGCTAGGGATAAACGTGCCCTAACATATAAAGGGAGACCTATAAGACTCGTGACTGATCTCTCTTTTGAAACTTGGCAGGCCAGAAAGGCATGGCAGGAGATCTTAAATGTGATGAACAGAAAAAATATGCAGCCGAGAATCCTTTATCCAGCAAGTCTGTCATTTAGAATAGAAGGAGAGATAAAGGTCTTCCCAAACAAACAAACTGAAGGAATTTGTCACCACTAAACCAGCCCTACAAGAGATCCTAAGGGGGGTCCTGTGAGACAAAGTACCAGAGACATCGCTACAAGCATAAAACATACAGACATCACAATGACTCTAAACCCGTATCTTTCTATAATAACACTGAATGTAAATGGACTAAATGTGCCAACCAAAAGACATAGGGTATCAGAATGGATAAAAAAAACAAGACCCATCTATTTGCTGTCTACAAGAGACTCATTTTAGACCTGAGGACACCTTCAGATTGAGAGTGAGGGGATGGAGAACTATTTATCATGCGACTGGAAGCCAAAAGAAAGCTGGAGTAGCCATACTTATATCAGACAAACTAGACTTTAAATTAAAGGCTGTAACAAGAGATGAAGAAGGACATTATATAATAATCACAGGGTCTATCCATCAGGAAGAGCTAACAATTATAAATGTCTATGCACTGAATACAGGAGCCCCCAAATATTTAAAACAATTACTCATGAACATAAGCAACCTTATTGATAAGAATGTGGTAATTGCAGGGGACTTTAACACTCCACTTAAAGAAATGGATAGATCATCTAGACACATGGTCAATAAAGAAACAAGGGCCCTGAATGATACATTGGATCAGATGGACTTGACAGATATATTTAGCACTCTGCATCCCCAAGCAACAGAATATACTTTCTTCTCAAGTGCACATGGAACATTCTCCAAGATAGATCATATACTGGGTCACAAAACAGCCCTTCATAAGTATACAAGAATTGAAATTATACCATGCATACTTTCAGACCACAATGCTATGAAGCTTGAAATCAACCACAGGAAAAAGTCTGGAAAACCTCCAAAAGCATGGAGGTTAAAGAACACCTTACTAAAGAATGAATGGGTCAACCAGGCAATTAGAGAAGAAATTTAAAAATATATGGAAACAAACGAAAATGAAAATACAACAATCCAAACGCTTTGGGATGCAGTGAAGGCAGTCCTGAGAGGAAAATACATTGCAATCCAGGCCTATCTCAAGAAACAAGAAAAATCCCAAATACAAAATCTAACAGCACACCTAAAGGAAATAGAAGCAGAGCAGCAAAGGCAGCCTAAACCCAGAAGAAGAAGAGAAATAATAAAGATCAGAGCAGAAATAAACAATATAGAATCTAAAAAAAACTGTAGAGCAGATCAACAAAACCAAGAGTTGGTTTTTTGAAAAAATAAACAAAATTGACAAACCTCTAGCCAGGCTTCTCAAAAAGAAAAGGGAGATGGCCCAAATAGATAAAATCATGAATGAAAATGGAATTATTACAACCAATCCCTCAGAGATACAAACAATTATCAGGGAATACTATGAAAAATTATATGCCAACAAATTGGACAACCTGGAAGAAATGGACAAATTCCTAAACACCCACACTCTTCCAAAACTCAATCAGGAGGAAATAGAAAGCTTGAAAAGACCCATAACCAGCGAAGAAATTGAATCAATTATCAAAAATCTCCCAACAAATAAGAGTCCAGGACCAGATGGCTTCCCAGGGAAGTTCTACCAGACGTTTAAAGCAGAGATAATACCTATCCTTCTCAAGCTATTCCAAGAAATAGAAAGGGAAGGAAAACTTCCAGACTCATTCTATGAAGCCAGTATTACTTTGATTCCTAAACCAGACAGAGACCCAGTAAAAAAAGAGAACTACAGGCCAATATCCCTGATGAATATGGATGCAAAAATTCTCAATAAGATACTAGCAAATCGAATTCAACGGCATATAAAAAGAATTATTCACCATGATCAAGTGGGATTCATTCCTGGGATGCAGGGCTGGTTCAACATTCGCAAATCAATCAACGTGATACATCACATTAATAAAAGAAAAGATAAGAACCATATGATCCTGTCAATCGATGCAGAAAAGGCCTTTGACAAAATCCAGCACCCTTTCTTAATAAAAACCCTTGAGAAAGTCAGGATAGAAGGAACATACTTAAACATCATAAAAGCCATTTATGAAAAGCCCACAGCTAACATCATCCTCAATGGGGAAAAACTGAGAGCTTTTTCCCTGAGATCAGGAACACGACAGGGATGCCCACTCTCACCGCTGTTGTTTAACATAGTTGGAAGTTCTAGCATCAGCAATCAGACAACAAAAGGAAATCAAAGGCATCCAAATTGGCAAAGATGAAGTCAAGCTTTCACTTTTTGCAGATGACATGATACTATACATGGAAAATCCGATAGACTCCACCAAAAGTCTGCTAGAACTGATACAGGAATTCAGCAAAGTTGTAGGATACAAAATCAATGTACAGAAATCAGTTGCATTCTTATACACTAACAATAAAGCAACAGAAAGACAAATAAAGAAACTGATCCCATTCACAATTGCACCAAGAAGCATAAAATACCTAGGAATAAATCTAACCAAAGATGTAAAAGATTTGTATGCTGAAAGCTATAGAAAGCTTATGAAGGTAATTGAAGAAGATATAAAGAAATGGAAAGACATTCCCTGCTCATGGATTGGAAGAATAAATATTGTTAAAATGTCAATAACACCCAAAACTATCTACACATTCAATGCAATCCCAATCAAAATTGCACCAGCATTCTTCTCAAAACTAGAACAAGCAATCCTAAAATTCATATGGAACCAGAAAAGGCCCCAAATAGCCAAAGGAATTTTGAAGAAGAAGACCAAAGCAGGAGGCATCACAATCCCAGACTTTAGCCTCTACTACAAAGCTGTCATCATCAAGACAGCATGGTATTGGCACAAAAACAGACACATAGACCAATGGAATAGAATAGAAACCCCAGAACTAGGCCCACAAACGTATGGCCAACTAATCTTTGACAAAGTAGGAAAGAACATCCAATGGAAAAAGACAGTCTCTTTAACAAATGGTGCTGGGGGAACTGGACAGCAACATGCAGAAGGTTAAAACTAGACCACTTTCTCACACCATTCACAAAAATAAACTCAAAATGGATAAAGGACCTGAATGTGAGACAGGAAACCATCAAAACCCTAGAGGAGAAAGCAGGAAAAGACCTCTCTGACCTCAGCCGTAGCAATCTCTTACTTGACACATCCCCAAAGGCAAGGGAATTAAAAGCAAAAGTGAATTACTGGGACCTTATGAAGATAAAAAGCTTCGGCACAGCAAAGGAAACAACCAACAAAACTAAAAGGCAACCAACGGAATGGGAAAAGATATTTGCAAATGACATATTGGACAAAGGGCTAGTATCCAAAATCTGTAAAGAGCTCACCAAACTCCACACCCGAAAAACAAATAATCCAGTGAAGAAATGGGCAGAAAACATGAATAGACACTTCTCTAAAGAAGACATCCGGATGGCCAACAGGCACATGAAAAGATGCTCAACGTCGCTCCTCATCAGGGAAATACAAATCAAAACCACACTCAGATATCACCTCACGCCAGTCAGAGTGGCCAAAATGAACAAATCAGGAGACTATAGATGCTGGAGAGGATGTGGAGAAACGGGAACCCTCTTGCACTGTTGGTGGGAATGCAAATTGGTGCAGCCACTCTGGAAAACAGTGTGGAGGTTCCTCAGAAAATTAAAAATAGACCTACCCTATGACCCAGCAATAGCACTGCTAGGAATTTACCCAAGGGATATAGGAGTACTGATGCATAGGGGCACTTGTACCCCAATGTTTATAGCAGCACTCTCAACAATAGCCAAATTATGGAAAGAGCCTAAATGTCCATCAACTGATGAATGGACAAAGAAATTGTGGTTTATATACACAATGGAGTACTGCATGGCAATGAGAAAGAACGAAATATGGACCTTTGTAGCAACGTGGATGGAACTGGAGAGTGTGATGCTAAGTGAAATAAGCCATACAGAGAAAGACAGATACCACATGTTTTCACCCTTATGTGGATCCTGAGAAACTTAACAGAAACCCATGGGGGAGGGGAAGGAAAAAAAAAAAAGAGGTTAGAGTGGGAGAGAGCCAAAGCATAAGAAACTCTTAAAAACTGAGAACAAACTGAGGGTTGATGGGGGGTGGGAGGGAGGGGAGGGTAGGTAATGGGTATTGAGGAGGGCACCTTTTGGGATGAGCACTGGGTGTTGTATGGAAACCAATTTGACAATAAATTTCATATATTGAAAAAATAAATAAATAAAAGATATTTATTTACTCAAAAAAAAAAAAAGTGGCCATCCATGGGAGAATGATTGAAGTTGCATACATCCACGCTGGGGACTATTATGTGTTTCTAAAAAGAATGAATTGACATATTCAGGTTGACTTGTAGGTAATGCCACAAAGTTGTAGGAGGAAGGAGTGGATAATAAACAAACCTCTGGGTGTGTCAGGGGTGGGGATGAGATATATACACGTATGAAGAACAGCATGAAAGGACACATAATAGGTTGTAGACAAAAGTTAGAGGAGAAAACACAAGGGAGAAGTAGCATACAAGGAAAAAAAAAAAAGAAAAAGAAAAAAGGAAAAAAAATTTGAACTGTATTATCCCCCAGCATATATGTTATGATCCCATTTATTCTATGTATGCATAAAAATTAGTGGAAAAGGTTACATTCCTAATTAAAAACCTACGGGGATAGCCCTGATATACTAAGTAAAAAGCAAAAACAAAAATGGCAAATTAATAGATTCTCTTTTGGTAAAAACAACTGAATTCCTGCATATGTGTACGTTTGTATGAGCAAGGTAAAGGTGTGGGAAGAGTCACACAGGCTGTCATGAGTTATCTCAGGAGACTGAGATTGGACAGTGAGGTCAAGATAAAGGATATAATTAACTCCTTCATAGATCTCACATTATTTCACATGTTACAACAGCAAGTCTGTAATCTGAAAGACGTCGAATAAAGAAAATGGTCTGTGTCTGTAACATTACTCTACCCTTAACAGTCTAGAAATGTCACTCTGTGGGAAAAAACTGTGAAGCAAGAGAAATTTCAAATATTTACCACTCTACTTCCATCTTCTTGGATGACTTGGATATGAAACTTTTCGATATCTTTAAAAAGATAAACAAAAGAAAGACAGTTTAACCTTTATGAAAATTATGAGCACCTTTTTACACCTAACAGTGGTGAACGTTTATTTATAAAAGCAATGCAGATGAATCAACTGGCTGGAAAAATAGTATTATCACAGAGAGCAATTTCATAATATAAGTGCAAAACAAAACCCACCTTTCTCCAGCCTCTCTCCATAGTCTATTGCAAATCTAGCATTTACTCTGCTCCTCAATGTCAACAATGGATGAGACATTTAACCCTTCTGCTCCTCTGGGTTCCCTCAAATGTTGGCCTCCCCTGCACCATCAGTCTTATTTGGAGCTAACAGGGGTTCCTTTGGCAGGGTTTGTCTCCAATTTCCAAATATCATATGAAAATATCATACAAAAATAATGGGGAGAAAACTCATTATACAAGATATTGGGGGGTATTTTTACAGGGATCAGTTTCACAATAAGAGAACTCTCAGCAATTTAGGTAGATTTGTGGATGGTCCCTTTCTCTCAGGAAGTAATCTAGAATTAGCCATACTTAACCTTCTGCCAGACTAGGTACAAAAATGGGAGATAGATAATTGGTCAAGAGCATAGAAAGCGAACATGAACCTAACACCCCCAGGCCTGTTCTTCCCATTATCAATCAGCAATTTCATTTTATAACATGAAACATGGCTTACTAGGTAAGATCCACGAGTGGATTTTGTCCCTTCTCTGCTACCCTCCCCATCCAAAGTGAAAAAAACTTCATTAGAGGGTGTCCCAATCTTATTTCAGGTAGAATGTGACCAAGTATGTGTCCTCAAATTCTACTATCAAATTCTACTGGCTTCTAATACCTTCCTCCTTCTCCATCCAAGGTGACAGATACCCTGAAGAAGGATGAACTAAAGAAGGTAAAAGTGACCTCCACAACTGTTCTACACTCTACCATGTGACAAACATGGAAATGCATGCATATAGGAGCCCATCATTCCTGGGATGGGAAACAGAGCAGAGCCTAAGGGGACAAGTGGGGCGAAAAGGAAAAGCCCTTCCACAGGAGTGCTAGATCTGAAATGAACATCAAAGGTCAGTTGGACCTTCAGCACTGGTGAGTGAACATCTAGAAGATTCAGTCAAGTCCCATACTTCACTAGGAGATGTGCCCTTCATGAAGTTTGTATATATCATCTAAAGATACACTTACATTTCTCTTCTGAAACCAGTAACAGATGGTTCTCTGGAAGGGGATGACTTTCCACATGGGGGTAGAGAAACTATAAAAAGGAAATGAACCAAAATCATAAGCAAAGACTACCTTGCTTACACAAATATTCCAAAAGTGTTTGATCACTGTACTACTACACAGCCTAGAAGGTACTGGGAACCACCGAATAGTTTACAGACACACATTACAAATGGAAGCAAGGAGGAAAAAGAAACACTTTCAGGAGCTCAGTTTTCCAGGGGGAAATTGATGGCAGGCCAACATAATTCATTTAAACAGTAAGGCTAAAGTATAAGCTTATTTCTAGAGATGGTGCTTCCTATTTTGGAATGTGATTCTGAAGCTAATCAGAAACAATATAAACATCAGTACGGAAAGTTCTGTTTTGCAAGCACACAAAAAAGGGGTCAATACATCTGTTGTGCAATTAAATGTAGTATTTAATTTGACAACCAAGTAAATGTAGGCTCTCCTACAACTTCCAAAGTCCCACATCCAAAAGACAAAGCACAACGTAACACGGGACTTTCCAATGCAGAAGAGTGAGTCACGATGTGGCATGTGGTGGAGGATTTGCAAGCCTCAAATAATAGAATGACTGCCGTTGGGAAGAAAAGGCTCCATCCACCCTACTCCTCCTTCTCTATGCTCTCCCATACGGGTCAGCCCACAGGACAAAGCAGCCAGCCAGAAACAGCCTGATGTCATCAGCAGTGATAATGAGGGAAAAGGGGCCCTGGGATGACTCCAGTGACTTAATTCTTTCATCATCCAAAGGGTGACTATAAATCAGCAGTTTCATTTTGTAACATGAAAAACAGCTTACTAGATAGGATCCACCGGTGAATTTTGTTGTTTCCCTCCACAGTTCAAAGCATTATGAAAGAACATAACCTTTTTATGTCCTTATTTTGTAATTGGCAGCCTTTCTAAAGACTAGGAACATTTTTGACAAAATGTATTACCTGGTGTTCTAACTTTTCATGATGACAAAATGAAAATAGAACTGGCAATTTTTTTGTAGGTTTATTTGTTTACTTTTGAGAGAAAGAGCACAAGCAGAGGAGGGTCAGGGAGAGAGAGGAAGACACAGAATCTGAAGCAGGAGCCAGGCTCCGAGCTCTCAGCTGAGAGTTCGATGCGGGGCTGGAACTCACCAAAGGTGAGATCATGACCTGAGCCGAAGTCGGACACCTAATCAACTGAGCCACCCAGGCACCCCTAGAACTAGCAAATTTTTTTTTAGTTGTCCATAGTCAAGTTTCCTTTTTAGAATTAAAAAACAGAACATTAACGATACACCATTTTTCATGGCAAATCTTCAAAATTATAAAATAGTACGGTAGAATTCAGCTATGAAAATAATGTAGAACTTACTATGCCCTGATTTGTGAAATTGTGCACCTCAAACAGGAAACTGCCTGTCCTGGGGTTGAGGAGAAGCAAAGCTGAGTGACACCATACAGATAGTGGAAGAGCCAACACTCGGTGCCTCAAAACAAGGAAATATTCCTAGAGAAAATGATTCGGCCTCCCTTGGGACTACAGAGGTAGCCAAGGCATACTTGCCTAAGGCTGTGACCTGGAGTATGATGCTGACAAGTTCTAAGCCTTTGCCTGGTGTTTGTGCCGCAATCAGTGAGAACATGATTTTAAAAGTTCCATTTAGGTGGTGGTGGTTTTTCTTTCTATTATGAGGCAGCCTTAGAGCAAGGCCTAGGAATGAGAATATAAATAGACTTCAGGGCACCTGGGGGTGCTCAGTCAGTTGAGCGTCTGCCTCTTGATTTCAGCTCAGGTCATGACTTCACAGTCTGAGACTGAGCTCCTGTGTCAGGCTCTGTGCTGGGCATGGAGCCTGCTTGAGATTCTCTCTCTCCCTCTTCCTCTGCCCCTCCCCTGCTTGCATGTGTGTTCATTCTCAAAAATAAAAAGAGACAGACAGACAGGTTTTAGACACAGCTCTATAAAAGCATGCCAGGTTTTTGTTTCCTTGCAGTTTGAGTAGAGATCTATATAGATTACATCGTATTCGGGAAATATTTATCTTCACAGATATGGAGCTAGACTCTGATTATTAATACTCAGTTGGAAGATATGCACTATAGGTGGATATCTGGAGCCATTTGGAAGATGCAGGTCATGCTGGTAGGCGATTCTCCAAAGGTACCGGGTTGGGATCCAAACCCTGACCACTACTGTCCTGCTCAAGTTTCTCTGTGAAGGAGGTCAAGGCTGCACATACAGACTTGGGGAAATGTACTATCAGAGATCACCATGAATGTTTTGGTAAGGAAAGGGAGACAGATTTCAGGGCAAGACCAAATTCAGTGGACAATGAATGGCATTTCTCTAAAGGGGAGAAGGAGGGAGAAAGGGAGGTGGGGGGGGTTGTCCTGGATGGAGGTTTGGAGGATTTTCTCCCTCTAGAAGCATAAGAAAGAGGAGCAGGGAGCAGGGCTAGGCACAGAGATGGCTCCTCAAGACAAGTACGAGTTTTACCTCATTTGGGTGGGGACTTCCCCTTTGGCCTATGGATGCAGTCATGCATCATGTACTATTAATTGCTTTTAATTAAGATAAAATTTGCATAACAGAAAAATCACCTTTTTAACTGTTTTAAAGTATACAGTTCAGTAGTTGTTAATACATTCACAATGCTGTGCAACTACATACTTATAAAAATCCTTTCCCTCCTGTGCTCTAATTCCCTTTAGCTGCCCTAATCCTTCATTAGTATCTCCATTGCCTACTCAGCCCTGAGTGGACATGCTAAGGAAGCCAAGAACAGACCAAAAAAGGGAAGTGTGGTCTGCCCCATAGTCACCCCTGTACTGATGACAGTGTAAACATAGCAGCTTCCTGACGGAGGAGGAATACAGCCTAGGAGCTGGAAGCAGGCAGTGGCCCCCAGTGAAGGACCTGGGGGGGTGGGGATGGGAGAGAGGTCCCTCTCCTGACACACTGCAAGAGGGAGACCCACTGGCTTGAGGCTGGGAGTAGGCGGGGGTGGGGGGGGAGCAATGAGAAGCAGAGAGTTCAGGTTACACGAGAAAGTTATGCTATAGCACTGCATGAACATGTACAGTCCACTGTCATCTGTGGTAGTCAGATCGCATGGAGTCACCACAAACACCGTATACTGAATGCTGAACCATTACTCCTAGGGGACATACAAGGACAGGCTCCTGCCTGGTCACAACATTTCTGTCAACGAATTAATACATAATTTTGTTTCGTGTGTATTCCTGTTTTTATAAAACACATCTTATTTAATATATATTGTTGATCCATTAGCATTAAACTCATGGTCAACAGCACTCATGCCCTAAAGAAGCTAACCTAACCCACATATTCTCTCTATAAAGCATATGGCAGCCTTCTTGAGCTTAGGGACAGTAGCCAGCACTTTAGCACTATGCATGGGGGACATTTGAAACAGTGAAATCACCAACAAAAAGCTCAAAAATGTGAAAATCATGGCACTAAATAGATCATAAAAATGACATTCATGTATAGGATAAGAACTCAATCAAGAAGGCAGTGTCATGTTGTTCAACCTCAGCTGAGTGACAAATTTTTCACCACTTTGCACATGTCTGTAGATAACTGTGACGGCACCAAGAGTATTGACTTTGATGTCACAAATAGATTTTAGTGAGTAGGACAACTCACAAATTCAGAATGTGCTTGTAATGAATGTTGACTAGATCTGGTCCATCCACACTGTACCTACAGTGCTTCTGTACCATTTCATGGAGCTGACAAATTCAGTGATTTAGCCATTTAATCATGTGTACTCTGTCAACCATATGAATACACGAAACAAACTTTTCTTTAAACTTACCTTAAATATGTGTTGAGAGTATTTTATCATGTAAAAACATTACAAACCATGACATAACAGAGACAGAGGAACTAGGTTTGAGTTTTGATTTCTGTGTTTGCAAAAGGTGAGCTGATAATTCCAACCATACCCATCTACCAGATTGCTTTGAGGATTGAATGTGATAATGGGTGTGAAAACACTTCGTAAGCACCACTGCCTCTAGGTTTCACGCCTTCTGATTAGTGAGATGAGTGATAAATGGACATGCTCGCTTACCTGCACCCAAATATAGCTATCCACAGCTTTTAGAACCTTCACATTGTTAACAGGATGGATTTCAACCAACAAAGTTAAACACTTTGATCCTACAAAGGAAAGGAGGCTTTTAGTAAGAAGATGAGAATGTCATTCATGATCTTCTCCACGTACGTCTGAACTTGGAAAATGTAAACACGTTACCTGTTGTATTAGCTATTCAACCAGGAAAAGTAATTTTCTTAAAATTTACATTGACAGTTCTTAAAACCCACAACAGATAAAGAAAACCTCATGAAAGAGAAAGCAATACGCGTTCATGAACAAGTGAGGAACAAGTTCTTGCCCACTCCTTAGCCACTTGGCACAGCTTCATAGGCCCTCTGAGTTTCTAAGTCTAAGCAAACACAACTCAATTCTCTGTAACTCCAATTCTGCAGCACACTGGCAAATACTGCTTGTGTATGAAAATGTAAAGATATTTCTGAAGCATGAACATGTTACAGTTGAGAGTGCCTATTAAGAGGACAGGGGCTTGGCTTCCCTTGGGAAAGATACTGGAACTGCCCTGATAAAGACCCACTTACTTCCTCAGTGTCACATTGTAGCAAATGTCCTAAAAGATAGCAATTAAAAGGGAAGTCCTTGGACACAGGCTACAATGGGATTACCACAGATATCTACATTTAGGCCAAAAGTTCCCCTCCCCTAAGACTAAACCTCAGAGAAGAAGGAGTTGTCTTATATCTGAGTTCTTATAAAGACTTAACTATTCTCTGATGCTTTTTCAATGACTTTATTTTGAAAAATAATATACAATTTGGAGACAGCACAGCAACCTGGAATTGAATCAGTGCTAGTTTTCACTATTTAAGTAACTAACCTGATAGATAACATTGCTTAGGAAAAACAACAACAACAAAAACAAAAAAACAAACAAACAAAAACCCCCAAAACCCAAAAAGTCTCAGGTAGGGCGCCTGGATGGCTCAGTTGGCTAGGTTAAGTGTCTGACTCTTGATTTCGGTTCAGGTCATGATCTCACGGTTCCTGGGGATCAAGCCCCGTGATGGGCTCTGCACTGACAGCCCAGGGCCTGCTTGGAATTTTCTCTCACCCTCTCTCTCTCTGCCCCTCTCCCACTCCCGCTCTTTCTCTCTCAAAAATAAATAAATAAACATTTTTTTTTAAGGCAAAGAATGTAAAACAATTCCTGGGATATGGCCTCACAATTGCAAGGACTGGATATCTCTGTAAACATGCTTTTTAAAGATTACTGAGAAAGCAAGACAGTGAGTTATTATGTGGGATCTGAAATATAAAAGGACAGAACAAATGAAAATCAAATACTGTTTGGTCAATGGTACTTACAGCTTGGGATAAAAATTCCAGTAACACTGCGGCACCTGGGTGGCTTAGTCGGTTGGGTGTCCGACTGCGGCTCAGGTCATGATCTCATGGCTTGTGGGTTCGAACCCCACATTGGGCTCTGTGCAGCACAGAGCCTGAAGCCTGCTTCAGATTCTGTGTCTCCCTCTCTCTCTGCCCCTCCCCGGCTCGCACTCTCTCACTCAAGAATAAATAAATATATAAAAAACAAAACAAACAAAAATCCCAGTGAGACGATCATACACCAGTTCGAAAGAACTATACTTCTAATAACTGGGACAAAGGTAAAGGTAAGGAGCTTTGGGAATCTGCTTGATCACTCAAAAAGAAAAAAAAAGGGGTTTTAGGAATAAGAAAAACATTGGTGCCAACAATACTTAAGAAAAATAGAAATGTTTTGTGAAATGTGACAATGAGAAAAAAAATTATTTTCCTTATTATTTTATACGAAGTATGTATAACTAAGTAAATAAAGTAGTATAAGTTGACATTTGGCTATTTTATCTCTTGTCCTAAAAGTCTATATATTCCAATTTGGGGAACAAAAAAAACCCCACCTTTTAAGGGGACATGTAGAGGATCCTACTCATTGCAAAAGTAAAGAATCACCTCACATTTGGATTTTTTGGCAGTGAATTTGATAACCAGCTATCAGCTAAATTCACTTGATTTTAAAATGGGAGGATTTTCAAGGACAGAAACTATCTTCCTACACAAATCTTTCCCTTCTTTAGGGCAGCCCAGACACTTAACTAATATAATCAGCATAATCATAAGAGTAATCGTGGAAAAGGAATGTCTCTCAATAACACACCATGTGCTTTCATGGTGTGATATGATGCACTCTGGATCAGGATTCTAGAGACATCAGCTCTAGTGTCAACTAGAAAGGATGAAGCTTTCCAAGGCTTTAGTGCCTTGCTATTAAAAAAAAAAAAAAAAAAAAAACTACAGAATCAGATCATTTCCACAATCACTTTCAGTCATGAAATCCCATGATTCCATGAAGTACTTACAGTTGTCTTAAGAAGTTAGAGAATACCGATCTCAGGGGAGACTGGGAGGGCATCACTGAAGGGCAAGACGGATCCAGGCAGGATGTAGATATCACAGAAAGTAGAGACAGCAAGATCAAAAGTGACAACTTGGATGGACTTTGAGGGCGTTGTGTTAAGTGAAATCAGTCAGAAAAAGACACTGTACGGTATCTGTTATGTGTGGACTCTTGGAAAGAGAGAAAAAGAAACATGCGCATAGATACAGAGAACAAATTAGCAGTTACAAGAGGTGGGGGGTTGGGGTGGAGAATGGGAGAAATAAGTGAACTGTTCTGTCTTTTTAGCTTAAATAAATTGAACAAAAATTGAAAAAAAAATAAAAGCATAGGGATAGGCATGGCATGGGGAGGATAGAGTGGGCAAAAGAACCTGGTGAAGACACATGCTGTGAAAATTCTAGTATTTTTAAAGATGTGATCATTTAACTTCACTAGAGGTGCACCAAACTTTAAAGACTGACAAGGTTGGTAAAGGCCAGTAGGGCATGGTTCTGAAGCAGCTCTGGTTACTGGAGCTCTTGAACCAAAGCACAGCTCCAGGGAACATCCACAGCACTTAATTATCTATAATGACGCAGGGGACCCCAGGAGAGTCTCAGTGGCCAACACATGTGGACACCCCAATAGCTGCCCAGGGGGGAATCTACTGTGCCTTGGGGCAAATGCAATTCCACAGGGGAGGGTGAAGGGGGGAGCTAGGCCCTTTAATTCTTTTCTTTCCCTAAATCTTTTTTATTATTTTTTTAATGTTTGTTTATTTTTGAGAGAGACACACACAGAGTGTGAGTGGGGAAGGGGCAGAGAAAGAGAAAGAGAGAGAGAGAGAGAGAGAGAGAGAGAGAGAGAGAGAGAGACAGAATCCAAAGCAGACTCCAGGCTCTGAGCTGATGGCACAAAGCCCGATGCGGGGCTCAAACCCATGAACGGTGAGATCATGACCTGAGCCAAAGTCAGAAGCTCAACCGCCTGAGCCACTCAGGCTCCCTATCTTCTCCTCCTCCTCCTCCTCCTCCTCCTCCTCCTCCTCCTCCTCCTCCAAGCTCAACCGCCTGAGCCACTCAGGCTCCCTATCTTCTTCTCCTCCTCCTCCTCCTCCCCCTCCTCCTCCTCCTCCTCCTCCTTCTTCTTCTTTTTTTCAAGTAAGCTTGACCCAACATGGGCCTTGAATTCATGACCCTGAGATCAGAAGTCACATGTTCTACTGACTGCCAGGCATCTCTTTTTTCCCTCTTTTCCAAACAAAACATTAACTCTGCCATGGCCATAGCCAACAAGAGAAGCACTATTGATAAAAACTGTGCTGTAAAATATGTGGACCAAAGAACCCTGTATTGTTCATAGGAAAGATGTGACAGTTTGTCTCACTTACAATGGAAAAATCCCATAAGCAACAGAGTGTTAAACAACACCTCCAGGCAAACCACATTTTATAATTGAATGGCTTATCAGGTCATTCATGGACAAATAAAATAAGGCTTTCCAAAATAACTGTTCAAAGGGCAAAACATTATAATAGATTCTACAGTGCTTTCTGGTCACACCATTTCTAAACTCTTAACTGAACGAAGATCTCATAAGGGTCTCCATGATCTGTCTGTACTTTGACCCCGTTTTCCTCTGGCCTTAGTTCCTACTGATTTGCCCCTTTTCATTCAGCCTCACTGACCTCACTATCCTTTTTTTTTTTTCTCCCCTTTTAACCTCCTCACTGTCCTTGATCAGCAAATCCATCAAGTACACTCTGGCCTCAGGTCCTTTGTGCTGGCTGTGGTCACAGCCAGAAATGTGCTTTCCCCACACCATGTGCTTGCTCCCTCCCTTCTTTCAGATCTCCGCTTAAATACTCTTCTAATAGTATTTCCTAGCATCATCCCTCAAATAAACTAATTTCATTCAAATACTTGCCTCAGACTCTACTTTGGGGGGAAAACCCAAACCAAGACAAGAAATAATCTCAGGGGCCAGGATCACTTTAGCCCTGAGGGCTGGCGTGAGGGAGTGGGCAGCATGAAACAGGAAGAAGAGTCTACCACTGTAAGGAACCCAATCCAATTTGTGACCACTGTGGGATTTGAGCTGCATGCAGCGTGCCCTCAGAATGATCCACTTAAGGGATGGAAAAAAGAGTATTTATCCTTCAGCTCCTTGGCCCCTGGTTGGTCATGGCTTATGCTACTGGGAATCCTTTCCAGCCATGCTTCCAGGTGGCACGCATGTAGGTAGCAAACAGAATTTCCCAAGGGCTCTGGGCACAAAGCAAGAAGCAGGTAGAGCAGCAGAGTTAAGGCACTGTCTGTCAAATTACGTTTGCGGGGAGCTGGTTCTTACCATGGCAGCTGGCATGAAAGGTGAGCTGAGAAGATATAAAGCATGAGGTAGCCAATACGATAACTAACAACGTTCATTTTAGTATTTTTAAAGATGCAATCAGATGATCTCACCAGAAGTGCACCAAACTTTAAGAGTAAGCATATCTGAATAGGATTTAATTTAATAAAATTTACAGTAAAGTTGGTCTGAAAGTGCATTTTGTAATGTACATAATCGTCACTGTTCTGCATGACAATCAAGCATAGATGGTAAACATCAGGTGAAGAATATAGGTTCTACTGGTTTACCAGCATAATAAAGAATTCCAGAGGCAAATAGGAATAGGGGCCAAAAAGAACAGGGAGGCACAGGGAGCTAATCCAAGGATATGTAGAGATGCCCAGGCTTGTGATTGGGAGAAGCACAAGAGACGAGGCCTTTCTCTTCTTAAGTAAAGGAGATTGAGGTCATATGCCCTTGTTTTAGGGTCAGGACACCAATGTCTTAGATCCTATTTCACTTAAACTAGTCCAGTTCCATCAGTTCTGAAGTGAGCATTGCACTTCATTCTAAGAGGAGCAGAGGATGTGAAGAGGGGGACATGGCACTCAAGAGGGAAGGTGGCTGTTGTGGTTCTCCGTGTAACACGGCAGGAGGGAAGGCAAGGATGGTATAGATCATCATATAGATGATGAGGTTTCCAGGTGAGCCTCCTGCCCAGCAGCATCTCCCATAATCTCTGTGCCAAGGTCCCTGAGAAGATCCCATCCAGACTTGACTCTGCTTCCGTTGACCCTCTAAGCTGACTCTGTGGGAACCCAGGACTGCCTCATAAGCCCCACGGGGAAGGAAGGTGCAAGAAGTTTTTCCATCACATAACAACCACAGAAGAATACATCTGAGTGGGAACTATGCTAACAAAAGGAGCTTAAGCCCCGAATAAACACAACAGATGGGAAGTGCTGCAGGATGGGAATAGTAAGGGACTGAAATGAGAACTTGACCAGAGATTGAAAAATGGTAGTAGTCCATGGGCTACATCAGCCACAGGTGGTTATCACTGCCTGAGCAGAATTTTTAAAAAATATTTGAGCCAATATTTAAAATAAAATTTTAGGGCCACCTGGGTGGCTCAGTCAGTTAAATGTTCAACTTTGGCTCAGGTCATGATCTCACGGTTCCTGAATTGGAGCCCTGTGTCTGGCTCTGTGCTGACAGCTCAGAGCCTGAAGCCTGCTTCAGGTTCTGTGTCTCCCTCTCTCTGCCCCTCCCCTGTTCATGCTCTGTCTCTCAAACATGAATAAATGTTAAAATTTTTTTGATTAAATTAAAATTTTACATAAAGGTCCATACTTCTCTTGATAAATTGAAAAGCTGCTCCCACAGGGATTACTGCTGTCCTTTGAAGATGAGACCCATGCCCCAGGGGGCACTCCACCCACCATTAGTCTCTATAGCTCACCAGGTTGGCAATTGCCACACCTCTCTTGCATAACATTGCATTCCCAGCATCAAACACAGTGCCTGACCCACTGCAGGCACTTTGTTGAGTTCTGGACAGATGGATGACACATAATGTTAAAAAGAAGGGGGGAGTATCACATAGATAATAAACTACAAAGTGACCTTGGCAAATGGGAATTTTTATTTAGAATTGGTGGACTACTCATAGTGTATTATGTACTGCTCAATAGTTCACCAGATGTTAAGAACAAAAATTCATTCTTGAAGGAATATCAACCCTTTAAAAGCCCAGCCATTTACACCAGCTTCTGAACCATAGGATTCTAGTGTGTCCTCAGTGTTTATTTAGTCTGCAGGTACTAAATGCCTTTTTAATACTTCTACTATTCACTGTTACATTATTTTCTGTACTTTCTTGTTCTCTTGAAAAAAATAAAAAAACATTTTCATGACCTTTGCCTTTTCGTTCTGAGATAAAGCTATTTGTAAAGATGTTTGAAATTTGACTTAGTTAATAAATCTTCATCTTTCAATAGACACTAAAAACTATGTCATACCTGGTTGAAGCTCATTCTTTCTTCCTTCTTTAGTAGAATGAACTAAACTCGCAGCTAATGGAAAAAGAAAAAAATAATCCATTAGCAAGTGATCCATGCAGTGGCTGGTTAAAGTTTACCATTTAGACCTGAAATAAGTGAAGGCTCAAAAAATCTGTCAGTGGATGATAAAGGTAACGCAGAATGAAGTCTTTTTTTTTCTTTTTTTTGTAGGTGGATTCCACACATTTTTTATTTCAAAATTAATCTCCCAGGAGCATCTCCTCCCAGAAAATCATTGTTAGAGAATAGTCAAATATAGCAAAAGTCCAATGCTTTGAAACTCAACAAATGTAGTTTCGTTCTTGACATGTAGCAATAAAAGAGTCCAACTTACCAAGCAAAGTTCTATCACTATTGACAGAACAGCTGACAACGTGCAAGTCTTTTTCAAATGTATAGAGATGCTGTTAAAACAAAATTATTTTTTAATTTGGAGTTTTGTGTTAAATAACAATTATAGAATTCAAATTCCCATTTAGCTCTGAAACAGGTATCATGGTGGCAAGACCTTTTATTAAAGAACCATCAATGAACCAGTTTATCCATACCGAGAAGCTTCAGATTATTTTTTTTAACTTTTTATTTATTTTTGAGAGACAGAGAGGGACAGAGTGAGAGAGGGGGAAAGGTAGGGAGGGAGAGAGACACAGAATCCCAGGCAGGCTCTAAGCTCTGAGCTGTCAGCACAGAGCCTGATGCAGGGCTCAAACTCACAGACCGCGAGATCATGACCTGAGACAAAGTTGGACCTTTAACTGACTGAGCCACCCAGGTGCCCCTCAGATTATTTTTTAAGAAAAAGTCTGCAATCATAGACCAGAGTTGGCACTGAAGCTTAACCATGAGGCAACATGGCCAAGTGGTTAAGAGTTTAAATCTTGGAGCCAGGTTAAACACAGGATCAAATTCTGACTGTGCCACTTACTAGCTGTGTGACTTTGGACAATCTCTATCAGTAAAATAAAAATCATAATACCTATTTCATGAAATCCTTAGAAGGATCAAGTGAGATGATCCATTCAAAGCACTTATTATAATGTCTGCCACCCATAATAAGCATTCAGATGTCAGCTCTTATAATTATTGAGACAAGTAAAGTTTTAACCAAATTGCCTATGATATTGCCTTAACTATGGCTAAGACACAATCACAAGTGCATCTCCTCTAAGACTCTCATATTCAGAGCCTTGGCAAAGTAATCTTCTGTTTTTATTTAATCTTTATTTTTTAAAAATTTTTTTTGCTGTTTGAACAAGCAAGATTCCATTTCCTTATTAAATATTAAAGAAAATGAAAATGGTCATACAGGAGGAGGATATGACATGCAGATTTAGGAAATAAAGACAATTGTAGTTATATTAGGCAAACTCTCTTACAATACACTGAGAAGGTAAGAAAAGATCAAGAGTCTTAGACCTCAGCAGAGAACAGGCTAAGAGAAACAACACATGGCAGGAGTACTAGGAAAGTAATTAGTACCTATAGATACAAAAAGTACCAAGAATACACTAAAATCCTATGGCCAGAAGTTGAAAAATGTTGAGAAGTCACTAAACACTTGATTAGAAAAAGTGGACTTTGAGTGAATAAGAAGGCTCTCAATTCATTTCAGACATTTTGGTCTCTTTTGACTCTTGCTCTGAGGGATTCTAAGTTATAAGTAAGAAGAATTATGGTTGTACACACTTAATTTTTAGTGTTTTATCTTTTTAATTATAAAATAACACGAGTATAGTCTCAGTGTTTAAAACACACAGACACCATCAAATAAAAAGTCAAAGCTCCCTGCTATGCTCACCCAGTACGAACTACCTTCCAAAAGGAAACATGTTTTTATTTACTCGCTAGGCTTGCAGATCTTTTTAAATGAATATATGTTTATGCATATGTATTGCATACTTTCTTGAAAGTTTTTTTAAACATAAATGAAATGTATTATTCTGGCAATTTGCTTTTTTCAGGTAATAGTATGTTTAGAGAACCTTCTGTGCCAGGGTACATTTCTAGACTTCCTGGTCCCTTAATATTTGTAAGCTGCTTTTACATAGGCACAAAGGGACCCCATTGTATTTACACCGAGAGTTAGGTAAGCCTGTCACATCAACCATTGCTCGAGGTGGGTGGTTTGGGGAAAAATTAAGAAAAGGAGGCTGCGTTCTATACCTGGATGTTTAAGAAGTAAGAGAAGTGAAGGTTAAGGAGAAGAACACAGAGCCAGAGGTCAATATGAGATCCTAAACTTGTGAGAGCACACACACAAATCTCAGGAAGGCATTGGACTTCCTACATTCCTATGGAATATTGGATAATTGATTTGAGCCAATTTTGCTTAAATCTCAAAGGACTAAGAAACCTCAGGTAATGTTTTGGTCCAGGAGTTCTTGCACTTCATTCATTCATTCATTCATTCATTTTTCAAGATAATGGTCCAAGAGATGGTAAAAGGGAGGAGGCAAAAAAATTTTTTAGAAAATGAAATGAGAATATGTATCTAGAAAAAGGAGGCAGAAAGAAGTAAAAATCTCTAAAAACAATAAAGTAACTAATGAGTTATCTATGAATTATAGTAATTTTTACCTCATTTTGTCTGGTCTGGCAGTCATATAATCCAAAGAAGACATTTCCCTTATTGTCCTTAAAAAAATTAACCAGATATTTATTATATACCATTGTTCAGGAAGTTAGGATGTTGTTAGTCTTAAACCTGCAATAATTCAATCAATATTAGCAATTAGCACTCTAAAGGTAGCATGTCAGAAAGGGACCAAACCTGTTTCAACTAGTAATAGGGGCTCAAAGAGTGAAATGAATGAAGAGTGTACAGTTTGGTGAGTCTGGGGGACCCAGACTGGGGGGACCCTGGCTAGTAGGACAGAGCATAGTAAAGGAGTGAATCTTTTTATACTTCCTTTTATTTCATATACTATATATGATAGAGATTGGGAGTGGCTAAAACAAGTCTATGATATTCCTATAAGTAAAACTTTGTGAATCATATAGTTTCCTTAAATGCAGCATACTTATAGACACAACTTAAAATAACTATTTTTTTTAAAGATTTTATTTTTAAGTAGTCTCTATACCCAACATGGGGCTCAAATTCACAACCCTGAGATCAAGAGTTGCATGCTCCACTGACTGGGTCAGTCAGGTGCCCCAACTTAAAATAACTTCTAAGCAAAAAAAAAAACAAAACAAAACAAAAAGCAAGCAAACAAAAAACAGTAATACATCTACGCAAAGCAAACTGGCCAGTAAAATTATTCTTTCACGTTTCCCTACTATAGTAATCAGTAAAGTTAAATTTTCATTCCTGATAACACTGAACATTGAAAACATGTTAAATAATGCCTCAAAACAGATGATACCTAAACAGATTATTTAATCATATTTAATATGTTTCAAAGATCAAAACTTTACATATTAATTAGGTTTAAACGTCTTTCACTTAGCATTTGTTCCTCTGAAGAATGGAACTTGATTTATTCAAAAAATTTGAGAGCTGGGTCAGATATTGTGTGTAATTTTTGTTTAAAAAAATATTTCCTAAGACTCAATTTCAATTAGTTTGTTGAATCTCATAAAATAAAAGTCATGTTAAAAGTTAAATGCCAGCACTTATTCTTACCCGTCAGTAAGACATAGCATAAAATTCTGTGAAAAAACATAAATGGTTAAAATAGTAAATTCTATGTCATGCATATCATACCACAATAAAAAAGCATACATACCTTATAGGTATAAATAACATTTCCATTTCTTTCAACATTTAGTATACGTAAGCTCTCATAATTATTTTCTAAAACACCTAAAATGATAATAATAGCAAGTTAATATTTAACAGGGAATGTTTAAAAACATATCTAACAAATATTAGTGAAAAGCCAAATACAAAAGAGTACATACTGATGATTCTGTTATATAGAGTTTAAAAATAGGCAAAACTAATCTACTTAGTGACCTTTAGGGAAGAGGAAAGATCTAGTGATTGGGAGGTATCTCAAGGGAGCCTTCTGAGGTGCTGGTAATGCAATATGTGTTGGGTATACTGATATACTCGCTTAGCAATAACTCACTGAGCTGTACACTCTTAACCTAAATACTTCTCTGTATGTTATACTTCAATACATTTTAAGTAGCTATTAGTTTGTGCTTTATGTATTTTGAAACTATGTTATTAGAGGTATAAAAATTTAGTGCTGTTATAGCTTCCTGGTGGATTAACATTTAGGAACTCAGCAGAGTTATCAGATGAAAGCAACAAGATAAAAAGCAAGTAATAGTCAAGTCTTTTCTCACTGGCTATGATAGTATAAGGAAGAGTCTATACCAGAGAAAGCATCAACTTCTCAGTTTATTCTCTCCCATGGAATGACATGTGGTGGAGGGTCAGGTAGATCAGTAGAGAGGTGGGGAATCTCTCACTGCTGAAGGAGCCCTCAACAAAAGGCTCCTGCAGTGTTGTGAACCCTAGGGTTCTCAGGGCAGAGAGAGGGAGAAGACCTAACATGGACAAGTACTGAGTCAGTGTGGAAAAAGAGTATCTTCAAGGTTCCCCTCCTTTTCCTGGGGTGGTTTCAGCAGAGGTACCTAAAGAAGGTCTGTATTGATAGCTCCTGATAAAGAGGCCTCTGAATGAAGGCACCCCAGCTGAGAACGCAGCTATGGATAAGATGATGGCCACCCAGAGGGGGCCTGAGTCGACTGCAACTCCCTTGGAGAACTGCAGTGCACTGGCTATGCACCAAGTCTGGTTGGGGGGCAGGGGCAGCTTTCCCCCCATGAGGGCTGCCAGGTAAAGCTTCTTTCTTTATTTATTTGGGGGGGGGGCAGGGTGAGAAACACAGAGAGAGAGAGAGAGAGAGAGAGAGAGAGAGAGAGAGAGAAGGAGAGAGGGAGAGAGAGAGAGAGAGAGAGAGAGAGAGAAAATTCCAAGCAGGCTCTGCGCTATCAGCACACAGCCCGATGCTGAAATCCAGAATTAGATGCTTAACCAACGGAGCCACCCAGGCATCCCTAAGCTTTTGCAATTGCATACGGTTGTGCCTGAAAAATCACACATAGCTTTTTAACCAGGAGCTGGACTAGTTAATCCCTTTTTTCACCATAAAATGCCCTTTATCATGAATACATTCTTTTTGCTTTTATTTTTTTTATTTTTTTTTTAATTTTTTTTTCAACGTTTATTTATTTTTGGGACAGAGAGAGACAGAGCATGAACGGGGTAGGGGCAGAGAGAGAGGGAGACACAGAATCGGAAACAGGCTCCAGGCTCTGAGCCATCAGCCCAGAGCCTGACGCGGGGCTCGAACTCCCGGACCGCGAGATCGTGACCTGGCTGAAGTCGGACGCTTAACCGACTGCGCCACCCAGGCGCCCCTCTTTTTGCTTTTAAAGTTTACTTTGATTACAGTATAGCAACGTCAGCTGTCTTCTGATTAGGACTTACATAACATTTTTTATCCTTTTATTATGAATCTTCCTGTGTCCTTACACCTAAGATATGCTTACAAGCAACATCCTTTAGAGTATGTGGTCCATTTACATTTAATCACTGATATATTGGGTTTGTATCAACGATATTACTATTTATTTTCTATACGACTCAATTGTTTTTCTGGCCTTCTTCTGGATTAATAAAAAAACTCATTTCATTCTCCTACTTATTAATTTGTTATACAATCTTTTAGTATTACTAATCCTAAAGATTACAATACTAGTCCTTAACTAATTATGTTTTCATATTACGGGATGGCAAGAAATGTGAAGCAAGTGAAATGTCATACACTGCTAACAGGAATATATATTGGAAAACTGGCAGTAGCTACTGAAGCCGAACATACATGGCTCAGCAACTGTACTTGTACATATATCGCAATGGAAATATACACTTATTTCAGCAAATGACACATGTAATTTCTATAGCACTATGGTTCATAATAGCCCAAGCTGGAAACCCAAAATATCCATCAGGCAAAGAATGAATAAATTGTAGGATACCCAAACAATGGCCTATTGTACAACAGTCATAATAACTTGCTATGATGTACAACATAAATAACTGAGCAAAAGAAGCCAAGATCCTGCCCCCTCCCAAGAAAGGTTCAAACGATATGATTTAATTTATACACAAGTTTCGAAAACAGGCAAAATGAACGTATGGTGCTAGTTGAGTGATTGCTGGAAAGGAGCATGTGAGACCTTTGTGGTTCTATTAATGTTCTCTTTCCTGCTCTGAGTGCTAGTTACAAGGGTCTGTTTCATTTTGTGAATATTAACTGAGCTGTACACTTATGATCTGTGTACTTTTCTGCATGAAAGCCATATTTTGATGAAAGATAGAAAGGTCCTTTATACAAAACATTTAACTTGTAACTTAACTGACCATCATATTTTGGTCAAAATTTTAGTATATTCCTCTCAATTCTACAATTAAGGGATTAAAAAAATTTTTTTAATGTTTATTTATTTATTTTTTTGAGAGAGAGAGAGACAGGGTGTGAGCAGGGGAGGGCAGAGAGAGAGAGAGAGGCAAATCCAAAGCAGGCTCCAGGCTCTGAGCTGTCAGTACAGAGCCTAAATGAACTGTGAGATCATGACCTGAGCCGAAGGAGGACACTTAACCGACTGAGCCACCCAGGCGCCCCTACAATTAAGGGATTTAAACATTAGTAGATACAGCTTTGATAATAATTATCATTAATTGGAGAGAAATACATATTTCCCTAATTTCCACAAAATTGCTTCAACTTGACTCATTTTCCCCACACATGAATAGTGTTTTAGATGTTAAATTATGTTGATCATGACAAGTTTCAATATTCAGACAAGACATATGACAAACATTCTCCAACTCAGAGCAAACTTCAGTTTGTATTCCTGATTTAAAAAGAAAAACAAAACAAAACAGGATAATTGGTGACCTGGAGCCTTGTACTGGAACTGGAGGTGGGAAACATTTCAAAAGACAAAGAGCAGGTTTGTAGAAAATGTAGGAATCATCCTGGCATCTCTCTTCCCCCTCCCTCACAGGAAGAAGCTGCCTGGATCTTCTAAGAGCAAGGTAAAGGCAGGGGGCGAAGTGCTGTTTTTGTTTTAACGTGGGCACATCCACTTTTCAATGTATAATGAGCTGTCAGACTCACTTCCCACTGATTTAAAAATAAGGATAATCACCTAGTCTTCTTAGGAGAATAGTATGATTCAATAGCTCACCGATAAATAGCACTTTACAATTTACTGAGTTATTTTTAGCTCATCTACACTGTGTCAGCTTTTACAGGCCCACTATACTAATGAAACATTTGAATTTCAATGAGGTTCAGATACTTGGCCAATGTATCAAAAAAGTGGCACAGACTAGTCTCAAACTCAGAAAAAAGGTAAACAGAATAAACTAAGTTTCCTGTATCATGCTTACAATAGGCAAATGGATAATTACCAAAAAAAATCCTTTAAGGTAGATTTTGTAGACATCTAAAGAGAATTTCAGGGAGGTTTTTTTTTTTTTTTTTCATCCTGCACATGACTCAAAACTTCTGGAATGTAATGTGTCAATATTTTGAGAAGTACTTTTTTTTCTTTCAAGATTATAAGGATGCTGGGAGAGACCCTCTCCAAAGTACACTTAAAAGGTTTCAGCTAAGATAAGAAACTCCTTTACAAGAAATCTCGCTAAGAAAATTCAATTTACTTGCAAAAGCACATCTATTTTCGAAACACTAAACAATTTTTAAAAATCCCCATACAGATTACAACAAATGATATATGCTTGTTCCATTAAATTGGTGGTTCTCAACTCTGGCTTTGGGTTAGAATGATTAGGGGAGCTTTTATTTTTTTATTAAAAATAATTTTTTAAATGTTTATTTATTTTTGAGTGACAGAAAGACAGAGCATGAGCACGGGAAGGGCAGAGAGAGAGAGAAAGACAAAGAATCTGAGCTGTCAGCACAGAGCCTGACGTAGAGCCCGAACCCACAGACCACGAAATCCTGATCTGGGCTGAAGTCAGAAGCTTAACCAACTGAGCCACCCAGGTGCCCCTGATTAGGGGAGCTTTTAAAAGAACATGGATGCCCAAGCCCTACCCGAACTATCCTGACTTTATTGGGCTGGTGAGGAGCCCAGTCTCTGGTGTGTGTGTGTTTAAACTCCCCATCTGATTCTAATGTGCAGCCAGGGTTGAGAATCACTGAATCACATATTTGTATTATATATTAAACAATATTCATTAAATAACATAACTAGGACCAACTTATAATGTAATCATGATAGAGTTGAAAAATAATAAAAATAATGCCTTTGTGGATCTGTTATGTAGTAATAACTGCAGTCTTAAAATAATCCTGTAGTTAATAAGTTCACGGTTCTCATCTCAAAAACATCTGAATTAGACAAATTTGGCAATGTTGGAAATCCAGACACCAGTGTCTCACCACACACTATTAACCCATCCTCCCCGGATTAGTTGCTCATGGTTTAGACACACCCTTTTAAAAAAGAAGTAGTCAATAGCTTCTTTGCTTATTCATTCTGACTCTTCTCCCAGTAGTTCATCACTGGAAAGTCCAGAAGAGGAAGTTTAGCAATTCAAATGAGGAAATGTGGTTTAATTTTACAGTTCAATGTCCTCAGAGTTCATGAAGCAAAAATGTAGATACTTGCATAAGTAAACCTACTGAAGAAAAGGAGAGTACCTCCACACTAAAGTGTTGGCAAGGCACAGTTCACGTGAAATCAAAGCTGGTTTGTCAGATACTCTCGTGCGTTGCAAGCTCTTCTTTGCCAAACACAAGTGATTTCCTTTTATAGGAAGATGTTTGCCAAATGTGTAAATTTTGTTCCCAGCTGCATTCAGACAAAAATCAGATGAAAGTATTTGTCTTCCAACGAGGTTTCCCACAGTGTTACACAAAAATTTGAATTGCTCATATATAGATCAGGAGGTGCTAAGATAGGATTATACCTACAACACGTGTATGCTGTAAATAATTCATATAAGTATTTGTCTCAACGTGCTGAGATATTATAATTCCTAAACTTATAAAGTAAACATCATTATGTGGTTTATACCCATATTCTGAATGAAATGAAAAAGAAAAAAAAAGGATGGGGTGCTTTAGTTAAGAAGCAGTAAGAAAAGTATGACAATTAGAAAAGGAGGCTAGGAAGGTAGGGGAAGGAAAAGCGAAAAGGGCAGTATCAATACTGGCGTGCAGCGCTGGTGGTATAGTGGTGAGCACAGCTGCCTTCCAAGAGAACACTGGAACAATGAAAAAAAACAATGTGGCTAAGCCAGACCTCTGGCCCCCAAATCTGTCTGGGGGTATATAGGAGGCAACAAAAAGACATTACTCTTGAATCAGTCATCTGGTAAAATATATCACTTCTCTGGTAAAGATGAACAATTACAGTATTTGAAAGATGAATCAATCTGTGTATCAGATCTAAGAATATCAAAGAAGGCAAGAATATATACGCAAAGAAGCCTACATTCTTTCTGGTCTTAAATACAGATGACATTTAAACCTTCAGAAATATGCATACCATATACACTTTCTTAGTTTCTTGAAAGTGATACATGGCAAGAGGATATTAAGCATTGGATAAAAAATTAATAACCTAAGATCTGTTGTATTGCAATATACCAATAGGTAGAACATGTGATTTTTAAGTGTGCCATTTATGGAAGCAACATAAAATAACAACCTAGAAATAAATCTAGCAAAAAGTGTGCAGAACTTCCATGAAGAAAATTTTAAGACTTATTAAGATCATAAAGAGAATCTAAATAAATAGGAAATTATACTTGGTTCATAGTTGGAGGATTTAATATTGTAAAGATGCCAATTCTCCCAAAGCTGATGTACAGGTTCAATGCAACTCAAATCAGAATTCCAACAGACGTTTTGGTGAAATCTGGTAAGCGGATTCCAAATTATATATATATAAGATATCAAAGGACTTTGAATAGCCCAGATGGTCCTTAAGACTGCCGAGGTGAGGGGGCTTACTCCACCAGGTATCAAGACTTATCATAAAGACAGTTATTAACACGTCTTCATCTTAAGTTGACAGAAGGAACAAAATCAAGAAGCCAGGAAGGGAGACCCATACATATGTGGAAACGTGATATGTCACGGAAGTGGCTTTGCTGTCAATGAGAAGAGGCAGGTTTATGTGGTTAGTGTCACTAGAACGATTAATACAGAAAACCAAGACAATTTACAAAAGAACATTTTAACACATGTAAGCTATAAATAACAAAACCAAACCATTTACCCACCACCCAGCTTAAAACTAGAACATTATCAAGACTTTTGAAGGCTCTTGTGTCCCCTCGTCAGATTCCTACATCGTATCATGTACAAAAATAAATTCCAGATGGATTAGAAAACAAAATGCAAAGAGCAAAACCCTGAGAATTTAAAAATGTCTTCGTAACTTCTAAATAGGAGAGGATTTCTTTACAATATCCAAAAAGGCACAAACCAAAAAGGAAAAGACTCATAAATTAGACTACATTAAAACTAAAAACTCTCAATTATCAATGGCACCCCATAGCAAACTGAAAAAGACAGGATGAGAGAAAATATTTGCAACATATGATGATGAACCAAGGACTGGAAACCAGAATAAAGAACTCTTAAAAGTATGAAAAAAAAAAACACGATAGAAAAATGGACAGGATGAACAGACATCTCATAAAAGGGAAACTTGAATCGTCAATAAACAGAGAAAGATGCTCAACTTCAGACCACAATGACATAATGTTTAGACTCACCCATTTGACAAAAAATTACAAATCTGGAAATACCAAGAATACCAAAAACATTTCTACACCACAAATGGGGTTGTTAATAAGAACAACTACTTTGGAAAACAATTTGGCACTACCCAGGAAAAATGAAGAGGTACATAGCCTGTGACTCAGCAACTCCAGTTAGATATCCACCTTGGAGAAACCTGTGCATGCCTGCACCGGGAGACATGCATAAGAAAGTGAGTAAAAGCACTGATTGTAATAGCAAACTCCAGAAACTTCCCAAATGTCACCAATAGAAAAAGCATAAGCAAAGCTAGGAAGCACTCTGAGATGGGTTAGTATCCATGATACTTACCAGTGAGTGTTCAGGGATGTGGGATTAACACCCTTAGGAGGAAGGGGAAGGAAGGAGGTCCACAAAGTGGGGAGAAGACAAGCTACCATAGCCTCAGGTGATCTCAGAATCCCCTATTGGAGAAGCTCTCAAACTGAAATGGATTGTCAAAGCTGTCCTCTGTTGAGTCAAAATGGTCAGGACTTTATATCCCACTTTAGTCCCTAACTAAAAGTGGGCCACACCCAACATGTCCTGACTTTGGGTGAGGAAGGAAACCTTCTGTGGAGGCAATCCCTGAAGGGGCTGACAGCAGAAGATTATCTGCTAACTACCCTCAGCACCTGGGACAAGCCCTTCCTTGAAAGGAAGATCTAAGCAGGGCACCTCCATGTCCACCATTGCATTGTGTATTCCCACAATGGAATACTATACAGCGGTGAAAAATAATGACCTATAGTAATGTGAATATAAGAAGAAGAAAAAAAAGCAAGAAATACATATAATATTCTTTCATTTAAAGTTCACAAACAAGCAAAATGAAATGATATTTTGCATAGGGAGATCTATACCTATCTACATAGCTTAAAACTACAAATAAGATCAAAGTTTAAGTAGTTGTTACCTCCAAGAGGTGAAGGATAGAGAAATAGGATCAGATAGAGAGACACAAGAGCCTTCCAAAGTCTTGATATTATCCTATTTTTAAGGTGGGTACATAGTTTTTGTTATGTATAACTTATATGTGTTAAAATATTTTGTATAATTGTTTTAATTTTTAAAAGAAACATTTTTTTCTATTTATTTCAGGAAAGACCGGTTTCCCAAATTCAACCCAGAACCAGGAGCGTATGTAGTAACCAAATCTGATCTGCCTACTCTGTAACCCCTGGTTGACTAAAATACTATCACACAGGCACTTAATTTCCATGGCTAACTTAGTCCAGCTTCCTGGCTATTTTGCCAGGAATATGTCATACTTAGAGAGTATTACTTAGCACCACTAAGAAATCTTTAATTGTATTTGTTGATGTAAAAATATTAAGGCTTCAAATCTAGGAAGCAAGTGTGTAGAGAAGAGACATTACAATGGTATAATTACTTATAATTAACATTTGAAAAGCCGAGACTTTGAAAGGAAAATAATTTGTCAAATGTGTGGAGTAATAACCATGCTAGAAATAAATCAGAATTCCAGATTCCCTTGCCAGTGCTACAAATTATGGAAGAGGAATTAACTGTGTGGTTTTTTTTTTTTTTAGCTACCACCCACTGGTGATCCTTAGGAGTAACAATTCTGGGGGCGCCTGAGTGGCTCAGTCGGTTAAGCATCTGACTTCGGCTCAGGTCATGATCTCACGGCTTGTGGGTTCGAGCCCCGCATTGGGCTCTGTGCTGACAGCTTGGAACCTGGAGCCTGCTTGGGATTCTGTGTCTCCCTCTCTCTCTGCCCCTCCCCTGTACACACTCCATCTCTCTCTCCTTCAAAAATAAATAAACATTTAAAAAAAAAAGGAGTAAAGATTCTGTTAGCATAACAGGGCTACTAATCTTGCCAAGGTGCTCTGCAAGAGGGAAATACTACCGATATCAGAAAAAACTGGTATTTACCTTCTGAGAAACCAAGTGCATCTGTTTAGCAGAATGTCAATACACAAGTTTATATTTCTTCACAGATGAGTGAAAGGCACAGGAAGCTAAAGCTGAACTGGCTCACATAGAGCTTTTCAATCACAACACACATTACTGAAACACAAGACTGGCATTTCACACTTCGCGTAACTTCTCATTTGCAGACACCTGCCATTTAGCTTTGGAGGTGAAGGCTCAGAGAAAAAACTACTTTGTGGTGGAAAGCAGACTTGGGGCTGCCTATTGTATTTTAAAAAGTTAAAGCTTCCAAAACTCTCTAGGAGACAAATTTTTTTTTCCAAAAAAAGCTAAACGTTACTAATAATGACACTACAACAAACTCAAGCGTTAAGCTACAGGAAGATGACTCCTTATTTGGAACTAACAACCAACAGGCCAAGACAAGCTACCCTACAAATAATTCTGTTAAAGACATAGGATGGTGTGAAGACAGAAGGCAGGGAGAGAAAACTTTCACCAGAGTTAAGGAGAAAGAAACTGTAGATACGAGATAACCCTTCCAAAACAACACCCTCCAGCAGTCTAGAGCGTGTAAGGAAAAACAAGGGCAGGGGCAAACACACTGAAAAGCTCCTGTGAACAAGATGGGATCCAGGGTAGCATAGCTTTTGAAGCTGAAGTTAAGCCTTGAGAATGGGTCATTATTTGCAGCAAGCTTCTTAAAAAGAAAAAAAAATCTGAGAAATCAGAGTTCCCCCTTTTTTTAAAGTTTTGACTGATTAATGCTGGAAAGGCTCAAAAGTCACTTTTCTCTCCATCATCAAAACCAAAACAAAAGATTTTTGCGACAGATGAAAACCAAAGCCTCAACTGTGAAGGAAGTGTTCTCATTCACCCTGAGGAAGTAGAAAAGCAAACCTGTCACTGTCTCACACTCCTCTTGCTAGCCCGCACAGGCTAGTGTTCTGGGCTGGTGGCGATGGGCTTGGAGCTTCTTTGGAAAACCGGAGGCTCGAGTTCACTGCTCACATCCTGCAAGCAGACCCCTGCCCTCTCGCGCTTCACATCTGAAGAGGCACGTCCACTTCGCTCAGAAACACACCTCACCAATGTGAGGACAAACTGTGCAACTGTTAAGTATTTTTATGGTGGCCTTCTTGGTGGCCTTGATTCATCTTTTCTCATAACGCAAGAACTTCCGGGAGCCCCCAGTCTTGGCAGAGCCCTTACAAGGGTGATGAACCTTCCCAGGCAGATGAGATGCCAATGAAGCACGCAGAAGACCCTGTCCCACTCCCTGCAGCCTTGGACCGGAGGATCGTGCTCCTCCACGCCCTGCCCTGATGAGGTGATGCTGAGGTATCACTAGTGTCCTCGGCCTTTCTATTAAAGGCGACTGACTAGGCAACAAGTGAACCAGAAGCTGGAGGACTCGCTAGAATAAGCAGTGCAGTAGCCGCGACCTTGCCCAGGGCTTGCCCCTCCGACCTGCACCAGTGCCCCGGGGTGAGGGTGGCAAAGCCCAGACTCCAAAGAGGGAAGCTCACCCTTTCCGCACCAACCTTCTCAGGTTGGCGGGGGCTGCAGGCAGCTCCCCCTCTGGTCAACGCCCCCTACCCCCTCCGGTCCTGGGAACCCCCTCGGCAGGAACCACTCAGACTCCACCCCTCGCCGGCCCGCACCTGCCCCCCGCCCCTGGCCCGGACGCGCGCCTCCAGCACCTGGGCCTCCGCCTCGGGCCCCGGCGGCCGCTGACGCCACCCGCTGCGCCCGCAGCCACGGTAGCACGTCCTTCCGGAGGTCGAAATCGGAGACCAGACGGAGAGCCATCGCCGGGACGCGGCCAGCGGGCGGCTCGGGCCCCGCGCCGCGGGCATTCCCGGCCCTCCGCTCCGCGCGCCACCTCGCCCTTCTCCCCTGCGGCGCCCGCCCCTCCTTCCTCTCCCCCGCCTCCCCGCGCCGGCCGCTTTCGGTTCTGCTGCGGCCCGGCCCGGGAAGCCCGGGGCACCGCCTCCTAAAGGCCTGCGCCGAGTCCGGAGCCTCGAGCTCGGCACTGCGGACTAGGAGGAGAGGGGACTGGGGCATGGCGACCAAGCCCACCCGGCGCGAACCCTCCACGTGCGCCCTTCGGGCGGAGGGCAGATGAGTGGAGGGATTTAAGGGCCATGGAGATGTCCCTGAACCGATGGTTTTTAAACTATGCTGCGCGTTAGAGGAGGCTCTAGGCTTATTTTTCTTTTCTTTTTAAATCCTCAGGTGCTTCCTCTGCAGCAAAGTTGGAAACCACTTGACAAGAGAGAGAGGTATTTTGGCGGGATCACCTGAGAAGGTTCTAGTTCATCGCGGGGCTCGAAGGCTGCAGAATCCCGGGCCTACTGACCCAGCTGCAGGGAGATAAGGTTTCATTTGCAGTATTTAGGTAGCATCGGGGAGCTTGTGAAGAAGATAGTTCTATTTTGAGGGAGATACTGAGACCCTGGAAAGGGTTAACAACCTTAACAGAAACAGGTCCTCTGCTCGTTCAAGAGGTTCCCTTTTTACAAAGGGAATTGTTTAGGATTTTATGAACTGGCTTTTATAAAGCTGAATTGTTGACTTGTTTAGGATTCCTGCTGTGACTAAGTGCTCTCATTCTTCTATCTTGGGCAGGACACCTTCTCATCCCCACCCCTACAAATAAATCTGGTGTTTTCTTAGTCTCACCACTTTGCTTTTTATATATACATATTATATATATAGTGTGTGTGTGTGTGATCTGATTTTTTAACTTCATTTACCCATTTTGAGGGAGAGTGCACGTGAGAGTGGGCGGGGCAGAGGGAGAGAGAATCCCAGGCAGGTTCCACGCTGCCAGCACTGAGCCCAACACGGGGCTCTATCCCACCAACCCAGATATCATGACCTGAGTGGAAATCAAGAATCAGACTCTAAACCGACTGAGCCACCCAGGTGCCCCTAGCTTTCTTCTGTTTCCCATGAAAGCACCCTCAGTAAGTTTAATGGGTGTTGTGCCTTTGGCACTGACAGATTCAATCCTGAACATCAACACCCAGTTATTACTCCCTAAAACAAGGCTACCCTCATGTCCCTAGGCAGAAGACCTTGAGTAACAGCTGATTGCCCTAGGATAAAGTGCCTACACTTTAAGGGACTTTCCAGCCTTTGCACCTAGAACTTCAGCTCCAGACTGATCTAATTTCCAGAAGCTGATTCCTCTGAAAAGAAAGAAAAGAAAAAAAAAAGAAAAGAAAACAAAAATCCAGTCTTTCCAATCTGGATCCACAAAACCTTCTCACAGCTTCAGCCCACAGCAATCTTCACAACCCTGAACTCCTACAGAGATACTGCCAGTGTGCCTCATTTCATAGTCATATACTGCCTCAAGACGTGAATACCGAATCTCGAGTCTTGGCACATCCTTCTGCCCTTTTGCCTCCTATCGGGGCACCTACCAGAGCACCTGAAAAGTGCTCAACAGTTATTGAAGAATAAAGAAATACAGTAATAGATGGAAGAAAGCCTTATCAGATGTTTCTCAAAGTTAGGCTCTGAAAACTGCCTGCCATGCAATCATCTAGGAAGTTGTTTTACAATTCTTAGGCTCTAGTATAGACCTGGGTGAGGCTCAGAAATGAGCATTTTAGCCAGAACCTCAGGTGATTCTTAGGCTAAGGTTTGAAAATTATCCTAAATCAAAGTAAAGGAAGCTATTGATTTTGCCCTAGAGACATGTGTCTCCACCTGAGGTAGTGGATGATTTCAGGTAGAACCCCACTACTTCCCACCACATACCTGGGAAAACCTTCCCACCTGTAAAGTGCATGCAGGTTTAACAGAAATGTTTAAGGAGGCTACTGATAATGCTGCTGCACAAAAGGAAGACCAATGAAGTCATGGGGAGCTACTACAACAAATGCTTCATACCAAATGAAGCTTGTTGCTTTTGTCATAAAGTCTTTCCTTGTCTATTTTAAAATTCAGTTACGTTTCTGGTTCTCCCCCCGCCCCATAGTTAACCTCTATTTTTGCCAAGCAAGAGTGATATTATCCTCATACATAATCCTCATCAAGCAATGATTATACAAAAATTCTCTTCAAAATTAAGTAAAAAGGAACCTAGAGAACATAAGAACCAAGATAGCAGAAAGATGAGGCAGAAACTATGGAGGAGTACATGAATGGCTGAGCTCTGAAGATCATTCGCTAGAGAAAAAAGACTGGTGAATGGTGACTTACTGGTTTAAGATTTGTGAAGTGTTAATAGAAGAATCCTAGCGGATTATCCTTCAACTCTAGAGAAGACAGAACTGGAGACAGTGCTATCCTCTTTATTTAAAAAGCTGCCTCATTGATGGATGTGTTGACTTGATTATGGTTCTCATTTCGCAATGTATATGTGTATTAAGTCATACTGTACACTTTATATATAATTTCATTTGCCATTTATACATCAGTAAAGCTGGAAACAAAAGAAAGCTGCCTTACATAATCATTAGGCACTGGAATTGACTTTTGGGGAGAGAAGAAATATTTCTGCTTCTTGAGGATTTTAGAAATAAGCCACTGTCTTCCTTAAAATCAGCACATAGCACAGAATTGGAGACGTAAAGATCTTGTAATCAAGGCCTTTATTTTATAGAAGAAGAAACTGAGGCTCAAAAAGGTGAAGTGAGTGTCTGGTATAAAACAGCAAAGTTAATTAAGCACAAAGTTGGGGGCTCAGAACAAGTCTCCTGCTACTGGTGTTTGTGTTAATACATCCAGTGAACTGAAGTACTCTTACCTTACAGCCTGACGATTTCTAGTCATCCAAATACCACACCCTGACTGGGGTGGAATTCTCAGACCACAGTGAGAAATTGCAGAGCTTACAATCGGTTACACTTCTGGCTCTTTTGATTTTGGCTCGGGTCATGATTTTGAGATTCGTGGGATCAAGCCCCACGTGGGGCTCTGCAGTCAGTGCAAAGCCAGTTTGGGATTCTCTCTCCCTCTCTTCCTGCCCCTCCCTTGCTTGCATGCCATGTGCTCTCTCTCAAAATCAATAAATAAACTTAAAAAAAAGTAAAACTGAATCAGCTCAAAACCAAACCCTGCATTTTGGAGGCTAATCCTTTGAAAGCACAGCTGAGAATTTTTTCATGAAAATGAATAGAAGTTACCAGAATGTCCATTAGAATCTAAATGAAGGTAAAGTTCCTCTGCCCTTCACAGGAAATAATCATTAAAGTTCAGTAACTAAGATTCTCACTCACAACAAGGTAGATATATGTAGATATTGAGAAGGCTGCTTCCCTATAATAATTTATTTTTTAATGGAAATATTTAATATGTACTTAAGTAAATAAATATTTAATGTGGTGATCATTTGACTTCCCCCAAATCCACTTGCCCCCAGTCAGGTGGTAACATATCCTCTGGCCGGTGATTGATTTGGGAATGGGCAAGTGCATCAGTCAGGATTAAGTTCACCGGAGGTTAATGAAAACCTAAATTAAAAGTGAATCAAACATACAAGCTTTTATTTTCTTACATAACTGGAGGTGGGCAGTACAATACTTGTGAGGGCAAGTCCCTAAAGTTATCAGGGAGCCAGGCTTCTTCCAGCTTTTTGTTCTACCAGCTCTTTGAGTGTATCCTCATTCTCATGATCTAAGATGACCGTAAAAGCTTCAACCTTTTTTGTTTGCGTTCCGGAAATCAGAATGGAAGACAGATAGAAGAGGATGCTGCTTCTCTTTTTAAGGGTACTTCCTGGAAGTTCTACCTAACATTTTTATTACATTTAATTGACTAAAACTTAGTTATATGGCCAAATATAGATGCAAGGGAAGCAAGGGAATCTGGTCTTTAGCTGGCGAGCCATATGTCCAGATAAAATCAGAATAATATTACTGAAGAGAGCAGAGACAATGGATGCTCACAAGTAATTAGAGGCCTCTATCATGGGCCTGAAACCTAATCCTAGACAATGGGCTGTAAGGAAACCTATGCGATGTTATTTCTGGGAAAGATTTATCTACTCCTTAAAAAGGAGACATGGGAAAAGGTCTTTTTCAGCCTTTATGCATTTGAAGGCCTACATATGATTCCTGGAACTTAACCAGTCTAGCTCTGGTCTGAAGACGGAATCCACGGATGGAATTGGGCAGAGCCCAGAGAAGTGCAAAGAAAGGGAGCCCTGGCATGTCATTCTTGGCACCCGCCCTACCTTTGGCCTTTCTGAGATTAAAGATAACCAACTTTCTATTGTTTAACAAGATTGAGTCAGGCTTTTATTTTACTTGCAGCCAAGGGTCTCAGCTTTAAAGGGCTATCATTTCAAAGTTCTGGTAGCTTCCACCAAAGAGTGGTATGATCATAACAAGTTTTTTATTTGAACAGTTACATTGTCCTGTATCTTTGTATTATTCTTATTAACATAAAACGAAATAATGTGAATGGGGTCGGCATGGAGGGAAAAAAGCCCAGATAAGCAAAAAGAGTTCCAGAGCCCAAAAGACTTAAGAACCCCTGGATCTGATCACCCTTGAAACTCATTCTATCAGCACATTTTTCAATTACAGGAGCCACAGATTTCCTTTATTGTGTTAAGCCAGTTTGAATTGGATTTTCAGTTACTTTTGCTAACCGCACGTCAAATCAGGGATTCTCAAACTTGAGTAAGCATGCAAATCACCTGAGGATCTTGTTAAACTGTAGATTCTGAGTGGGCAGTCTGGGTTCTACACTTTAACAACCTCCCAGGTGATGCTGCCACTGCCGGTCCACAGATGACACCATGAATTGTAAAGCTCTGCTGCTTATTGCAATGATCTTTCCACCTGTGTATTCCTACTTTCCTTTCACCCCAAGGAGGGCCCGGTGAGGATAGGCTGGGATGTGCTAGGTGTGGAGACACCCCAGAGTCCAGAGGGAAGTCTAACATGGGGGTGAGTACAGATTATGTAAGTTAGAACCAGGCCATGGGCCACCAGTTCCAGTGGCAGACCACAGAAAATCAGGAACTGAAGGCAGGATGGTTTAGAAAAAAGGAAAAGGCTGGTAGTCCAGGACTTCCAGAAAGTACAGCCTGGTAAAAATTAAAGTGCCAACACTTTTTAGGGGAGGTGCAAAGACAAGGCAAGAAAGAGGTGAAGCAAGGCAGTGAATCAGAGTCTGCATTTTATCTTTTTTAATGTTTACTTATTTTGAAAGAAAGAGAGAGACAGAGAGCAAGCAAGTTGGGGAGTGGCAGAGAGAGAGGGAATACCAAGCAGGCTCCATGCCATCAGTGCAGAGCCTGATGTGGGGCTGGAACTCACAAACCGTGAGATCGTGACCTGAGCCAATATCAAGAGTTGGATGTTCAACCAGCTGAGCCACCCAGGTGCCCCAGAGACTGCATTTTAACAGATTCCTGGATGATTCATGTGCACATTAAAGTTTGAGAAGAACAGTTCTAATACCATATATGAAAAAAAAGACTTGTCTTCTTCCTTTTCTGTTTGTGTCTGAATTATTCGTTTCAAACCTGTTTTGATATGGTGCAGAGCAGAAACCTCACTCCAAGATCCATGAGTACAAGAGTCCTTCAAAAAAATAGCCTGCTCTGTGCACATCAGAACACAGTGATCCTAATAAAATAAATGGACATCTAAGTCAAGATTTTCTTTACCTATGTTCAGACTTCTCAGTGTTTTATTTAATGTAACTCTAGTAACAGTATTAGGGATCTAAACAACTGGAGATGGAAAAAATATGACATCTTTCTAGAGAATTTTTAAAAACCTACAAAATGTTCAAGGTGGGTAATCCATATGTCCCTAATCACCAATTCCAAGTTCTGTTATGATAAGGATGTTTTTACAGTCATTTTTTAGTATTTTTAAATTCTGTCCTAAAAATTAAAATGAATCACATAACATCCCACACACTTTCTTCATCTAAGAAAGGAATCATACTTAGATACGCTTAAAAATAGAAGATATAGTCCTATTTCTTACCAGCTACAAATGGAAGTCCAAAGACTGTCTCAGCTGTTAACAATAGTTATCTCTGAGAAATGTAATTATGTGAAGTTTTTTAAACCTTTTTTTTCATTTTGAAAATAGCTTTATATATATATATATATATATATATATATATATATATATATATACATACACATATCTTCACTCTGATTTTGATAATAACAGTATTGTTCAAGTTTTAAGGAACCATGTTTGTGCCAATTTTTGCCCCGTGTTGTTGTGGAGATGGCTGAATGCTAAGGGATATCATATGTTTTTTTTTTAATGTTTATTTATTTTTGAGAGAGACTGAGACAGAATATGAGTGGGTTAGCGGCAGAGAGAGAGGGAGACACAGAATCCGAAGCAGGCTCCAGGTTCCGAGCTGTCAGCACAGAGCCCGACGCAGGGCTCTAACTTATGAGCTGTGAGATCATGACCTGAGCCAAAGTCAGACGCTCAACCGACTGAGCCACCCAGGCGCCCATCATATGTTGTTTTTACATGTTTCCATAGAGAGCTGACACTGTATTTAGCAGTGACTGATCGAATAACTTTAAATCTGCTTACTTATCATTTGTGATGTTAGTATGAGAGCCTCTCCCTGTAATTTGTTGAAAAGAAGACTGACGTAGATCTTTTAAGAAAATGTTATAAAGAATGATAGCCTTATGATTTTGAGGGAAACAAAGCATTGACCTTGAACAAGATGGGCCAGACAACAGTCTGAATCCATTCTAAAGGAATTATGTCTGATTTAATCATGGGATAGGGAAGAAGTGGGATGAAACAGAAAGGGTACTGAACATTTCTGGCAGCAAGAATGCTTCACCAAGTTCCTGGGAAATTTACTGATGAGTAAATACTAAAACTGGGTGGAATTACTGTATCTCAAATAGGAAGAACAATAGATATACAAAATATGAAAAGATCATCCACAAAACATATAATCATGTGAAAGTTGGGCTGCCACCTGTAATACATGGATTTTGTCAAGACGAGGAAAAAAAATATTACATTCTATGTCAGAAAGCACTCCATTTCTAACTGCTTCTTAGATTCTTTGTATTTAAACCATATCACGTTAACAAAAACTTAATCTGCTTACTTGTGATCTATTTCAACATAAGTGTTGTTCTTTCTCCTTCCTTGTTCTCCTTCCTCTTTTTTTTTTTTTTTTTTGCTCCTAATTCCCTATACTCCCTTTCCTCTTCTGTTTCTAAACAATTACATCCTTAAGCCATCAGATGGGGCAAAGGCAGGTAAGCATCTACACAGTGGGGTTGAGGGCAGGGTGTCTGCCAAAATTTGGATTTCAGAGCCCAAGAAGGCTGGATAAAGTGTTTGTGGGGTGGGAGGAGTCACCCAGTAGGAGGTATCAGAATCCAGTCCAATACAAACATTGCAGGCATCCATGTGGGTAGCAGAGGGGTGGGGGTTGTCCAGCATGGGGTATCACATTTCAAATGGCTTGGGAGGGCATCTGTAGGAGGATGAGAATGGCAGCTGAGATGAGAGTTTGGCTACTTACAGAAGGATTGATCAGTTAAGTAAATATATTAAGAATAATGTAAGTTGTGTTACTGTTAGGCCAGGGTGTCACAAAAAAAGAGAAAAAAAAAGCTAAAATAAACTACATAGTGTTGGATTGGAATAGGAGGCACTGGTATAAACTTATAATTTCCACTAGACAGAGAGATGATGATGACAGAGATAGACATGTAGATGTAACATAAATGTGTATATGGGTAAACATGTATACATATATATTCCCTAGTTCTGTCCACTGAAAGCCTGGGAACAGCAATACCTCCAATATCAGTTAACACACCTGGCACAAGAAAAAAACAAGATGCACATGAAACATCTCACAGTGCCAGAAAGCAAGAACATTATTCAAGTATGATTAAGACATGTCAGGACACAGAAGCCAGTGTGAAGGGGCTCCCAAATGGCCAAATCTGGAATAATCTGAGTATCAAAATAAACAATTACAACAAAGGATTATGAACTTAAAAAAAATAGGTATATTAAAATTTAACATTTTATTTGAACAAAAATCCATTTGAAACCAGGCAGCACCAAACTGGAAATGGTTAGAAGTGCTCTTCTGGGAGAAAATTTTTATAGAGAAAAGGAGAAAGCAGAGTAAGGAAATTACTGATTGGCTATAGCTTAAAGCTTGGTTGACTGTGATTGGTTTTCGTTGGGTTTTGATTTCATAACATTGAGTCATTTATAGACCTAGATTTTGATTTGCTTACAAAAGCCACCATGGCATTAGAGCCACTTTGGTCTAATGGCCTCCTTGTTAAATTGAATTAATTTAACAAACATGTTAAATAAAAAAGAAAACCGTAGGCGCACACACACACACGCGCACACACACACACAATCTGATGTGGAACAGGATATCTAGATAATTTCCAAGTACTATCCCACAAAATACTTATTAAGCTTGGTATACATCACCTAAATCAAGGGATCAAAGTAAACAACATCAGTAATGGAACAAATGGAAATTATAGTATATAATCACTCCCCAAAATGATAACCTTAATCTAATCATGAGGAAACATCAGACAAACCCAAGTGAAGAATATTCTACAAAATTATTGGACTGTTATTTTCGAAAGTGTCAAGGTCATGAAAGCCACTGAAAGACAAAGTATTTCAGACAGAAGGAGACTGAAGAAACATGGCAGTTAAATTCTCCCCACAATCACGACCTGGATATTTTGCTATAAAATTCATCTTTGGGTCAACTGAATAAACTTGAATGGGTCTGAGGGTTAGGTGGTAATGATGTTTTGAGGTTAGTTTCCCGATTTTGATTGTTCTACTGTGTTCATGTAAGAGAATGTTCTTGCTTGTAGAAAATATATACTAAAGTTTTAGAGGATATTAGAACATCAGATTGGCAGTTACTCTCAAATGGTTCAGAAAAAAAGTTATTTATAGGATACTTCCAACTCTTCTGCAAGCTTGTGATTGTTTCAAGATGTGAAAAATATTTTTAAAACAAAAATATTTTCATGGGGTGTCTGGGTTGCTTGGTCGGTTGAGCGTCTGACTCTTGATTTCGGCTCAGGTCATGATCTTGAGGTTCATGGGATCTGTGCTAACAGTGTAGACAGAGCCTGCTTGGGGTTATCTCGCTCACTCTCTGCCCCTCCCCAGCCATCTCTCTCTCAAAATAAATAGATACATGTAAAAAAAATGTGTAAACAAAAATAAAAAATAAAAACAAAAAGATTTTCAAAATGACTGGTGTTTCAGAAGCTTTATAAAGTATTTTTTTTTTCGTTGAGGTCCCTGGGTGGCTCAGTCGGTTAAGTGGCTGACTGGACTCTTGATTTCAGCTCAGGTCATGATCTCATGGTTCGTGAGACCCAGCCGTGTGTCAGGCTCTGCACTGACTGCTCTAGCCTGTTTGGGATTTTTTTTCTCTCTTTCTGTCCTCTCTCTTTGCCTCTCTGCCTCTCTGCCCAGTTCCCCCCACCCCGCTCTCTCTCAAAATAAATAAATAAACTTTTATTTTTTTTCCCATAGAAAAAACTATTATTTTTGTGTTAAGAGCAAACTTTAAATAATGACATGGGTGGGTGGATTTAAAACATCAAATTATCAGAAGATGTAAAGGCTTTAAATTAGATTACATTTAAAGAAATGCAAAGAAAGTTTCTGAAATTATTAACCTTGTGCTTTAAGAAGTATATTCTCCCTTAGGGCCCCTGGGTGGCTCAGTTGGTTGAGCGTCCAACTTTGGCTCAGGTCATAACCTCTACTGTTCCTGACTTTGGGCCCCATAATGGGCGGGCTCTCCGCAGTCAGCACAGAGCCTGTTTGGGATCCTCTGTCCTCCTCTTTCTGCCCTTCCCCTGCTTGCGCTTTCTCAAAAATAAATAAACATTAAAAAAAAAAAAGAAGTGAATACTCCCAAACTGACTGAAAATAAGCCATAGTCGAATAAAAGCAGAAGCATGATGGAACACTGTATTTTTTCACCTCTTCAATGACTTTTTTCCCTAATAGGAATCTTCCATTAACTGGCCTCAGGAAAAAAAAAATTACTAAAATGAAACATTTTTTTTCAGAGCCATTATATGACTTTATTTCATAGGGAAATAGATGGAAAAAGATTAAATAATACCTATTACAGAAACACTTTCATTAAAAAATGTACACATTTTTTAAATGGCACTTAGCCATTTAAAAAGAAATATGTAACAGGTATTTGTGTGTGCAGCAACTTCTATGTCCAACTGCCATGTGTTTTGTATGCAGATTTATTATTTTTCTTTCAGATTTCTGAACACAGTGGAAGCCATGAGAGAGAATATCTGAAGCAATTCATTAAAATCTTGGCAGCCTGACCCTGAGCTCCTGCTTTCCCTGAAAGCTGCCTTTACTGAAGCTGAACGCTCTCCCAGCAGTCCCCTCCACAGAAGACCTATTGTCAGGGCCTTTGGAGGGGCAATTCCTGGAGGAACCACATCAGTCAATCTAGGTCGTGAATAAACAAAACCTACATAAATAAATTACCATCCCGAAAGCGGTGGGTTAGTGTGTGCTTTCAATCCTCCTAGGAAAATACATTCAATTAAAATTAAATATTTTGTTGTAAGATGT